>NC_046657.1:116177050-116217902 GCF_010883055.1 Belonocnema kinseyi | reverse complement strand
ATCAGCCTTGGAGGAGATTATGTTGAGAAATAAAAAAAAAATTCTTAAAAACGTTGTTTTTCTTGGTCAGGCCGGAAACTTATCAATCCACCCTCGTAGTTGCGGTTTTCTCTTTTCTTTTAAATTTTTATCCACCTTTCACTTAGTGAGGTAATAATTGATGCAATTTAAATAACATAATTGTTCAAATAATTTATTAATATTTATAACAATCTTCTTTTGGATTATTGTTACAAATTTACGGTTTTACTTTGGGGGGGGGGGGATTATTATTTATCTAAAATAAAACAAATATTTGAAATATTCTTTTTTTATATGCAATATATTAAATATAAATTTTTCTTGAAGTAGCTACTGAGAGCCTTTGTTTTGCTTAAATTAATATTATATTAATATTTATAATTTGTTCTTAATTAAAAACTCAAAGAGAAACTTAAAATTCCAAAAAAATCCGCTACGTTTTAGCATTAATCTAACAGAAAATAGTTTGAAATATTATTAAATTGTTTTAAAAACTATGTGTACTCACTTTCGTTCATTATTATCTCACTTAGTAAGAAGTGAAGAAACAGTTAAAATGTTGCAGAAAAACAGAAACGGTCTAGCATTAGTATAGGAGAAGACTAGTAAAGATTAGTATAGTGATACTTTGTTTAAACAATTATTTTTGTTAAATGGCTTTAATTATTATGTCACTCTAAGTGAAACGTCGACCAAGAGAGGAACATTGAAAATAAACCGCAACTATGGAGCTAGATAGTTATGAACAATAAACATTTTTTGGAACAATTATTTTGGTTAATTTACGTTGAATTTTACGTTGCCCAACCTGAATCAATTATTACCGTATTCTCAGCAAAAAGTGGACAAAAAGCATACAAATCTAGAAAGAAGAAAACACAATTTCTAGATATATTTTTGCAAAAAAAAAATTTATATTCTCTTGCCCGGTGGACTGAACCAACATATTTATATGTTTTTTGGGTCGTTACATTCGAATTTAAAGCCCAAATAAACAATTTGGCTCAGACTTTTTCGAAAATCGCCAAAATAAACGTGAAATCAGCGAATACAGCGATTTTTCTTGTATACTTTTGCAACAACAAAATTTTTCATGCCCAGTGGTCTAAAGCAGCATATCCTTATGTTTATGGCGTTGCTGAATCCGAATCCGGAGTCAAAATAACCCAGTTGGCTCATATTTGATCGAAAAATGCAAAAATAGAGGTAAGATCTACGAAAACAGCAGTTTTTCGTGCATATTCTTGCAAAAAAATATATCTTCATCCCCGGTGGATTCATCCAGCATATCATTATATTTTTGGGGTCACTGATTCTGAATCCGTGGTTCAAATAACCCAGTTGGCTCATATTTTATCAAAAGGCGTAAAAATAGATGCAAAGTCGACGGAAACAGCGATTTTTCGTGTATATTTTTGCAAAAAAAAATATATTTTCATGGCCGGTGGACTTAACCAGCATATTTATATGTTTTTAGGGTTGTGAATCCGAATCCGGGGTCCAAATAACCGAGTTGGGTCATATTTTTTCGAAAAACGCAAAAATAGAGGTAAATTCGAACAAAACAAATGACTGTGAACAAAACAAATGACAGATCCCGCTCGAACTTAACATCAAAACAAATGAGCGTGAAACAAACAAATGAAAGATCGCGCTCGAACTTCACGTTAGTAAAGAGGACAGTGGTGACAATCTCTTTAAGCGTGCTTCTTAATGTGAATTCAGCACAGTTTTAAAAACCATTATCAGTTTCTTTTTTTTTTGTATTTTTAAATCACTAGTTTACTATACTATACTTATACTATTACTATAAACTCCCAAATCAAAATAGATCATGTCTTTTAAGCGCTGTTTAAATTCCCATTTATCCACTTCCACTATAGCGCATAATTGTGTGGGTGATCCAGATGCATTTTGCTACATATGTGGTAAATTTGAGGTTTTAAAAAATCGAAGAGTAATCAGCGATGACATAAAAACAATTTATAAAAGCTATTTTGGTATGGAGGTTCAAAACCAAAGTGAAAATTGGGTTCCTCACAAAATTTGCAGTGCTTGTTATAAGCCATTCAATCAATTGAAATACAGAGAAGGAAATAAGAAAACCCTTGAGATTCAAGAACCTACGATATGGAGGAAACCTCTTCGGAAAGAGGAATGCGACGTTTGTATGACAAACCTGACAGGAATCAATAGAAAAAAGAAAAGTGCTATCGAATATCCTGATGTACCTAGCGTCACTAAATCTGTTGAAAATAACGATGTTACAAAAACTCCACAAATTTGTCACTTGACAGACAGACGACTGAAGCAGAAGAAAATAAAAGTACTGATGAAGATTTCGATTTTGATCGTGATGAAACTGACATTTCAGATTATGGTAATGACGAGGATGATGATGAAAGCAGCGATGTTAGTACAGAAGTGTATATACCAGAAAATGAAAAAAATAAAGTTCCTAAGCTATTTACGTCTGAAGAATTGAATGATTTATCGCGAGATCTTGGTCTCCCTAAAGACGCTTCAGAGTATCTTGCTTCCGTTTTGAAAAAGAAGAACTTATTAGCTAAACGAAATAAATCAAGTTTCTATAGAAATAGGGAAAAAGAGTTTGGACAGTTTTTTTCTGCTGAAGAAAATGATTATGGAAAATTAGTCTATTATAAAAACATTGACGGATTTATGGAAAAAATGAAACCTGGACTGCATAGACAGGAAAATTGGCGGCTACTCATTGACTCTTCTAAGCGCAGTCTAAAAGCAGTGTTATTGCATAATACTAATGTTTACGCTGCAATTCCAATCGCAAATTTCTACGGAACTAAAAAAGCATTACAGTAACTTAAAATTTGTCCTGAAAAAAATCAATTACTTAACTTATAAGTAATCACGGTATACAAAAATACCTTGTTACTTGTGCTTATGGGATAGTCGAGATCGCGTTCGTCATTATAGAAAAAAAGATGGCCGAAAAAAACATCGTTTGAGCAAGGATAAAAAAATATATTTGAAGATCCTCTTGTTGACCCAAAAGAAGTTTCGATTCAAAGCGCTTGACAAGGATGGCGATTGCTATGCGTATTTGGAAGATCAATTTCCACAACTTTCCGAAGCAAAATTAAAAGAGGGTATCTTCGATGGACCTCATATAAGAAAAATGTTGCAGGATCCATAATTCATTACAAAAATGTGTGGCACTAAAAAAAATGCCTGGCTTAGTTGTAAAAATGTTGTAAAAATCTTTTTAGGTAATAAGAAAAGTCCAGACTATCAAAATGTGGTTTCAGAAATGGTAACAAACCAGGATATAAAAGAGGTGGAGAGGCGATATCAGGGATGTTGGGATATCAACATTATGGCTGACTACTGTTGGAGTTTAAAACGAGATCAAGTCAAGCAAGGTACCAAACGAAAGCGAAACCCACTACGTCTTTTGAAGACAAAACGGTTCGATACAAGCGATATAAAGAAAAATAAAAAAACCCTATAAGCGTAAGAGGCGAAAGGACTCACGGTAATAAAGCACCCCAAAAGGAACAGAATTTACTACGTCCACGTCGTTGTTCCTGGGTAACACTAAAAGTAAATAAAACTTATTTATAAAAAATCCTACTTATGCCATGCAAGGAGACTAACGCACATTAAAAACCCCGAAACGTGGCACGCTAAGGGAATCTACAGTGAACGACAATCCCAGTCGAGGAAGGTAAAGGTTTAAAGGTTTTCGTCGATCGTGTGTCTAATTTTGCGTTTTTCAATCAAATTAATTCTTCGGTTAACCCAACTGGGTTATTTGAACCCCGGATTCAGAACCAGTGACCCCAAAAACATAAGGATATTCTGGATTAGTTCACCGGGAATGAAGATATTTTTTTGTAAAAATATGCACGAAAAACCGCTGTTTTCGTCGGTTTTACCTCTATTTTGAATTTTTCGATCAAATATGAGCCAACTGGGTTATTTTGAC
This sequence comes from Belonocnema kinseyi, assembly GCF_010883055.1. Taxonomy (NCBI): domain Eukaryota; kingdom Metazoa; phylum Arthropoda; class Insecta; order Hymenoptera; family Cynipidae; genus Belonocnema; species Belonocnema kinseyi. The sequence goes on along the minus strand of NC_046657.1, from coordinate 116,213,914 downwards.
CTCGGATTTGGATTCAGCGACCCCAAAAATATAAGGATATGCTGATTTAGACTACCGGGCATTAAAAATTTTTTTGTTGCAAAAGTATCCCTCATGATGGCAAGCTAAAATCGTGACGTTAAAAGGCAATCCGGGCCTTTTAAGCCCGTTGAAATTGAAACTTCTCTTTCCAGTAAATGTATAGAAAAACCTAAGAAGTTTGATTATTTTTATTTATAATTAAATTTTATGATCACATTACATTTAAATTTATAATGTAGCTTTGCAAAGTTTCGACACTTGATCGTGTTAACCAAATATTTGTTGTACGCATTTTTATGGCATGCCAAACCAAAATTTACCAAGATACGTTTTCTTGTGAAGCCGACTTGTTGCTCGATTTTTCCAGTAAAATCTCGATGAATCACAAAAGCTGTGACAGAAAAAACTTTTATTTAAATTTAAAAACATTGCATGAGGCCACTGATTCGTTTTACATTGAACCATATATGAATAGTACATTTGGCCAAGAGTGTCAACGCCTCCTTTTGTTGCGTTATAAAAAAGATTTATAACCTGTACTTTTGTTCCTTCTAAATACCAGCATTGCAATTATTACAACAACTATGACAACATAATTACTACAACCTCAAAATATCACACGTTGCAAATGCGAGCGCACATTTGAAAGAGTTTACGCGAGAAATTATGTTTGCACCTGCAAGCAGTAGATATAATTTAGAAACAAACAAGCAAATATATATAAATCCTTCAAAATTAGAAAATATCTATTAAATTGAAATCTATACACTCAAACTGTTTTTTTCATGCAAACATGAGTGATGTGCATACTCTTTTTCTCGCGGTATTCAAAGTTGATGTTGCAATGAACAGCGGGCCTGCGAGGCCCGGCTTGCCTTTTTGTGTAAGTAAAAAATATACACAAGTCTGTGGAGCACTCCACAAATGGAATTTTCAGAAAACCTGATTTTTTCTATGTATTTAGACTTTACCAAAAGAAATTTCCATGCACAAGCCCATACGTGATACACAACTCTTTGTAAATCGAAAATTGTGACCCACCGGGCCTCTGAGACCCGCCTGCCTTTTTGAGGGGTATACAAAAAAATCGCTGTATGCGCCGATTTTACATCTAATTTTGCGATTTTCGAAAAAGTATGAGCTACATTGGTTTATTGAGCCTCAGATTCGAATTCTGTGACCCAAAAGATACACAAATATGTTGGTTAAGTCCACCGGGCGGGAAAATTTTTTTTTTTGCAAAAATATACCTGAAAAATCGCTGTTTTTGTCAATTTTACGTCTATTTTTTGGTTTTCAGAAAAATACGAGCCAACTTGGTTATTTGGACACCGGATTCGAATTCAGCGACCCAAAAAACATATAGATATGCTAGTGTAGTCTGTCGGACAGACCACTTTTTTGTGTGCCGGTTTAATATATATTTTGAACAATAATTTCTGTTGAATTTGATTACTTCCTTGCTCTAACTGAAAATTTGAAAAGAAGTTGAATTTTTTTAAAAAGACCGTGACTTTTAAAATCTATTATAAAAGAAAATTACTATAAATAAACATTGTAAGATTGTAAATTGTAAAACCCAATTCTTTACTAATAGCTTTTTTTGTGGGACGCTCTAAAAGAGACTTACAGATGTGACATTAAAAAAGTAATTATTTGTTTATATTTGTTAGCTAACTGTAAAAGGAAAATGTTAACTTTCAATAAAATTGGATTTACCTAATACTGAAGATTCTGAATAAAATTTACAAAAATGTCTTTTTTCTTATGGGAGATATATGTATAAGTATATGGTAATACGTAATTCATGGGGAGCTCAATATATACTTTTTAAAGACTTTATTCTCTTGTGAATTAGATCAGATTTTAAGGCGATATGCAAGGAAATTCAAAGAAAAAATCATTTTCGAAACCCTATTGTGTAGTCTTCCGAATAAACGGAATAAACTAACTGCCTACTAAACCCTCGTAACCGCCCGCCCAACCTCGCTAACTACCCATCTAATCTCCCTAATCTCCTAGAATGACAACTCGGCTAACCTTACTAAATGTCCAACAAATCTTTCCAACTGCCTCTTAATCTCCTTAACTGTCCGAACAACCCTGCAATTTTTAGATTATACAAACTTCTCTATCATTGCGGATGAATAACTGAGAGAGTTAGTGAAAGATGCGAGGGTCATGAGGGCTTCTGAATGTAGTACTGATCATTACCTTCTGATCTTCTACATAAACTTAGGTCAGGGATAGAGAAAGAAGAAAACAACAAAAAAACGAAACAAACACGAATCAAGATTGAGAATTTACAGAAACCAAAAGTACAAATAGTTTTGCAGATTATGATGGCCGAAAGCTTAAAAGAGACAACTTAGAAGGGGCTAATAGATAATAAGTTGTAGGAAGAACGCCTGGTGATGCATGGTGGAAAGATGAAATTCAGGCATAAGAAATAGCAAAGGTGAAATGCTGTACGGTACACACGGGACACTAGACGCTTTTAGAGACTTTTTTAGGGAATTATTGGGAGATAAAGCAATAGGGCACCACAACTGCAATGTAAAACACGATGCAATAGAAAACTCAATGGAGATCATGTGTCCTTGAGGTTGAGAATATAATTAAGAACTTAAAAAACGGTAGGGCTTCTGTGTAGACAGTATTAACACTGAAAGGCTTAAATGCGATGGCGAGTGCATACCTCACAGATTGTGCGAATCAATAAAGGGTGCAGTTCCAAATAGTACATACTCTCGAAATCGGAATCAGTGAAATTAGTATAGAATTGTCTGAGATTGTACAAAAGTGTAAAATTCTCAACTGAACTGAAATTAAATATGTGACTTTAAATAAAACAAGGTAAAGTGGAAAATTTCACTAAAATATCAAATTAACCTCAAATACTTAAATCATTAAGATCATATTAAGAATATATTTATAATTACGCAAGCTTATATGGCATAAAATTTATAATTTAAAATCAGTCACTCGCATTTATGCTTTCGTCGGAAGTGAACTATAAAGTTTGCAAACTAAAATGTAAGTTCGTTCATAACACGCGAACAAACGAGAGAAAAAAAGCTCTATCGCGAAAATTACACAAATGTGGAATATTATATGGACGAATCTGTAATCACTATAAAGTGGAGAAATTTTCGTTAGAAAATAGAAATTTATGCACAGTTGGTAATTTTAGCAGGCTTGGACCAGGCCGCGGGCCTCGAGCCTGGCTCTAGCTTGTATTTCTCAATGGCTCGACCTCGACCCCGGCTATATAGGTAGTGGCAAAGTTCCTAAAATTCATGGCAGATGGCGTTGGATTATTTTGTGCATTATCCAATATCCACAATGTAACTTTGTGTGTGCTTAAGAGAGTGTCATTTTTTTAAGTCGTAAAATGCCTGAAAGAATAAAAAGCCCTTATACAGTCAGGAGACATCGAGCAAAAACCACTATTACATACTTACGTGTGGATTTGGAAAGTGAGTAAATTAATTTTTAATTATAATAAGACATTAAGCTAGCGTAATTCTAACCTCTAAATAACGATCTTGTGAATATATTATATTTATACAGGCATAAACAATTATTTATGTAAATAAAAAGGATTAAGCGCTAAATGATTGTATGTGTATTGTGATTGATTTTGTAGATGGTGATGCTGTCGACGAGGTAGAATCAGAACCTGAATAATATTATAAATCCTAAACTTCCAAGAGCAAATGAAGATTCCATTGCCGACGAGGTTGAGGATGCCACAGATACTTCTGGCAGTGGTTCCATAAATAGTTGCATAAAAAATGTAGTCCTATAAGAAAATAGCTAGGAATCGGTATTGAACTAGGGCGAAGCCTGGGCCAGGCGCGGCGATTGAGTCTGGCAATCGAGCCAGCCCCTGCCCAGAATTAGCGTTTCATTCTAGCTTGACCCAGGCTTGATCAACAGGCCAGGGCCTAGTTTTGCCAGGCTTGGCCCGGATTAGGCCCATGACCAAATTTCCACACGGGTAGTGATTTTCAACACGTCGTATGAATTCATGCAAAGTCATAGAATTAAACCTGTAAGAGACGTCATTCTACACAACATGTGGAAACTTGCTTTCTAACCTGTAATTTTAATGCATCTAAAGTGACATTTTAAATGTGTAAATTTACACTTTGACGTGCAATTTTAAAACGTATTTTTTACAGATTAGCTAGAAATAGGTTACTGACAATCAGTGAAAGGTAACTTATTTATTCAGTGAAATAACCACTTTTGATGGATGGCAGCACTGCACTATGTCAATTTAACAAACATAATACAATAATAGTTTTGTATATTTAATCAAATAATCATAGTTAAAACTTAAAATCCATAAAGATGATCAAATAATAAAAAGATGAAAAATTTCGATGCTTTTAAATGACAAACAACCTCACATATTACATTAATATCAAGATTGCACTGTTAATTACACACCCGTTAGGTAAGAAATTCCTATACGAGTTAGAATATTTTTTCCCGCAGTTAATTCAGTATACTTACAACCCGAAGATTAACATATTTATTCATTAAGGAATTCTTCTTGCTATTTAAGTAGAAGAGTAATAACAACGCCTAACTTAAAAATGTACAGGTTATGCTTTACATGATTTACTCTGATGTTACTAAACTGATCAGTGAATAAGTCCAAAAGCACTAAATAATCAGTTAAATGTCTAGCTACTGTTTTAATTAATGAATTTTTTACTGATTTATATTTAGAGAGTACGTCTGATTGATTTAAAACTGCGTTTACTTATGTATTTTGACTCGCTGATTACGAACATGATAGTGACAATACGCGCAAGTTTGATTTTTATGGTGAAAACCATGAAAAAATCCATAAAATTCATGGTTTTTTGTGTTTATCTGAGTGAATAATAAAATTTTATGAAAAAGCTTCAAATAAAAGTTGTAGATCCTTTGAAAACACATATTTTATGTCAAATAGATTTTTACTCTACGAGTAAAAGTTTTCGAGAAAGAAGACGATAAATATGAAAAATCACAGAAATACAGCACAATTTGTTGAGGTGTAATCCTGTGACTGGTTACTGAAATAATGTTGGCGAAACCGCTACCCCTTACCAACGCCTCGTGAAGGTTGGGAAGGCACCCCTGTGGCTGATCATAGATGTAATGTTGGTCAAACCCCTACCCCTTTTCAACGTCTCGTGGGAGGCGGGAAGGCCTCCTATGAATGGTCACAGAAATAATGTTTGTCAAACCCCTACTTCTTTCCAACTTTTTGTGGGAGGGGGGAAGCACCCCTGCGATTCTATGCAGAAATAATTTTGGTTGCACAATCACCCCATTCCAACGTCTCGTGGGGGCGGGAAGTTACCCCTCTACCTGTTCACAGAAATAATTTTGTTCGAATCTCGACCCCTTTCCAACGTCTTGTGGAAGGGAGGCACCTCTGTGACTGGTCACAGAAATAATGTTGATCAAACCCCTTTCAAACTCATCGTGGGGGGCGGGAAGACACCTCTGTAACTGGTCACAGAAATAATTATGGTTAAATCCCTATCCCTTTTCAACGCCTCGTTGGGGGCGGGAAGGAACTCCTGTGAATGGTTACCGAAATAATATTAGAACCTCTGTGACACCATTACATGTTGTGCTGTATTTCTGTGATTTTTCATATTGATCTTTATTTTCCTCGAAAACTATTACTCGCAGAGCAAAAATGTAATTCACATAAAATATATGTTTTTAAAGGTTTTATTATTTACTAAGATAAACACAAAAATACATGATTTTAATAGGGTTTTCATGGTTTTTACAATGAAAATCAAATTTGCGCGTATTTTCACTATCATTTTCGTAATCAGCAAGTCAAAATACATGGATTTCCGGAGTTTAAAATTATTTCGAGGTATGTAGTATTCGTTACTTTATCCTTGAAAAATGTATGTATGCAGATAAGAGAAGTTCCACAAAAACGATAAAAAAGCGACTACCGTACCAATATACAAAGGAAAAGGAGATAAATGCAACTGCAATAATTACATAGGGATATGCTTCTTAAGTACCGTAACTAAAGTATATTCAAAAATACTGATTATCCGAAGTTAATTTATGCCAGGAAGATCATGTACTGATCAAATATACAGCTTAAGACAGATCACAGGAGAAAGTTTGAGAGTAAGGAACAAATTTTCGTTGCATTCGTTAACCTAGAGAAAGCATTTGACTAGGTGGCTGGAAGTTAACTTTGGGAAGTCTTAAAAGAGTACGGATTTAATAGATGGCTCCTAAAAGCAATAAAAATAATTTATGCTGGCAGCATAGCAAGTGTAAGAGTAACGGGGAAATTGAGTTACTGGTTTGATATCATGCAAGGTGTTAGGCAAGGATATATTATATTCATGGACAAGTATCTAAGAATGCGGCGCTGTTCAAAGAAGAAGATGTGGATCTCATGACCGAATAACGCCGAAAACAAAAAACCGTGGATACTAATGGGCCCGAGTGGGTAGCCTCACATGAGGACTTGGTTAGGTTCTTCACTCGTGGTGATCGCTAGAGAGATTGATCAGATTGGTCGCAATCTGAGAACAATGCCCGGGTCATTTTATCGTTACGGATATCAAAATATATCATCTACATAATCATATCTCGGAGCAAGCAGAGCCAGTTTTTCGATAAAATGTTTATATTTTGTTTAAGAATAAAAAATTGACTAAGAGTAGCAGTAATGCGCAGTGTTAGGTGTCTATGCATTTTCATCGCATATAATCCAGAATATTTATTCTATTATATAAACATTTTATTGAAAAATCGGCTCTGTTTGTTTCAAGATATGATTATGTAGATGAGGTATGCAAAAAATTAGACCAAAATTAAACCGAGCGCCCTAAGAATTGAGAACCGAGTACTCAATTGCTAAATATCTTAAACCAAAAAAAGTGCTATCACCATTCTTTAATTGTGTCATAATTGAATAGCCGGATGCAATAACAACCTTAGCATTCGAACATGAAGCGAATTATTGTCCACCAAGCAAAGTTTTAAAATTGTTTGAATTTGCGTGTCGACAGTCAATACTTGTAGAGAATTTGATTGCGCATCTTTTTTGCATGGAAACCAAACTCAAAGGTTGTCTCATTTCTCAATAATTTAGGGCAAACGGAATTTTTTTACGAAAAAAAAATCAATACTTTTTTTTCGTTCAACTTGCCAGATCTTTGTTGGGAACTGATATCTTTTCTTGAAAATGTTATGTAACATTCATCAACATATTCTCTGACTGGTAAAATGTTTCCCAAGTTTTAAAAACATTTCAGTGCTCTGTAGTGAATTTTCAAAAATATTTTCTTCGAAATATGGGATGCATGTATACACACGAGAAAGTTGTGTGAGAAAGTTTCGAATTTAGACAATTTCCAGTGAGAAAAATCTTCCTTGGAGATCAAAGAAGTTTTTCCAAATACAGTGAAATCCTTCTATTGCGCCGGTTTAGAGGCTGGCGATGGTGGGAAGATAACCCGATAGACTGCCGATTTGTTTGAGAACGCTTTTGTTTGTTCGCGCCTTTGTTTTTGCATGCCTATGTGACCACCGCACACTCCCCGTAGCTTCTTTTAATCCTATCTGCGGCGCAGTGTCAATTCTCGGAAGGCTTATAGCGGGGAGCTCTATTGAAGGGTTTCACTGTAGTTTTAGGTCTTTTGTCATCAGGGGAAAAAGTGAGGGGGATGTGAAAATTATGTACAGCATGCTAACCTCGACACTTTTTTCTCCTGTAGACAAAAGATCTAAAACTTTTTAGAAAAACTTTTTTAATCCCTAAGGAATATTTGTCTCATTAGAAGTTGTCAAGACTCGAAACTTTTTCACACAACTTTCTCGTTTATATACATGCATCGCTGATTTTGAAGAAGGTATTCTTGTAAAATTCACTATACGGCCTGAAATGTTCTTTTAAATTGATAAACATGCTAACAGTCGTAGAATATGTTGAAAAACGTTACACAAAATTTTCAAGAAAAAATATCAAGTCCCGACAAAGATCTGGCGAGTTGAACACAAAAAAGTATTGATTTTTTTTTGTTGAAAAATTTCGTTTCCGTAAATAACTAAAAAACGAAGGAAACTTCGAATTTGTTTGTCATACACAAAAGATGCGCAATAAAATTCCCCACAAGTATTGAGTGTCGACACTTAAATTTTAACATTGCAGAAAATAATATTTTTTTGCGATTTACGGAGGAAAAATTGTTTAAGCAACCTTTTTTTTTGTATTAAATATCCCTAAGAAAATATATATCTCTCTAAATATGTTCATTGTGTCATTCATTCCAAAAAATAACTGTTAAAAATTATTACAACTTACAGGGGAAGACAATTCTTTCAATAAATAATAATTGTTGAACAAGGCAGAGTTATTAAAAAATTTATTTAAAACACTACTTTTGGATTAAAAATTATTCAGGTGGAAAAAATACTATCTTTAGCGTGAATTTGATAGAAAGCTCTACTGTAAATGCACAGAAGTTCTTAATTTCTTGAAGATTTCCATTATTACTGCAAATATTTACCGATTTTCATCACTCTTTTTTCAGTTTCTTGTAATTATATAAATAAATTCATCTTGCTAATTAAAATCAAATTAATCAATTATTTCATAATGTCAGTTTTTCTAAGCGGTCGCAATCTCATAACAATGCCTGGGTTTATTCGTTCCGGATACTGCGACTCACCCACCACATTTGTGAACAGACCTTTTAAAATTAAAGGTCAAAGCATCGACAACAGTAATTTGGTGATAGTGACTTATTCTTGGTTAAAGCTCCTTCGGCTTTAACGAATACATTCCCCTCACGTATCTCGTGCTTCGCACTTGAATTTGTATCTGAAATTGTATATCATTTCCATAAATGTACAGAATTTTCTTTTTTTTTTCTATGTCAACTTTTTAAATTAGGATATCGAAAAAAAATTTGTTTCATTAACAGATGCCCGAATGATGCATCTGTTTATTGAATTTGTTTTTAAAATAATATAAAATTTATTAACCAATTATGATTTTTTTTGAAATGATAATGAAGTTCCCTATTAAAAAGACTGACATCGAAAAAAACGAATTGTTTCAATGTCATGTCGGTTTCGCATAACCTGAGATTTGGAAATTATACTAAGCCAAGTACAATTTTTATTTCAAGACAATAATACTCACTGGTAAGTGAAATATAATTAAAAGTTAGGTTATTATTATTATGAGTTACCTGCCTATCAACATCTATTTCACCCAAGTAACGCCCGACAAAACCATTTTGACAGGTGGCTGATAGTTTGTAGACCCGACTTCACGTTGCTCTAGATGAGAAAAAACAGTCTCTGAATGATGCTTCTCCCTCAGATTCGCATCATGAATCTGGGTGGCTTAAATTTGCTGCAACTCAATTGAACATCGATTTTGGTGTACTTTGGAGGATCGGGGATGTTCTGTGGGTGCTATCCAAGAAAAAATTCTTGAGAGGTATTGTGGGAGGGGGTGCTTCTATATAACATATTTGAAGTATTGTAATGAATAAATTTACCAGTTCTGAAGCTCCGCCCCCCCCCCCCAGATCTGCCCCTGTCCAAAGATCCTCAATATTTCAAGTCTTTCGAAAGGATTTGCTTCAAGACAACGGAAGACAACATTTTTGACGCACTCAAATGATGAAAAATATATTTTTTTAAATTAATTTAAAATCTGAACTTTTGTTCTCGAAATCATTTAAATTCATTTTTAAAACATAAATTTATTCAAAGACTCTTTATTATTAGTATTAGTTATTAGTTACGATAAATAGTAATTTCGAACACAAATCGTATGTTGAGGTTAACATGTATATACAGTAGTTTCGAATACAAACAGCAGTTTCCGTTACAAAGAACAATATTCCGCTAAAGGGAAAAAGATAGTTTATTAAAAACCCAGTGACTTTGTCTAATAGTTTTGGATATGAGGGAAAGCTAATCAAAAATCAGAACCATCAGTATTCAAGGAAATGATTAATCATCATTAGAAAAGCATGTAACGTTTTAACAGAATCTCCGAGAATGAGATCGCCAAACTAAGCGACATTCAATGAAAATTAAGTATACAACGGCTTTATATTCTCTTAGACAAAAAATCTGAATTTTAAGTGAAAGTCATTGAAAATGTACTACGCAACGGTTTTATATTCTTGGAGACAAGAAATCTGAATTCTAAGCGATATTTATGAAAATTCAAAACACGATTTCTCAACAACAAAAAAAACAATTATTCCTTCGATTATTGTTATATAATCTTCATTTTTTATAGTTATTAACATACAAAGTTCGCAAACACGGTCACTTACACAATTAATCAATCGCTTATACCTGAGAATACAAATTTGTGCAAAATAAGAAAGAAATATTAAAGTATTCATTAACAATAAAATTTTTACTTTATTTTTCAATATCTGAATATGCAGCCTCAGGCTAAGGTACATAAATAAATATTATGTACATTTGATATAATACAGTTAAACATAACGTAGAAAAGTTCGAATTTTTGAGAAAATGGAATGCGAAGCAGGAGATATATGATGATAATATGTTCATGAAGGCCGAAATAAAAGAGAATTCACATGCACCAAATGACAGTTGTCATTTACAGCTTTTTCAAAAGCAACGGTAAGTTCAGAAAATATAAACTTTAGCTATAAAGATAGATAAATGTCAAACACATTCCATGACACAGTAAGCGTTCGTTATTATTGCCATGAAATCGGCATAGAGATTAGGTGGTTTCCGCTCAATTAATCATTGTCAAACACGATTCGTTTCCTGTCCCCGCCCCTAACACTAAATCCAACGCAGCCGCTGCATCGCGGCATGGAACTCGGCACTTCAAATCTCCTGAATCAGAATACATTGTACTACCTTTAATCGACACCAGTAACTTTAATCTTAAACGGTAATAACACCAATGTACAATTTAGGTCGAGTATTAATGCACAGAAAATTTTGCCGAATTTAAAGCTTCTAGTGCGAAAAATTTCTGTGATAATAAGGAACATTCTGTTGCAATACGATTTTTTGCTACTTTGTAAAGATAGTCAAATATTTTGCGTACTTTTTAAAGCAGACTTGGAAAACAGCGAGGAAAAGGGGTTCGAGATGAGACAGATCACACTTCTGCGACCAATTCATAACACGTGTATTTTTTAAAGGGAAAATTTGGAAAAAGGGTATGAGTTGTGACAGATCACTCTTCTGCAACCAGTCACTGATAATTACTTTTTTTAAGAGACAGCTGGAAAATATCTCGAGATGCAGAATTCATTTTATTTTAAATTATCAAAAGATATTGACGGGCTCTTTTTAATGGCATTATTAAATAGTTTAAAAAAAACTATCTTTTTCAAATACTGTGAACCTTACATAACGCCTTATACGTATTATTTCGCAAGCTCAGGGGGGGGGGGGTCAACCCGATCGCCACCCTCAGGATCCGTGCCTGTCGAGACGTGACCATTCACTCTTTTGTGACCAGGTACAGGACAATGAAATCAAAATACGGCAAATAATTATGTATCTGTATACACTACATACAATTTATTACTTTCTATCTACTTTAAATGATTTACGACTTCAACTTAAGACTTCTTGATGAGATAACTTTAAACAAGGTCAATTCTGTTCTCGATTTTTCAACCCCAAATAGCTTATATAGAATATACATTTTCCTTTTAACAATAATATAATTTATATAAATTGGAAATTTGTTTGTAAATTGTAAACTGGGCGTCACTCTGAAATGTGACCTATATATTTAGGTGAAGCGGGCTATAGAAAGCTTATATTTTAGATACAGTCCAATATTTTTTGATCGTGGGTTGGATTTTCCTGTGAATCTTTCTACACAGGGCTATCTCAGCATGTACCGTCAGTTACGGATACATTTTTGTAATTCAGTCACTGGTTTCAAAAATGAGGTTCATTGGTTACTCGGTGCAAGCATTCACCTGGTCGTACTACCCCGGAAACCACTGCAGGCCCAAAATGTTTCTACCAAAAAAAACGCTAGTACACAATAAAGTCCATTTTCACACGAGAAATACAGAAACCCTACCAGCGACATCCGCCTGCGAGACGCCTGAAGGTTCAAATCTTGGTCTCCTGCAACGCTATATCACTGGTTGCATCTATCATTTTGCGTCACAGGTATATTCAGTTACGCTCTTTCAGTTAATTCACACTGGTCCACCCAATCAAAGTCGGTAAATTACTGATTGGCCACTCTTTTAGGATCAACCAGTGAAATCTCACTGACTTCCCGTGAAACCTCACTGGTTGAAATATCCAGAAGTGCGGCATTGATAATCAGTCATATTTCAATGGTTCACCCAGTGAAATTCCGTCACTATTTTAATCAGTTAGGTTTACTGGTTTCTTTGTACCAGTAGGCATTTGGTCCAAAGATATAACATTTTTTCTGGTTCTACTCGTCGTCGGGTCGACATTAAACTTTACGCTTGCTATATGAAACTTTACGCCCGAATCGTAAAACTTTACGCCCGGTGCGTAACACTTTACGCCCGCTACAAATCAACTGCACCTCGCAAACGAGAATAAGGAGCTAATTATATTTATCTGTGAAAAAAATCGACCCGCCTCGCAGGCACAAGCTCGTCGCGCGCGGCTCGCAATTTTTTGCGCAACTGCTGGTTCTCGCGCTTCGCGCTCGATAATATATTTATCCCGCGCTACGCGCACGATCTTTGTGCACACACATTTTAAAACGAAAGGTCAAAGCATCAACAACATTAATTTGGTGACTGTGAATTCTCTTTTGTTAAAGCTCCTTCGGTTTTAATGAACACATTATCATCACGTATCTCATGTTTAGCACTCAAATTTATCCCTGAAATTTTATATCATTCCAATAAATGTATATTATTTTTAGAAAATGGTTATTAAGCATTTTATTGTGACTTTTGTCGTCTTTCCATAAATTTGCTTATTATTTGAAAATGCATTTATATATTTGAGAATCTTTGAAATACTGTGAAATTTTTGAATGAAAAAATGTAATTTTTGGGTTTTCCATTATTTTGTATGCCGTCAAAATTTTAATGTTCAAAATGCGCTTACTTTTTGAATTTGTATCCAAAATGGCTGGCTAACGTAATTGACCTTCATTTTATGATACGAAAAGAGTGTACCAAAGGCTATACTAATAGATCAATTTTCCAAAAGTGATCATACTAACAGACAGACAGACGTAGAGACATACATATAGACATACAGACAGCCAGACACATTTGTAAAAACCTGTTTTTCGGATTCAGAGGATCTCGACTGTGGACATTTGACAAAAATGGGGGGGGGGGGTATCAAATTTTACACAAATCTAATACCTTCTCTGATGACAGTGTACAAATTGCATTGCTGAACCCCACAGTCTCTTTTCTGCTAAGTACGCTATTTCTTTCTTTCACTTATAATTTAAAATTGTTAAAAACGCCAAACATCCATTACCTACCTCACATGCTTATTTTGAAAAGAGGGTAGAAAAAAAGTATCGTGTGTATCAAAGGCGTACAAGTGTCAAAATAGCCTTCTTCACCCCCTTGACACACATGGTACTATTCAAAAACTGCGCTAAACTCTCACAACGATGAAAGAGGGCCATGTCCTAGAAGTTGGCACCGCCATTTTTTATCTTCAAACAAATAATTGCTGTGTTGAATTGTGCTATGTTTGTGCTGAATTGTGTTAGGCTTGTGCTGAATTTTGCCGAAAAAATTGAAATTGGAGCCAGAATTTCAAAAAAATCTTTTGAGGGCCAGCACGGACATTTTGTTTTTTCAACAAAATAAAAGTTGTGCTGAATTGTGCGGTACCGTTTCATTCAGCTTCAGCTTAACCTACATAGAGGTTTAACCTATCCTAACCTAACAAAACCTGACCTAACCTAACCGATTACGCAGGCAACTCTGTTCTTAAACGTCTTAAACGTAAGCGTAACTCTTTGCATCGTTCCTTCGAAGAAAAAAGGACACGTTATAGTAGGCCGAAAAGAGACTGAAGTAGGTCTATAAATCAATTTAATTACGATAAAAAGCAAGATAAAATGTAAACACGAAAGATAGTATAAATATATCCCTTAAGTGTAAGAAAAGCAGAGAAAACAAAATTTTGAATAAAACTCTTATTCATTTGCATTTTTACGTTACAGTTCTACATTTTAATTGATACAAACATTGTCAGGTTAATTGAAATGGGGTCAATTCTACTTGTAGTTCTACGTTTCTTCAAATGAGTAATGTGCGTCTAAATTTTTAACCACCTGTAGTACAATGAAATTAATTTTATTGTGTTACAACGGGAACACTTAACTTGAGTTGTGTTGCGTTAAGCAAAATTTCGTTAGGTTCTGTTAAGTTAGATTCATTTGTAGGTTAAGATCGAGTTAACCTATTAAATATAGCACACATTTAAGACTGAGAACCGTACGCTTACATAGCTAGACGTATGGTTGAATTTCATTCGGCTAGGTTAGGTCAGGTTTTGTTAGGTTAGGATAGGTTAAACCTCTATGTAGGTTAAGCCAAAGCTGAATGCAACGGTACCGCAAACACAACGGGACAACACAATGAGTTTAATTGTGTTACGTGAAGTTAAGTTAGGTTAGATTAGGTCAGGTCAGGTTTTTTTAGGTTAGGATAGGTTTGACCTCTTTGCAAGCTAAGCCTAAGCTGATTCAAACGGTACCGCAAACACAACGGGACAACACAATCAGTTTAATTGTGTTTCTTGAGGTTAGGTTTAGCTAGGTTAGATTTATTTCTAGGTTAGGCTCGAGTTGACCCATTCGATGTAGCACACATTTGCTACTGGGAAAATATTCTTCCAGAGCTTTACGTGTAGTTCAATAAATTTCTGTTAATTCAGGTTAGGTAAGGTCAGGTTCTGTTGGGTAAAGTTATGTTAAATAAGTTGATATCAGGCAAGGGTTGATCCTTCGCAGTTGTCGACATGTTTTTGAAGTGAAAATTTGCATCACTGACATTATTTTGAAATTTATTTGCCTCAGTGCATGATTTTCGTCATTTTTTGAGGTTATGGCTCAACCATCTCGTGATGGGTGATTTTTGATACCGAATTTGAATTCAGCGCCCCAAAATCCATAGGAATACGTGTGTCTTGTTACCAGATCCGCACACCTTTTTTTTGTGGCTGTGTAATTTTTTGAATCCCAAATTTTTCAAAGTGTGAATATCGAAAATCTAAAAACTGTGCTGGATTGTACTAGGTGTCAAAATCAATTATTATCCTATTCACTTTTTACTCGGCTGTATATTTTTTGATTGAATACTGTTTTTTTTTATTAATTTTTTTAATCCAAACATTTTTTTTCAAAGTGTGAATATCGAAATCTAAAAAATGTGCTAATTTTTGCCAGGTGTCTGAAACAGTTATTGTTAGACATCTTTTTTATTCAGATCTATATTTTTTTATGAAACAATAGATTTTTTCCTGAAAATAACTTTTAAATTAAACATTTTTCAAAATAGTACCTTCTTTAAACAATTATTATTGTTAGCTTGAATTAATCATAACCTCACTCTCATTGAAAATTCTAAGTTAGGTGATAACTTTTTAGGAAAAACTTCAACTTCCTGACATTGTTCTGAGAACCATTCTAAAAAAATTTCTATAAGTAATAATCAATTATTCAAACAATTCACATAAACTTCTAGTTATAAGTACGAAGTAGTATTTCGTGCATGAGAAAGAGTTTTTGTTTAAAAATTGCAAAAAAAAAAGATTATAATACGCGCCAGAATTACTCAAAACCCAATTTCACACTTTTGAGTTTTTGGATCCTGTAAAGAAAACTGATGAGGGTGATATTTGAACCAATGGTTAGATTCAGACTCCATGGCTGATTGTCATGAGAAACATTGCGTTGCAACTTGATTCTATTTTTATTGAAAATTCTTATAAAATGATATAAAAAACGTTTTTTCGTTATGGGAAATACGTGATAAACTTCATGGAGCTTGCGGAACCTCCTAATATTATTTTTAACAAATCCATGGACCTTCCTAATTTATGATCCACTTACAAGTTTCTACGTTCAGGTAGTTTTCCTGGATTAGGACAAAGGTTTATTTATAATGAAATCTTCGGCATGGTAAAATCTTCTTTCATGGCGTTGGCCTATGAGTTTACTTGACTGGGGTCGAGTTGCGGATCGGTCAAAAAAACACAGTGGGTGGTAAGGCCAGTCCACTTAGCGCCGCCACCAAGACAAATTGAAAAATGGAATACGCCATATTTTTTGTGTTAATTTTATACTAAAAAAAAAATTTGGTCGCTCTTTAAACTTTGTAGAAAAGTGTGGCGGTGCTAACAGAACGTCCACTCAGCGCCGCCACCTAAGAAAACTCACTAAAAATTATTATAATGAGATGAACGATTAGTGGAGATTTTTTTGTTTTTCTTTTGCTCTATGATGACATATATTAAGTTTGTCAAAAGACTACCCCTAACTCTTACATACTTACCCCTCGTGATCAAAACCATTTTAAAAGTGGGAAAACCACCTTCAAGAATGTAAACATGATTTAGGGCACCAAATTAATTACTTGAGATTTGAAAATTTCCCTCTCATTTTAGTTTTCCCTAAAAACTATCTTTGCGCGTGAACGTATTCAGAAGAACATATAAACGCATGGAAAAAGCATAAAAAATAATACAACTTAGAAAACACGGTTCGTTGATATTTTTTTGCTCGCCAATGATATATAATACGTTCCCCAAAAACTACCTCTAAGTCATACATATCTACCCCTCGTGACCGAAAATTTTTTAAAAGTTGGAAGACAACCTTGAACAATGTGAAAATGATTTAGAACTCCAAATTAATTACTTGACACTTGAAAATTTTCCTATAGTTATAGTTTTATCCAAAAACTACCCTTCCACGTGAACGCATGCAGTGGAACGTACATATGTATGAAAAAAGCATGCACAATAATGGAACTTAGAAAACAGTGTTAGTTGATATTTTTTCGCTCCTTTTTGCTCTTCGATTATATATAACACTTTCTCCAAAAACTACCCCTAAGTCATACATTAGTTCTACATCATTTTAACATTATTCAAGGTGGTCTTCCAGCTTTTAAAACGTTTTTGTTCACGAGGAGTAGGTATGTATGACTTAGGGTAGTTTTTGGGGAACGTATTATACATAGTCGTAAAGGAAAAAAAGAGCAAACAAATATCAACCGACAGTTTTTTCTACCTTTTATTATTTTTAATGCTTCTTTCATACACATAAATGTTCTGCTGCGTGCTTTCACGTGGAAGGGTGGTTTTAAGGGAAATTATAGTGAGAGGGAATTTTTCAAGTGTCATGTAAATAATTTGGACTTCTAACTCATTTTCAAATTATTCAAGGTGGTCTTCCAACTTTTAAAACGTTTCTGTACACGAGGGGTAGGTATGCATGACTTAGAGGTAGTTTTTGGGAAACGTAATATATGTCATCAGAGAGTAAAAAAAAATCTCCACTAATCGTTCATCTCATTATAATAATTTTTAGTGAGTTTTCGTGGGTGTCGGCGCTGAGTGGACGGACCTCGGGTGGTGCCTACCCCCTCCATGCTACTAACTTCTCCGCTTCTCAGCGTTCGCCGTTAAACGGTCGACTCACTTTTCCCATGAATTTTTCTTAACACTTTACCCTGGCTTAGGACTGACCGCAAAATGTACAAAACAAATCTTTGTATGCAGGCGTGTTTCAAAATTAAAAATGGACAATTACTTAGAACGAGGGAAAGACTGGAACGACACACATAAACAAAAATTTACAACTACTTAAAAGGAAGGAAAAACTAAAAAGACACATACAAACACAAATTGATAACCACGTAGAAGGAAGGAAAAAAGTGGAACGACACACACAAACACAAATTGTCAACTACTTAGAAGGAAGGAAAAACTGAAAATAGTGAAGTCAACTAGCAAAAATTTTTTACTCGCCTTCCACTCTCGAACAAAGAAAAGCGGAGAAGGTAGCATGGAGGGGGAAGGCACCACCCTCTGTATTTTACTAACCGATCCGCGACTCGACCCCAGCCAGTTTATTTAAATTTAAATGTAGAAGTCTGCAGTTTATTGCCTTCATTTTTGCAGGTACCATGAACTATTTTTGGGCGATTATCGTGTGATCGCGATCTACCTGCTCGAATTACCCACTCCAGACGACTTTTCCTACAGTCGCTTACTGAGCAAGAGCGCTGTGTCGAGTCTTGCCAGTGGGGGGGGGGGGGATCTTGTCCTAATGGGAATTATATACAATAAAAAATAAAAATTTTATAATTTGCAATCATCAACTTGAAAATATTATATTCAGAATCTACGTTTCTTTTTTATTCCAACGATATGTTACTTACAATCATGTCTGTTGTTAAATCAACTGTCGAATTTCGTCACAAATCGTCTCTTCTAAATTCAAAAGAAATAATTTCAATTAACAGAAAGAAAAGAAATTTAAAAAGAATAAATTTTTCGATTAAAAATAGAATAGTTGAATTTCCAGCTAAAATAAATCAATACTTTCAAGAATAAAAAAAAAGAATTTTTAACATGATACCTGAGTTTTACCAAATTATTTAGAAGGATGTTATACTTGAAAAGATTTTACAAGCAAAAATCAAATAATCGAATTTTCAGATCCACAGTGCTACGTTTTAATTTCGTGATATTTTCTTGTGCCAGGAGCCATTATTTATTTGAGGCATTATAAACAATGTATTTTTTATAAATATGCGCTCCCCTAAAGGCCACCATTTTCCAGTTATTAGCAATTACCCTTTTTACGTCCTTAATTTTACCGTAAACAATATAATTATATTGGGGAGCATTTTAGATACTTGTACTTTATTGTTTATAATTATTGTTATTAATCAAAATGCTTAATTAAGAAAATCGATTTCTTATTCATTTTTTTATTAATGTATGGCACAAAATAAAACTTTTGTCTCAAGTGATATTTTCTCGTACCATGAGCCTTTATCTTTTCAAGGCCTTATATATGCTTCCTTAAAAGCTACAATTGTTAATTTATCGCAATTACCGTTTTTATATTGTTCATTTTGCAGCAAATAATATGATTATCTTGGTGGCATTTTTTGTACCTGAGTTGAATTGTCAACAGGCGCATTTTCTACAAAAGAAATTATTTTATTTTCAACTATACTATGGAAAATTTCATAATGCTCGCTAGCCAGGATAAAAAAATAAACTAAAATCTGTGATAACTCATTCTAATTTTAACATTTTGATAGAAAGTGACATATCTTTGGAATCGTACAAAAATTTATTATCCAAATACAATGTTTTTATATTGCGGATAGCAAAATTAAAACATTTTTATGTTTAATATTTTATCTCTAATTAGGACAAAGAGGTTCCCCGCTGACATGGCTCAACACAGCTCTCTCGCTCAGTCACCGACGCGAGACAAGTCGAGTGAAGAGGATAAGACGAGAAGAATGACCGCGATCAAATTAATACTGCCCAGATCATAGTATAATGGTCCAAAAATCCTTCAAAAATTTGTTTCGAATTTTCATGCATATCGCCCCCCAAATAAGGTAAAAACGTTTTTGTAAATTTCATTCAGAATCTTGAATTATTATTGAATCAAGTTTAAAGTAATTTTCCCATCATAATCAACTATGAAATGCGAGGCTAAACTTTCTTTCTGATATCACCCTCATAAATCTGTTTTTAAGTGTCCAAAAAAGTTATGACTGTAAAATTGGGTTTTTCGCATTTCTAACACCTTCTTGCGATGTTTTTAATCAAATTTTTTTCTCATACATTATTATTATTTTCTCTTAGAATGGCCTTAGACAGTTGCGGCTTTCCTATTTTTTTCATCTTATTTTCAATTTTCTAATTAGGGCGAGGTAATTATTTACATTATTTATCAGAAGTAATTATTTATACAATTTATTAGTATTTCTTATTATATTCTCTCTAAGAAATGCTAGGAAGTTGCAGTTTTTTTCTAAAAAATTTCACCTTTCTTATCATTTTTAATTAGAGTAAGGTTATGATTACTTCAAGCTAACAAAAATAATGATTGAAGCAAGCTACTATTATTCTTTAAAAAATTCTCTTTGCACAATAGCTATGGGAATTTAACAAATATGGAAAATTTTGAAATTAAACAATTATTTTGAGGAAAAAAAACCAGTTTTTAACACAAAAAAATAAACTTCAGGAAAAAGTGTGCAGGACAATAATTGTTTTAGACGCCTAGCACAACTCAGCACAGCTTATAGATTTGCGACATTTGAATTTCCAGAAATTTTGGATCAAAAAAATTATTTTCAGACAAAAAGTATTCCACCAAAAAATATAGACCTGAGGAAAATTTGTTTAGTGGAATAATTGTTTTAGGCGCCTAGCAAATACCAGTGAAACTGTTAAATTGTAAAATTTCCCTTTTCAAAAATTGCGGATTTACAAGTTATTTTAGGGAAAAAACTAGTATTTCACAAAAAAAAATACTTAAGTAAAAAAATGTATAGGACAATAATTTTTTCAGACGCCTAGCAAAAACCAGCACAGTTTTTAGATTTTCGATATTCACACTTTGAAAAATTTGGAATTCAAAAAATTATTTTGAGAACAAAAACTCTATTTTCACCAAAATTAAGGTCTAAGGTAAAGAGTATAGAGGACGATAATTATATTACGCCAAACAGAATCCAGCACAAATTTCGGATGTTATAAATTCGTAATTTTTATATTTTTATTAGCAGTGTCTAAAAAAAAGTTGTTTTGGTAAATTTTAGTTGAAATGTTGATTTTTTAAAAATGTTTCTTGTAAATGGAATTCTGCCTCCAATTTTGATTTTTACGAAAAAAAAATTTGCGGCAAAATTCAGCAGAAACCTAGCACAATTCAGCACAACTTTTACTTTTTTGAAAAAACAATATGGCGGTGCTGATTCTTAGAAAATTTTTTGAAATTCTGGCTCCAATTTTGATTTTCATGAAAAAAATTTGCGGCACAATTCAGAATAAGCTTAGCACAATTTAGCAGGACTTTTTTTTTGAAAAAACAAAATAGCGGTGGTAGCCCGAAGAAAGTTTTCGTTAAATTCTGGCTCCAATGGAGCTTTTTTCGAAAAAAAAGTTACGGCGCAATTCAGCACAAATCAAGCACAATTCAGCACAGCTTTGATTTTTTTTTAAATAAAAAATGGTGGTGCCAACTTCTTGGACATCGCGTAGAGCGATGCAATCACTTGGTTGAATCTATCATTTGGTTTCACTGCGGTATATTGAGTAATGCTGTTTTAATTGAGTCACTTATAGGTTCACCCAGTCAAGGTCGCAAATACACTAGTTCACAAGCAATAATTCAAAATATTGATTCAACCATCGACAATTTTACTGATTCAGTTTAAGAGAGTAAATATAAATATTTTTAGGTAAAGATTAAACCTACAGATATATTAGAAAAAGAAAAGGTGGGAAGAAGAAAAGAAATATTTTTTCATTTATTATTTATTATATTATATTACTTATATTATATATTATACATATTATATTTATATTATATTATATATTATTTACATATTATTTATTAATTTCTTATTTCCTAGTTTTCTTTATTTATAATGTGTCTCCTAAGGGTTTACATGACTTACATTCCTTACAATTTTTCCGCCGACATTTTTTTGATATAATCTTCTCCTTATTAGTTACAGTTATTTACAACTATTTTCATAAAATCTCATATCTCGATCCTTATTTCTGTTTCCTACAATAGCGTAATTTAGGACGTGTTAGCGAACGAGAGAGCGAGCGATTGAAAGCGAGAGTTCTATAACATAATAATTCCTTACAAATCCACACGCGATACAAATCTAAGCGATTTTCGTTTACTTTTTCTTTCACTTCTCTTGTACCTCCATTTTGCCATTTTTTCACATGCATTCTTTCATTTTTTCTCATTCGCTCCTTTAGCACCCTTCAACTCCTTCATCCATTTTTTCCCTAATCCATCCTCTTCTGGAATCTTTAACTCATTCTCTTGCCAGCTACCTTTATCTTCCATTCCTCTCCTACATCCTTCCCATACATGCTCCCATGTTTCCTCTTCCTACTCACATATTCTGTACTTTCTGTTCTCTTTCATTTGCCAACACATTTCTTCCCTTTCCTCGTTTCCCAATCTAAATCTTGATATTCTGGTTCACCTTCTATTTCCCCTATCCCTTTTCTAAATACACTGGCACTCCTTTCTTTCTTACCATCTTATACCATTTATTATATTTTTATTCCTCAATCTTCCCCTATCTTTCCATTAATTGTCTTTCCCTCTACTTTTGTCCAATTCTTCATAGTTTACTCCAGTCCTCTCCTCTATATCTCTAGCATTAAAGAACTCCCGACTTTCTTCTTTCCATCTCGTTAATTTTATCGCCCTTACTTTCCCCTTTCTTCTACCTCAAATAACCGCGTTCTCCCCCTCCAATTGTTTAACCTTCTTTTTCCTATTCGCGATATCTGTTTCATTACCGCTGCTGCTTTTTTATTCTTTCTCTTATATGAGTTCTACGATCTCCATGCATTTTCAAGATATATTCCAAATGTTTAAACCCTTTCACTTCCTATAACTTTATCCCCCTCCATCTTACAGTTTATTCGTTTTTTTGTTCCACCTCCTTTTTTAAACCTTATTATCTTTGTCTTTTCTATATTTAAATTCAACTTTTTCCCATCTAAGTATCCTTGCCCCACTCCTCTCAGCAACCAGAAACTATCTCTTACTTGCTCTCTTACCTTTACCCTTCTTTTTGTCTCTCTACAAATTTCCGATACCCAGTTTATTAATCCCTCTCTTATCCCACTTTCCACCATAATTTTTTCTATTTCGCCTGAGTCTAATGAATCAAACGCCACCTTGAGGTCCACGAACATTGCTATCATTGCCCCTTTTTTCCTTTTAATCCTCTTATTTACTAGATAGTTTAGAACATAATGTTGTCCATCAACCCCCTTCCTTTTTTAAACCCTGTTTGATACGGTATTTCTATCTTTTTGCCTTAACTTTTGATATACTTTCGAGACTTAATTTGAAATCTCATCTATACCAGGCTCCTTTCCATCTTTTATTATACCAAACACCTTGACTATTTCCTCCCTTGTTACGTCCTCTTCCTTATCTCTTTCGCTACCATATTTTCCTCCTTTACTAACTTTTTTCTCTACCCGAGTCAAAATATAGCCCCTACTTTAAGACTCTTCAAGCTAATATTTGTAGGGGCTAAGGTTGTAAAGTAGAGGATATTGCCATACGATTTTTCCCCTTACTTTAGCGCTCTTATGAGCACAAATTTCCGAATCTTCCATTTGGGGCGTCAAAATAAAGGGTTAGTTTCTGTTTCTAATTTATCGCTCCACACTCTTCTTGTACAGAATAAAATTATTTGGCGAAAAATTAACAAAATGGAGCAAGAAGAAAACATACTGACATTTGCGTAATGTTTTAAGTTATTTTGCACACGGAAAAAAATACCCATTAAATTTTATAGAACTAATCCTATAGTAGAGGATATGCTAGGTAGTTGAATAAAAGTTAAAATCGTCTTTGTTTTACATTGCGTGGCACTAGTTCCGAAACTATAGAGAACAGTTCTATAAAATCATAATCGATTTTTCGCCACAAAAAATTACTCTTCTGTATTATTATATTATTACTATTTTACTGTAATATTTGTTCATATGTTCAAGGACATAATTATTTACTATTACACAATCACTACACTATTTATAATCGCACGCTTAGAAAGTTTTTATTCGCCGCGGGGGTTTGAACCCTATAAGTTTCGCATCCCTAACGTCTAAAGCCTCTCGGCTAGCCCAGCTTGAAGTATGCAAACAAAAATCTGAAATATAACCTACAGCTGTGCAAGGCCATCTGCAAATTTTTGTAACCCATTCTGTTAAAAATATTGATTCTCTTAATCAATTTCTGTAATATTTTATGTGCTTAATCAAGATTTAAACTTAATCCGAAAATATTTCAAGATATTTTAAAACATTTAAAATACTTCAATATATTTTTTCAGAAACTTAATAGATTTTCAAGGATTTCCACAAATTTCCGAAGATTTCAAAAGATTTAACAGACTTCAAAGAATTCAAAAAAATTATTCATATTTTTCATAGTTTATTCATTAAAAATATCTTGAACTCTTTTAAATAATTCGAAAGCTTTGGAAATATATTATAAACTTAATTTTTTTTTTAATCAAATAACTCCCGCTAAATCCCTTGAAACTCCTGAAAATCTCTTTAAATACATAAAAATATTTTTAAATTACGTGAAGATCCTTAAAACCTTTTCAATTTTTGAAAAATTATTAAAAATTTGAAACTATATTAAATCGATTGAAATGCCAGAAAATCCCTCAAAATGACTAAAAATCGTTTGAACTCATAAAAAGTATTTTAAAGTCTTTAAAATCTCTTGAAAATTCTTGTACTTTTTGAAATTCTTCTAAAATCTTTGAAAATGATTTAAAATTACTTGAAATATTTTGAAATTAATTTATAAACTTGAATCTTTTTCATTCAAAAGAATTGTTAAATCCCGTTAAATGAGTTGGCAATTCATTAAAATCCTTTTAAACACTTGAACATATTTTTTAATTACACAATAATACATAAACTCTTTTGAAATTCCTTAACATTTTTAAAAACATTTTTAATCATTTCGAATCTTTAGAAACTTGTGGAGCGCAAAGGTAAATTGAGAAATAAGTCAGAATATTTGTGAATATTTATGGATATTTCGGAATATTTTGAAATATCAAAAATATCTGAGATTAGAAAGAATATCCAGAATACCAAGAATATTGAAAAAAAAACGTGTATGGGAATATTTAGTGAATGTATCAAGAATATTGGAGTGATCGACCCCTCGGCATATAGAAATAAATTCGTTTAAAAATATGATATTTTGAAGAAACAGTTTATTATTTTAAGTAAATGTTACATCCAAATCTTTGGTATATATTTATAACCATCGATGATCTTATTAAGAGTGGTTACAAATCAACAATAATCAAAGTCGGGTTTTTGGAGAATAACGTACGAAAAAGAATCATCGCTGACCGAATCCATTTGAATTCAGCAGGTACCTACACTTGAAATCGGAGAATTTCTCGAGAGGGAAATATGTTGTTTTTGAAAGGAAATTATACTTTTTTCATGTTTTTAAAATTTGAAGAAAATTGGTTGGATTTGGGAAAGTTTAATTAGCAATTTAAAAATGATTAGTTTTCATGTGATTTGAATTAAACACAAATAATTGAAATTTTAAAGGCTTTGATTTAAAAAAAAGTTTTCATATCACAATTTTTGGTGAATGTAAAATTTGTCAGTTTAAAATAAAATTCGAATTCTTTAAGTTTCAAGGTTCTGGAGTAGATTTTTTTTTCACTTTTAATATTTCTCATTTGAAATTATTATTTAGTTTGAAAGTTTGTTTAGTATAATTAAATTCATTCTTTGATTTTAAAACAATTCGCCTAATTAGCATGAAGTTTAAATTAAAATTATTTCTTGAAAAAAAGATCCTACTCCATCTTCACTCCATTGGGAAGCGAACCACAAAACTTCTGATTTCCGGTCAGGTGCTTTTCCAATTAAGCTATTAGAGGGATCAGAATAAGAACTCTTAATTCAAGAACATAACGCTAATTTTTATCTAGGTGTTAATGGTACAAGTAATTATTTTATAATTTAATTTATCTGCTATATCATCAGAGATTGTACCTTACCGACGGTAGATCAACCCTCCAAACCATGAAGGCAGAAAATCTACACAATATCGATCAAGTTAAGAATCTTTAATAGCAGAAAATGCTTAACGTCTTAATAAGACTAGATAAAAAATAATATTTTTAAATTAAAATTATTTCTTGAAAAAAAGATCCTACTACATCTTCACTCCATTGGGAATCGAACCACAAAACTTCTGATTTCCGATTAGGTGCTTTTCCAATTAAGCTATTAGAGTGTTCAGAATAAGAACTCTTAATTCAAGAACATAACGCTAATTTTTATCTAGGTGTTAATGGTACAAGTAATTATTTTATAATTTAATTTATCTGCTATATCATCAGAGATTGTACCTTACCGACGGTAGATCAACCCTCCAAACCATGAAGGCAGAAAATCTACACAATAGCGATCAAGTTAAGAATCTTTAATAGCAGAAAATGCTTAACGTCTTAATAAGACTAGATAAAAAATAATATTTTAAAATTAAAATTATTTCTTGAAAAAAGATCCTACTACATCTTCACTCCATTGGGAATCGAACCATAAAACTTCTGATTTCCGGTCAGGTGCTTTTCCAATTAAGCTATTAGAGGGATCATAATAAGAACTCTTAATTCAAGAACATAACGATTGATCGATATTGTGTAGATTTTCTGCCTACATGGTTTGGAGGGTTGATCTACTGTCGGTAAAGTACAATCTGGGATGATATAGCAGATAAATTAAATTTTAAAATAATTACTTGTACCATTAACACCTAGCTAAAAATTAGCGTTGTGTTCTTGAATTAAGAGTTCTTATTCTGAACACTCTAATAGCTTAATTGGAAAAGCACCTAATCGGAAATCAGAAGTTTTGTGGTTCGATTCCCAATGGAGTGAAGATGGAGTAGGATCTTTTTTTCAAGAAATAATTATAATTTAAAAATATTATTTTCTATCTATTCTTATTAAGACGTTAAGCATTTTCTGTTATTGAAGATTCTTAACTTGATCGATATTGTGTAGATTTTCTGCCTTCATTGCTTGGAGGGTTGATCTACTGTCGGTAAGGTACAATCTCTGATGATATAGCAGATAAATTAAATTTTAAAATAATTAAAATATTGTTCTGTAATAACAATTTTAAATTCTAAAAGATCAGAAGTTTCAACTTTGAATGATTCAATTTAGTTTTCAATATAAAATTGTCAAATCTTAATCGATTTGAATTTATAATTGTTCAAATTCAAAAGTTTGCAATTTTTAATTATTTAATTTTTTTAAGGTTTTGACATTGCCCTATTTTCTAAATTTTTAATCTGAAATCATTCAATTTCGTGATTCTTCAAATCAAAAGAAAATTGCATGAAAGGAAAATCTATTTCTTCAGAATCTATGGTAACCAATTTGGAGTTATTTTTTCTAGTACAGAAAAAACTCAATAGCAAATATTTGTATCTTTCTTACCCTTTTCTTTTGACATTTCTTCTCGTGTGTTTAATACCTTTGCCGGGGAGGGGGGGGGGGGTTGGATCTGGGTTCTTTTTAGCTATCTTTAAAATCTTAGCGCTGGTTTGCATTTGTCCTTTTGCTTTCAGCCACCAGATTAGGGCAAACTTCTTTCCGCTTGAACCCATTTCTATGTTATCACTTTAATATTTATTATTTAAAACCA
This sequence comes from Belonocnema kinseyi, assembly GCF_010883055.1. NCBI lineage: Eukaryota > Metazoa > Arthropoda > Insecta > Hymenoptera > Cynipidae > Belonocnema > Belonocnema kinseyi. The sequence goes on along the minus strand of NC_046657.1, from coordinate 116,186,359 downwards.
ATTTAACTGTTGCTTTCACGAACTGTGATGATGGAATTTTAGAGAAAACAACATAGTATTTGTTACGAGGGCGCAGGCGTCGAGGCAACGGCGCCACATATTTTGTGCGTTAAAATTTAAAAGCGTTAAGAGAAAATTTAAAAATTCTACGGAGAATATGGAGCTTTAAAGGAGATATAAGTAAAACTCAAGAATACGAGGTGTGTTCAAAAAATAAGGTGACTTTATAGTTTTCTCAGAAAATATTCATTTATTCCTCAATATTCATGTTGTCCCCTTCAAAGTAATCCCCCTCAGATATAATACACTTGTGCTAACGCTTTTTCCAATCATCGAAGCACTTCTGATAATCATTTAATCGTATAGCCTTGAGTTCTTTTAGCGATGCAGTTTTTATCTCCTCAATCGTTGAAAATCGATGTCCTTTCATGGGTCTCTTCAGTTTTGGGAAAAGAAAAAAGTCACTGGGGGCCAAATCCGGTAAATATGGAGGCTGAAGCATGACTGTGGTGCTGTTTTTGACCAGAAAATCTTTCACAAGCAACGATGAATGAGCAGGTGCATTATCGTGATGCAAAAGCCACGAATTGTTTTTCCAAAGTTACGGACGTTTTTTGCGTATCGCCTCTCTCAAACGGCGCATAACGACCTTGTGGTAAGAATTACTGATGCACTACGCCACGGTAATCAAAGAAGACAGTGAGCAAAACCTTCACATTTGATCGAACTTGACGTGCTTTTTTCGGTCTTGGAGACTCAGGATGCTTCCATTGAGACGATTGGGCTTTAGTTTCGACGTCATAACCATATACCCACAATTCATCCCCAGTTATAACCCTTTTGAGAAAATCAGAATCATTATTGACTTCATTCAACATCTCCTGAGTGATGGTCATGCGATGGATCTTTTGATCAAAATTAATGAGTTTTGGAACAAATTTCGCTGACACACGTCTCATGCCCAAAACGTCCGAAAAGATAGCATGGCATAAGCCAACTGATATGCCAACATCTTCAGCAACTTCTCTGATGGTAATTCGGCGATTTTTCAGCACCATTTCTTCCACTGCTTGAACGTTTCCATCTGTTGTTGACGTGCTGGGACGTCCAGGGCGAGATTCGTCTTCGACATCCTCTCGGCCTTCTTGGAACAGCTTGTACCACTTATACACATTTTTCTTACTCAGAGTAAACTCACCGTATGAAACTGTCAACTTTTCAAGAGTTTTAGAGCACTGGATTCCATTTTTCACACAAAATTTAATGCAAACTCTTTGCTCCATTTTTTTTGAAAGAAGAAAATCGCCGAGCACACCAAACCCTTCTAAACTTTTACGCCTCTGCCAGAAAAACAACACGAGCTATATAGTCAAAACTGTGAACATGTGATCGTGACGAGTGTACCAACACAACAAAACAAAAAATTTGAAACTTGAATGTACGTACCCCGCGAAAATTAAAAAGTCACCTTGCTTTTTGAACACACCTCGTATAGAGGCAAGACCTTCAATGTAGGGGCTGAAGCTTATACAGAAGCAAAATAGAATAAAAATATCTTTAGGAGTGGTTACGTAGGAGCTAGTGGAATAAACATCCGCAAAGTAGGGACAATACTTTCACTTGAAGCGTCAAAGTAGGGCCTCTATTTCGACTCGGGTACTCCTCGTAGCAAACTCAATAAATATGCTTTCCATTCCACCATTTCAATATCCTGATTTACTCTTTTTCTTTTCTTTTATATCTCTCTATTTACTACTTTTCAAACATCATCTTCCATCCTAGCTTTCTCCGCCTCTTCCTCAAACATTTTATCCTCTTGCTCTTTAAATTAATCACACAACTTAGTATACTGCTTCTTTTTTCTCCTGTATTCTTCTCCACTTTTTTTTCTTTTCTCTATTTTCCTATTCCTGCCAAAACCTACCGCATCTATTATTTAAAATATATTTTCTATAAATAGGGGAGAGCAGCTTCAAAAGGGGTCGGGAGTCTTTTTATGTGGGTAGACTACCTTATACTATAATAACTTTTTTTCTGTGTCGGTGAGATGAAATTTGAAAGAAGTTGTATGCAATTGAGTGCTAAATCGTATTGAGTAATAGTTTTTGCGTTGGGAAGGTTAGTGCTTTTACCTCAAATACCGTCCTGGGATTGATTGATTGTTGCAATCAGAAAAATGTGTGTATTACAAAGTGTCTGTATTCTATCACACTCAAATCAAGTTAACATAAATTTACATAGTTTATGTTGTTTATGAATTATGCATTATTTAGTAAAAAAATCCTTGTCGGGTAAAACGAGGTACCTGCGCGTCGGGTAAAACGGTTTACCCGGTGCCTCTATCTAACTCGTGATTGAACTAAATTCAAAGTGATTATTATACTGTCTATGTAAATGCAAACCAGATCTCAGTTTCGAAATTAATATAAACTTCACATTAGCAGTTTTCAAACTCCAAATATGAAAAACTATTCAAAAATCTCAGTTGCGGTTTAAAACATTAGCAGAACCAGAAAAATTCTGAAACTGGCCAAAGCTTAGAGAGTTTTGAAATATGAAAAATTAGAAAAATGTTGCAAAATATTGAAAATTTCCCAATTTTTGGAAAAATGGAACCGGCAATCACTTTTGAGATTCGCAAAGTATTATGAATTTTAAAAAGTGCTCGAATAATTTTCTATTCCCATAAAAGTTCTCTAACTACACGATTGAAAGAATTCTCATTAAAAAGTTTGATTTTTCAAAGGTTGTTGTAGGCCAAAATATGCCAGCAGACGACGTAAAATGTGAAAGAGGGCAAAGTTGGTCCGAGAGAGATATCGCAGATGAAAAAAAGAAATTTGAAAAAAAAAGATAAAAGGCAAAAAAGGCAAAGTGAAATTAGCATGAATATTAAAAAGAAAAATAAACAGAAAATAATCTACAGAACAAAGTACAATTTGCAAATAAACTGATTTTTTGCCTAATTCTCCAGGATACTCCGTTTTACGCTACTTATTTTCGATATCCCGAAAATCAATACTTTTATCAAATTAATTTCGTGCCAAGAAAAAATTTCGCAAACGTACCGATTTTTCATATTTCTTTTTAAACATATAACTCTTCCTAAAAAAACAATTGCTGCATTTTTTTGCCAATATGGAATAGGATGAAAAGGTGTTAACGTTTTATGTGAAATTACACTTTGTCGTTTTTCATCAAATCCCCACGTTTTGAGAACCCCTGAGTCAGATAAAACAATTTTTATGAAGGTTTCTGTCTGTCAGCAGTCTGTAGTCTGTAGTCTATATTCGCTATCGTGTAGGCACGATAACTTTCGAATGATTGATCAGATTGGATTCTGCTTTATCATACTTTTTAAGGCCTAAAATGAAAGAACGAGTTCGTAAACCAGCTTTTAGAATCAAAATGTAAAAATTAAGCGCATTTTCAAAATATTTAAGACTATTTTTTTATTTAAAAATTCGATGTACGGCTATTTATAGTAGTCGGAAACTCGAGCAATTTATCCTAATGACTTTTTTCGATAAAAAGAAAATGATCAGAGTTACAGAATTTTAAAATCCAAAAAAACAAACCAGAATCTCTTCCAAAAAATAGCTTAAACTCATTCAAATTTTTCATGAATAATTTTTTATAGGACACATAATTTTTTTTTAATCGTAAGAAATAAAATTCAAAATTTTTAAAATTAATTTTTCAAAGAACGACACAAGGTACAAATATGAATTAACAGACTAAAGTTGTTCAACCCAAAAAGATCTATAAATTTGTTATTAACCTTCAGAGGGCTGGTAATTTGGGAAGAAAATCGACCTCAGAAAATTGGCCCAAAAGTTATATCATATCATTGATTAATCATAGATAAAGTCTCGATCAGGGAGTGAGCCAATATATTAGCTTTCCGATCCTGTACGGAACAGCCAATGTTAAAAATTTCGAATTCGAAAAAAATTGTTTTTTTAATATTATATAAGCTTTTTACATCTTATAAACCAAATCTGACATAAAAATAGTTTTAATTCAAAAACAACCCTTCTAATAGGTTGAAAACTAAAATCTATTCATCAAATAGTAACGTTCAAAACATTTTATAACAATATTTGTTTGTAATTATAATCTCATGCAAACGAAAGAAAGCACCGCTTTGACAATGTTGGAATAGTAAATTTAAGGGGTATGGGGTAGTTAAAAAGGGGTTGAGAGGAATCAATTCAACTTTAATTACATTGAAAACCAGTAACATTGTTACAAAAATGAATATTTCAATCTAAAAATTAAAATTAAAAAAGTTTACCTAATGAACCAAAATATTGATTTTGCTCTAAAGGTGCATCATTTGTAGATAGGAGGAGTAGATTTTCTTTCAATGTTGTTTAACCAAAAAACATGTACAAGTTTGTTATAAGCTCTGGTTAAGAAGATATATTAAAAGTAAAAAAATTAACTTTTTGGAAAAAGGACACAAGATACAATAACATTTTATTTAACAACATTTTTCGCCTGAATTACATCTACGTTTGTATTTGTATTTTGTATTTGTATTTATTAGCAATAATCCAACAATTTTACACCAATAATATAGGGTTACCTTTCAATATAGCGTAAACATTTACGTGCGCCATAAATATTATATATAATTAAAATTATGTACGTGTAATAATTCATTCATAAATCGTTAATAAGATACGCTAAGAAAGGATAACATTGTTGAAAATGCAAATAAGATTTAATGTGATTAAAAAAAGTTCGAAATCAGAATCGAATTTGGGAATAAAGGTAAGACGATTCAATTGATAAAGTGGGTAAAGGAATGGATTTGCTAAAGAGCAAACTAGATGGACAAGTGACTCCGTATAATAGAAACGAATAGATTCATAAAACTCAAATTAGGCAAAAATAGAAGTAGTTTATAAAACTTTTGATAAATTTATAGAATTGGACGACGTAAACTTTCTATCCAGTTTACCTTTTAAGAAGCTTAATTAAAAAAAGCATTATAATTTTTTGACCTCAAGCTCTGAAAGCACTTTCCGTGAATATTCATGAGGGAATATTGGCTCGGAAAAGTTTGGACGGCTAAATGCTGCAGCTTGAAGTCGATTACAATCGCGGAAGGAAAGTTCATTATTATACTGTTGATAGGCTGTCATTATGAACGGGTCAGGTAAAAATCGTCGAAAGTCGATTAATTGGAAGGCAATGAGGCTGACCCGTAAAATGAAGCAGTTGCCGGGGCAACGAACTCTGACATAGCAGGGTTCATCCAGTTCGATTACCCGCGGAGTTTAGAACGAAATAAAGTAAAGAAACCTTTGTGAGTGGAGTATAAGAATATTGTTAAAGAAATTTGATAAAAGCGACACTATGTACTATATGTGTTTCATTTTCTTGATTCTTGTGTGCTTTTGTAGTTCGTTTTAAAGTTTCATCTTATCCTTTATGGTTTCAATGAGGTTCCTTGTATCCAACAATGAGCCTTATTGACTTTAAAAGCACTGTCTTGGAAACAGAGAGAATCTCTGAAGTTACGGAGAGAAAATTTCCACTGGGAAAAGTCGTCTGGGGTAAGGTGAGATGTGACAGTTAATTGAGTTCAGGAACAAACTTATGAAAATTTCCTCATACAATGGAACATTAATATTTCAAGGTTCATGCAGTTGTGAAAAATGCTTACACCTCCATAAATTCCGGCTAAAAGAAAAATTGTTGAGTAAGTGAAGAAAGTGAGTTTAAAAGATCGTAAAATTAATTACTATTCTTGTCCACGTCCGGGAAATATAAATAATTTTAATTGTTATTTAAAAAATTGTATAGAATTATAGGAATTTAAATTAAACGTTAATAGTATTTAAATTTTAAGTTATGCACACTTCAACAAAATTTCAACTTCCAAAGCTATATGCCATTTCAAATCGAACTATTTTCCATGAAGGGATTATCCGCAATAATAAAATTACAAATGGGAATCGTTTGATATTTGGATGACAGCTGTATTAAATTGCACTGAAGCTCTGGTTAAAATTTTGGAACCTTTCAGAGCTTCATAGTCGAGAACTCTGACATTATATAGAATGTTATTCGAAATCCATGTCTGCTTCGAAAAGTATGATTCAGAGCCTATAAGAATAGAAAAATAATTATTTATACCGTGAATATGTAAGACTGACGTCAGTAAACTGAAAGTATGGTAAAATCGCTTCCATTCCACGTGCTCTAGTTTATGCGCGAATTTCGAAAAACGCTTCAAATTAATCACATGACACTTGAAAATTTCGCCCTTTTTATAATTTCTCTGAAACTACCCTTCCACGTGAATGTATGCAGCAGAATATTTATATGTATGAAAAAAGGATTAAAATAGTCCAACTTAGAAGGAACTGTTAATTGATATTTTTTTTGCTCTTTTTTTGCTCTCCGATAATATATAACACATTCCCCAAAAACTACCCCTAGTCATACATACTCACCCCTCGTGATCAAAAACGTTTCAAATGTTGTAAAACCACCTTGAACAATGTAAAAATGATTGAGAACTCCAAATTAATTCAATGCCACTTGAAAATTTCCCTTTCATTATAGTTTCCGCAAAACTACTATATATGTATGAAAAACCCATTTAAAATCGTCAAACTTAGAAGCAAGTGTTAGTTGATATTTTTTTGCTCTTTTTTTGCTCTTTGATAATATATAATACATTCCCTTAACACTATCCCAAAGTCATACACACTCTCCCCGCGTCATCAAGAACGTTTTAAAAGTTGGAAAACCACCCTAAACAATGTAAAAATGATTTAGAACTCCAAATTAATTACATCACACTTAGTAATTTCCCTCTTATTATAATATTCCCAAAACTACCCTTCCAAGTGAACGCATGCAACAAAACATCTTCCGCTGAAAAATGTAATCAATTTGGAATTCTAAATCATTTTTATATTGTTCAGGGGGATTTTCCAACTTTCAGAACGTTTTTGGTGACGAGGGAAGGGTGTGTATGAATTAAGGGTAGTTTTTGGATAAGGTATTATATATTATTGAAGAGCAAAAAAAGAGCAAAAAATATGGAATAACAGTGTTTTCTAAGTTGTATTATTTTTTATTCTTTTTTCATACATATATATGTTCCGATGTATACGTTCACATAGAAGGGTAGTTTTTCCGGAAAATTATAAAGAGGGGGAATTTTTAAAGTACAATGTAATCAATTTGGAGTTCTAAATCATTTTTGCATTGTTCAAGGTGGTTTTCCAACTTTTTAAGCGTTTTTGATCACGAGGAGGGGGGAGGGGGTATGTATGACGAAGAGAAAAAAAAGAGCAAAAAAATATCGACTAACATTGTTTTCTAAGTTTTATTATTTTTTATGCTTTTTTCATACATATATATGTTCCGCTGCATAGGTTTACGTGGAAGGGTAGTTTCGGGGGAAATTATAATAAGAGAGAAATTTGAAAGTTTTATATTGTTAAGTTTGAGTCCTAAATCATTTTTATAATGTTCAAGGTGGTTTTTTAACTTTTAAAACGTTTTTAATCACGAGAAGTGAGTATGTATGACATAGGGGTAGTTTTTATGGAACGTATTATATATTATCGAAGAACAAAACAGAGCAACAAAATATTGAATAACAGTGTTTTCTAAGTTGTATTATTTTTCATGCTTTTTTCATACATATATATGTTCTGCTGTATACGTTCACATGGAAAGGTAGTTTTGGGGAAATTATAAAGAGGGTGAAATTTTCAAGTGTCATGTGAATAATTTGAAGCTCTAAATCATGTTTACATTGTTAAAGGTAGTTTTTCCATTTTGAAATATTTTTAATCACAGGGGGTAGTTGTGTAAGACTTAGGGGTAGTTTTTGGGAAACGTAATATATGTCATCATAGAGCAAAAAAAAGCAAAAAAATATCCACTTATCGTTTATCGCATTATAATCATTTTTAGTGACTCATAGGTGGCGGCGCTGAGTAGACGTCCTGCTAGCGCTACCACCCTTTTCTCCGAAGTTCAAAGAGCAGAAAAAAGCAAAAAAATGTGGCGTATTCCGTTTTATAATTTGTCTTGATGGCGGCGCTAAGTGGACGGACCTATCGAGGGAGGGTACTTCCTTTAAGCATGCGAAGTTGAACAGTTTCAAAAATTAGAAAATATAAGGCAAGGAAACCGAATCCGGATATCGGTTAACTTGTTTTTTCTTTACGTTATTTACATTTGATAAATGAATTTTAAATTTGAGCATCTTGATGAAATAAAATCAAAATTTTCGAACGGGAATGAAACAGCCCGTCTGCAGATTGCTTATAGCCTTGCCCTTTTTTTCTTTGGGCAGTAATATGACCTCGAATATGAGGAAATTATAATTGGATTATAATGTAGACATCGTTACATTTAAAATAATCGTAAGAGAAAATATATTCAAAATTAATTATGGCAAAAACCATGACAGCGTCTAGTCGTCCCGAATTGCAGGATAAATAGCATTTTTTTGCATCTTGTGCTAGTCATCCCGAATTTCGGAACGATTAGTCGGAAATCAAGATAAATGCTTAGTCATCCCAAAATTCAGGACTACTAGCCTATTTTTACCATTTGGCTAGACGTCCCGAAAAGGATACATTTGATAAAATTTATCCTTTTAGCTAAACAAAAATTACCAAAAATATTAGTTATCCCGAAATTCGAGACACTTACCCTATTTTCACCATTGAGCCAATCGTTATGGAAAAATGCTAATAGTGCAGTTATAGTTAATAAAATATAGTGATTTTCAGTCCTCGAGCCTCGCACTATATTTCAGCCTTATCATTAAACTTTTATTTTAATATGATAGAAAACACTAATTTCTGTTTGAAAAAATGCTAATGGTGCAATTACAGTTTATAAAATATAGTGATTTGGAGTCATCGAGACTCGCACTATTTTTCAGCCTTATCATCATTAAACATTTATTTTAATATGATAGAAAACACTAATTCCTGCTAATCAATGTATACAGTACTAATCATGGAATAATCTTCGTTGCTGTCGCCACCTGTCACTTCATTTTAGTTTATAGTTTTATCAGCTGTTCTACCTTTACCAACATCAAGATAATTAGGTTACGTTTAGCGGAATCCGTTAAGAACATGCTTACCACCAACTTATTTTAAATTTTATTATTTAAATTCCGAAATATTCGAAATATTTCTGAGCATTGAAAAGGTGTACAGTCTGTCAAGTTAAAGCGTGGGTAACTTTTTTGGTAAAATATTTTATTTAAACGCATGTTTCTACATGGAATTACATTTGTCAAGGTGTCGAGCA
>NC_046657.1:116173237-116176950 GCF_010883055.1 Belonocnema kinseyi | reverse complement strand
GGAGCTCTTCTTAATATTTTGACACCAAAATCATGTCGATACACCTTACCGACTGCGAGTAAAGCCACCCACGCTTTAACTTGACAGACTGTATGTGTGTAACTTATATATTTACTTTGACTAGTCAAAGGGGTGCCTCCCCGCCCCATGAATTGTTGTAAAAAAGGGTCAGGGTGTGACCTTACATTATTTCTGAGATCAGTCACAGGGGTGCCTCTCGCCACCACAATGCGTTGGATAAGGGGTAGGGTGTGATATTAAATTATTTCTGTGATCAATCACAGAGGTGCATTCCCACCCTCAACAAGGCGTTGGAAAATGGGTAGGGGTGTGATCTTACATTATTTCTGTGACAAGTCACAGGGGTGCATCCCCCCATGAGGCGTTAGAAAAGGGACAGGGGAGTGGTCGTACATTATTTCTGTGACCAATCACAGGAGTGCCTCCCGCGGTCACAGGCGTGCCCTCGCGCTCCCTCTCGAGGCGTTGGAAAAGGGGTACGGTTGTGATCTTACATTATTTCTGTGACCAGCCACAGGGGTGCCTTGCCGCCCCTCATAAGGCGTTGGAAAGGGGATAAGGGATGTGACCTTAAATTATTTATGTGGTTAGTCTCAAGGCCGCCTTTCCCCTTTTGAGATATTGGAAAGGTTTCTGGGTGTGACTGTTGGTGAATTTGTATTAATAACTGAAATAAATAAACAAGAATATAAAATTTTTATAGTTTTATCAAGCTCCAAATGATAAAAGTAAGATCTAAGTGCGCGGAATTTCCTGAATTTCTTCTAGGGACAACTAGCAGTTTTGATAATCTTTGGGTAACTCAAAAGGAGTAAAATTTAAAAGATACATAATTTTCGGAACGACTAGCCAAATAGTGAAACTAGGCTAGCCATCCCGAATTTTGGAACGACTAGCCAAATTGTGAGAATAGGCTAGTCATCTCGAATTTCGGGACGACGAGACACTTCGAAAACCATTCAGTTTTACCTAGTTTTAGAATTTTAGAATATACAAAGTAATTAAAATTATTTAAAGCTAGGTCAAAAGTAAGAAAATACGGTGTTACGATTATGCCCAAAAAGTACGCGACTACTGGGACATGTATATTAACCTTATTTAAAGGATGTATAAATGCAATTGAAACGGACAAATCTGTGGGAACGGTTTGAAATAATTAAGTTAATTTAGAACTTCGCAAAAGAGTTCTACGTCAATAGGGATGTTGCATGATATAAATCGAAAATATATTTTGTTTTATCAGTAACTACTAGTGCAATAATTAGTACAATAATCATAAAAGAAACTTTTTTACTGAAAATAATACATTGTTTATCAAGAGAGGAAACTCGGAGATTTCCAATGAGCATGAAGTTGCCGTGCTAGGCGAAATGAGCGCGGTAACCATTCTTGTTGGGAGTTTAGTATCCCCCCACTTGGTTAACATATTATGAATATTAATTGCATATCACGAAGGGGAATTTGATTTCGAGGCCTGGCGTGAAACAGCAAAACTGATTGGTTCCACGATCTACTTATGCAACCACGAAAATGATTCTCTTTCAGCTGCTTGACCCGCTCATTGGGGGTCTATTGCTCCGCCGAGGCGGGTCCTGACATTAAGGTTAAAAGTCTAATATTTCCAATCCTTCCCGTCACTAATGTGGAAAAGTACATTTTATCAAACTGACTCAGCATGGATTGTGGAATTGACCAATTTTCCTATTTCGCGCCAGGGCCTCAAAATCTCATTTCCCGCGCGGGCATTGAAGAAATATAGTACGTTTTTTTATATATAGAGCTTAAGTATTGGGTCCGCTCGCGTCATTTTTCCCCAGAAGCATCTCTGAGAACTTTAAAAACAAATTCAAGAATTTCTCGAATTTCGTACATCCACTTTAACTTATGGCATGACCTAGGAAAGTTGTAAACAAAATCTTAACCTCGTGCAATTAGTCTTTACAGTGTTACCTTTTATTTAAGCCAATAAGACTCGAAAAATCTCTACTAATTCTTGAAATACGATTAAAATTGTCTAAGTGTGTCTGAGCCGGTTGTTAGTCGATTTAGCAGCAAGTCTGGCCGTATTTGATGCTCGCCAACTAAGCCTCGACGCAGACACGCTTAGACAGCCGGTCATTTTCCCGATGGTTCAAGTGACCGAAAATTAAAATAGGGCATATCAGGGTACTGAAATTTATTTTAAGAAAATCTAATTTGCCGAATAATTAAGTGACCGAAAACCATTTCAACGAATGTTGGATTATTTGAAAATATTTTTAGCGAAGACTCATTTTTCCAAAAGTCAATTTTACTGAAAATTCAAATTTCCGAAGTTCTAATTTTTCACAGATTTAGTTTACCATAAAATCCATTTAGCAATAGGTGAGTTACCCGAAAAGCATTTAACCGAAGCACAGTGGACCGATAGGAGGACAAAATCAATGTTTTCAAGTATTTTTTTGAAAGTATATTTCTGTTCTTCACTTGTTAAGGTATCACTTTACATAATCATAACCATTTTCAAGGTCTTATAGTCGCTTACTCAGTCCTTTTAATGTAGATCGAAACTAATAATGTGTGTTTCTTACACCCAAGTTTAACATGCCTGTTTTTGTATTTTGGAATAGTTTTAATGATTAAGGCTTTAACAATAGAATAATTTCAACATACCAGCTTATTTTTTAAGGAAATAAATACGGCTTATGTATTAGTATCATAAAGTAAATGCGGATCTTATCATCTAAAGCGTATACAAATTAAAAAAATTATCGTTTTCAAGTGCATTTATTTTGACGATTCGACATGGTTCGACATTAGGAATATATGGATTTTATTGGCTAGTATTTTTACTTAAAATTTACGCCAGAATTACGTGCGCATACACTGAAAAAGGATTACTTGTACCATGTGAATTTTACTTGACTGAAGTAAGTGAAAGTCCTGTTTATTTTCAAAGAAACATTTATTAGAGGAAAATAAATACGACGTATTCGTCGAAGGGAAATATTTCTTTAAACCAAAGAAATATTAATTGAAGACAAAAAATATACATTTTCCACAAAATGAAGGACTCATTGTTTCAAATGAAAGTGCCATGAATTGAAATGAATATTTCTTTGAGGTGGGGAAATATGAATTGAAGGAAAGAAATATATTTTAAGGTGAAGCAAATATTTTATAGGCTCAAAAAACTATTTCCCACCGCAAATTTCTGAATATTTGAAGCACAAAAATATATCACAGATTCAAAAAAATATTTCTTTGGCCTAGATCATGCGCGAATGCAATAAATTAGTTAGTACTACAGTTATAGTAAATATTTTCCTAAACAAGAAACTGGATTCTTTTAGCCTGAATTATAATTAACTTATATGTTTTTAGAGAACCTTAAACAAGATGATTTTAACGACTCTCGAATATGACGTAGTTGTATGTCGACCCTTACATTATCTTGTGCTTTCTGTAACAGTTTCGTGGCAACTCTAAAAGAGAGCGGTCCTTTATATACTCGGTTGGGGAAAAAGCCAAATAGAAAATTTTAAATTTGGTATAAATGCACTTTCTTAAAATTGTGCTTCGATATGCAGTTACTAGGACATCCCGAAACGTACTTAAAGATGAGTAATTAATAGCAATTCATTATAACTTTACGATAAAAAAAGAAAAAAAAGAAATTTAAACCTACAAACTGAAAATAACGTCGAGATTTT
>NC_046657.1:116170867-116173137 GCF_010883055.1 Belonocnema kinseyi | reverse complement strand
CACCCTCTTCGTCGAAGAGAGCCATTCTTAAACACTTGTCCATAAATAATATCAATAACCATGAAGACATAACGCATCCTTGTCTAACTCCTTGAATAATATTGAAACAGTCACTCAGTTTCCCATTCACTCTTACACTCGCTTTGCTATCTGCATATATTGTTTTTATAGCTTGTAGGATCCATCCATTGAATCCATACTCTTTCAGGACTTCCCAAAGTTTATATCTATCTACCTTGTCAAAAGCTTTTTCTAGGTCAACAAATGGACAGAAAACTTATTTCCTACTCTCAAATTTTTTTCTGTTATTTGCCTTAAGCTAAATATTTGATCCGTACATGACCTTCCTGGCATAAACCCACTTTGGACTTCCCAAATCTTTGCTTCTGTTATTCTCATTACCCTAGGAATAAGTATTTTTGAATATATTTTACTTACGGTGCTTAATAAGCTAATCCCTCTGTAATTATTGCACTCGATTTTATCTCCCTTTCTCTTGTATATTGGCACGATAATCGCTTCTTTCCAATCGTCTGGGACGTCTCCCATCTCGAAACATAAATTTATCAATTTGCACAGACTATGTGGTATGCACGCGCCATCGTGTTTAAGCATTTCAGCGTTAATACTGTCTACCACGGCAGCCTTACCATTTTTCAAGTTCTTAATTATATCCCTAACCTCAGGGACACAGATTTTTTCAATTGAGTTTTCCATCGCATCGTGTTCAACATCGTAGTTGTGGTGTACTATAGCTTCATCTCCGAATTGTCTCCTAAAATAGTATCTGAAAGTCTCTAATATTCCTTCTGCACCATATACCATTTCCCCCCTACTATTTCTCATGTTGACAATTTCTGTACTTTTGTTTCCTTTTATTTTTTTATAAAGTAGTTTCCTGCTTCCTTCAAAGTCGTTTTGTATTTTTATCTCTTCTTCTGCTTTAATTGTATCTTTACTTTTTTTAATTAATCGTTTGAGTATCCTGTTTTCGCGTCTATAATCATTTCTACGTCTATTTCTTTCCTCATTGCTAAGACCTGCGATGTTCAAAGTTCTCTTGTACGCTTCTCTTTTTGCTTTTTCGGCTGCCTGAATTTCATCATTCCACCACGCATCACCAGAAATTCTTCCTACAACTGCGGTACCACACACTTCGATCGTACATCTAACAAGGGTATCCTGTAACATTGTACGGGCGCCCTCTATATCTTTGTTTTTTATACGGTCCTCCCATGTTGCCCTATCTATGCTTTCGATTATCTTATTTTGGAAATCTTTTCGCACATCCGGTTTCTGTAGGTTCTCAATTTTAATTCGCGTATATTTTGCTTTCTTGGTTCTCTTTTTTCTCCATTTTGACCTAAGTTAATTTTTGAGATCAGAAGGTAATGATCAGTATTGCATTCAGGACCCCTCATGACTCTTGTATCTTTGACTAACTCCCTTAGTCTTTCATCCGCAACAACAAAGTCAATTATACTGCGGCTATTTCCTTTAGACCAGGTGTACATGTGGATCATTTTATGCATAAACCAAGTATTTGTAATAAACCACAGAAGTCTGGGAGACACGAAACCATGGTCTCCGAGATGCTGCTTTGCTCTTTATTTAAAATCAGACCAACTCCTTGTTTACCATGTGATTCACAGCCTACTCCTGACCATATTTCAAATCCGCCTTTCAACACGCCGTTTTATATGTCTTTAGTTTCGCATCCCTTTTTCTTTGTTTCGGGCACACATAAAACATCTAGTTTCTTCACGTCCATAGTTCCACGCAATTATTTTACCTTGAGATCATTTACTCCCCTAGAATTCCAAACACCCAGTCTCCATTCGTCGCCTGAAACATGACCTTTAGATTTTCCGTGTGCATGCCTTTTGTCATTAAAAGTTCCAGTCCTTTCCGATGCTATTTTGTAGTTTGTATTATTCATTGTTTAGATAATACGCCAAACTAACACCTTTATGCAACAATTTTATTTTCTGAGTCGAAAACATGTCAAAGTTAAGTATCAAATCGTTATATACTGGAGATTGTAGTTCTAACGTCAGTCCCACCAAAAACTTCAGTTAATAAGGGAGGATTGGGAGAGGGGGGAGGTTGAACTGGAACCGAGAGAGTCGTCTTGGGTTTGTGTTTTTGTTTTCATGCTGAGGTCACCAGCCTTCAGCAGCGTTGTGATATATGGAAGTTAGTATCCGGTTGTCTTCTCAGACCGTAACCAAAGACTTATGTATGTATATATATATATATATATATATATA
>NC_046657.1:116163644-116170767 GCF_010883055.1 Belonocnema kinseyi | reverse complement strand
TATCAGAAGTAAAAATATATCAAATAAAGCTAAAATGGCAATACATAATTCTATATTTGTACCGACTGTACTATACGGTAGCGAGAAATGGACTTATCAAGAGAAAGATAAGAGTAAAATGAACGCAATTAACATGAGATTCATGCGCATAATATGCGGGAAAACCCTGATGGACAAAGTAAGTAACGAGATATTTATAAAAGAATGTGGTGCTAGTAGACACATGGGAAAGAAATCGGTTAAGATGGTTCGGACATGTTGAGAGAATACCAAATGAACGACTAACGAAACAAGTGTATCAAGGTAAAGTATATGGCAGCGTGCCCAGAGGTAGACCGCGGAAAGAATGGTTAGAATGTGTGAACGAGGCCCTAGTTAGAAGAGACATAAAAAGTCACAGAAACACGAGAGCCTGCATGAAAAAATGCATGGACATAAAAGAAGCTAGAGAAGTATGCCAGGACAGGAAAGTATGGCGGCAAATAGTTAATAAAAAGAGTATCAGTAGAGTGAATGACGCCTGAAACAAACACCTTGGCTACTAATGGACCCAAGTGGGGAACCTTACATAACGACTTCGTAAGGTTCTTCGCTTGGGGTGATTTCTAGAGAGATTGATCAGCAACCTGGGTCGGAGCAGTGTTGCAAAATGAACGTGGTATTTACTTAAATAGCACGAGAATTCTGGATCAATCTGAAAAATCTCTATCCCTTCCACACTACTCCTTTCCCCTACCGATTGGGTCACGCCTTCCCCGAAAGGGAAATAGCTTAATGGTGTAATAATAATAATAATAATAATAATAATAATAATAATAATTGTTATTAATTTACATATTTATTCACACAAATCACATAATATAAAATCTTTATGAACCTGAAACAGAAAAATTCGATGAAAAATCCACCCCTAGCCGGAATTGAACTTGGCTCCATCGAGTGTGAATTCCACAGCGTTAACCACGGCACTACCGCAACATGGAAATTGTAAGGCGGAAACCATATTTAAACGTCACCATAAATAACAAGGAAATATTTTCTCAAATCAAATACATGGATATTTAATTTAACAATATATTTCTTAAATCTACGGAAGTATTTAATAGAAACAAATGACACAAAATTATTAAATTTTTTATTTGAAAAAAATTATTACTTCGTTGGAAGAAATGCTTATTTGTTATGAATAATTTAATTTTAGCAATCAAATGAAATATTTTCTTTCACTGTAAAAATAAGAATTTATGTGAACACGATATCTTTTTCACATAAATAAATGCTCTATTGTTAAAAATACATGAACCCTTTGTGACAAAAAAAATATTGTAATTTAATAGAATATTATTTTGAATTAAATTATTATTTCCTTGATTTACATAAACTTAAATTCTGGATTCGCAAGTATGGAAAGGTTACTGATTTAAATGAGTCCCGATTCAATTCAAAGAGTCGAAATTTTTAAGTCAAATATATATTTCATTGAACAATTAATCAGATTTCAAAGAATCTAGAGCTTTTGAATTAAGAAAGTCATTTTCTTGAATGTAAGAAATATGTATTTCAATCAAGAAATTATAGCCATAGAATTAATTTTTTTGATCAACAAAAGATATATGCCTGGTTTAAATAGAAATTACTTCTGTTAAAGAATATTTTCTTGATGCTACGAAATAGGATTCAAGTAAATGCATTTACTTGGTGCTAAGAATAATTTTTTTCAGCGTAGGTGCGGCTTTTTTTAAAAATAAATTTCTATATAAAATAATATGTTTTGATATTTATTTCAAAATAAGAACATGCTACATTAGGTTTGATATCTGAAGTTGGTCTAAATAATTGAGAAAATGGTGAACCTTCTTTAGTTTCCATGAATGAAATGTCACGTATAATCTTTGGTTTAAAGAAGTAATTTTTGTTACTGGTAAATAATATCTATAAAATCTAGAAGAATCATTTTATAGTGGCCATAGTGTTACAGTGAAAAATAATAAATATACAAATGATAAATTATCACAAATTTCTGCAAAGAAATTTTTATTTAAAATAAGGTCCAAAGGCATTGGGATAAGGTTATGACTCAAAATGATCTTGGTCCAAGGAGAAAGTTGAATTTCCTTATACTGTCAATCTTCATTTGAAGGTTAATAGAAAGCTGCAAATCTGGAAAGGCAAGTAGCCCTTCGTTCTTCTGAAAATGTTGATGGAATTCGTCAATGTATACAGACTTTTACATCTTATCCTGAAGATGAAGCATCGGCAATGATTGTAACGGATAAGTTGACCTAAAATCAATATCTTGATATTAGATCTGGGGCAATTATATATTATATAATTATATTATGTCGAATTATATCCATCTTATCATTAAATAAGAGAAGCTAAAAGAAGATTTCACGATAAAAATATTACAATAGCTGAACAAAGAGCCGAAATTCCATTGCGATCACTCCTTAACCAACTAACAAAACGACTAGTCAAAATCAGTGAACCTGTCTTGCACTCGCCACCTTCCGCATATCTTTCGAATTTGACTTTTATCGTGAATTGGGATTTAGATGGTAGTTTGGGCCATTCAGCTTGTAAACAGCTATCTCTGGAAGATTTTGGTGATCAAAACCTTCTCAACACTTCACTTGTTCCCTTAGAGTTGTACGCGCAAGAACCTAATACATCTGAAAAAATAATCGCGTGAAATATTATCGTCCGGGGTCCTCTAGAAGTTGTGTACCAATAAGAATTCAATTAATTAAATAAACTACTGAAATATCTTAATCTGAAAGAGATCAGATTGGAAAGTCAAATAGACAATCTTTCGACCAGCTTCATTAAACATAATGAATTAGGTGACATTTCGATTTCTCATGCTCTGCTGTTGACTATGATAGATGGTAAAGTCTGCAATGCCACTACAGAAACATCTTTTTCGCAAAGACGTTACGTTTGCTGGGCAACACCAACTATGATGGACAATATTGACGAAGCTTTCAGAAAAGAAACCGATCCATCTACATTTCAGTTTGGCATCTTCCGTTTACACGCCTGGATTAGGTGTTTTGAATGTTTGCTGCACATCTTCTACCGTTTGAAATTCAAACATTGGCAAGCTCGAAGTCCTCCTGAAAAGGCTAGTCTTAAAAAGAGAAAGAAAGCTATTCAAGAAGCTTTTAAGAGTAGGATGGGTCTACTGATTGACATTACCAAGGCTAGAGGTAGTGGGACAACGAGCGACGGAAATACATCTCGCAGAACTTTTAGCGAAAAACTGCAAGGAATACAGTACAAGAAAAATTTCAAGAAAACATACTATGCTCAATCTTTTACATGAACTGCTTACTGCGGCTGATCCTGTAATCATATAAAAAACGCCAATTCCTCGAAAGCAATCAAAACCCTTTCCGAAAGAAGTTATTGCTCTTTTGAAATTTCCACAAATACCAGCAAATAATTCTTTACAAAGTGTTAATAGTTCTTCAGAAGATCAAAACGATTCCGACAAAGATTAAATATCTTTGTTAGTGAGAGGCGAGGGGACTCACTTTAATAACGCACCCCGAAAATTGTCAGGTCACCCAAACTTTTCAATTGTATAATTTGGACGGCAGATCTGGATTCAGCGACCTGAAAAACCTCCTGGCACCAATTTTAAAGAATATTAGCTAAAATTTCACACTATTGGTCGCCATATTTGATCCGCCATTTTAAATGTTGCCAGTTTAACACTTTCTTTGCATTCAGCGACATCAAGAACTCGCAGGAAATAATATTCAATAATATTGGCCAGAATTTCGCAATGTTGATCGCCATATTAAATCCGACATTTTGAATTACGTAATTTTGATACTGGATGCGGCTTCAGAGACCTAAAAAAACCCAGCTAACAAGTTTTCAGTGAATTGGCAAGAATTCAGCAAATTTTATCGCCATAATGGACCCGCCATTTTGAATTTCGTAATTTTGACACTGGATTCGGCTTCAGAGACCTTAAAAGCCCCCAGGTAATAATTTTTTCGTAATATTGGCAAGAATTCCACAAACTTTATCGCCATTTTTAATTTCGTAATTTAGACACTGGAGTCGGCCTAAGAGACCTCAAAAGCCCCTAGGTAATAATTTAGAGTAAAATTGGCCAGAATTCTACAATTTCGATCGCCATATTGGAGCTTCTATTTTGAATTCCGTAATTTTTACACTGAGTTCGGCCTCAGGGACCTCAAAAACTCCCATGAAGGATATACTTTTTCATTTCAGCCGAACTGTGATTTTTTTCCTGCGATTGTGTAGTTCCGGCCCACAGTGCAAAGGTTCAAGTATTCGAAAATTGGTTTATTTACATTCAGATAGATGTTTAATAACAAATAAAACATGCATGATGCGTAATCAACTTGATTGAAGGCATAAAAAAGTTAAAATTGAACATAATAAGTGAGAAAAAACCTTATATAGTTCATATACAATTATTTTGCGCTATAGAAAAATGCCTAATTATGTTAAAGGTTACGTACAGAGAAAGAAAAAATAATTTCTTTGTTTTATTATTATCCATGAAATTGTACGAAGTTTGATATTCGAATGTTTAAATCATGTCGCCATTATAAATTTGATTTTATTTTTTCACATGCTGAATTTTACTTTTCCGTGTGTAAAATTACCGACCGAATTGCAATATCACAACAGCTTCAATTGTAAAATTCATCGCTAGGTAGATCCTTACATATTTTCGTAAACTTACTCCAATTCATGAGGATCTTTTTATTTACATTCACCAGAGATTACAAATTTCATCGATTTTTCACGGTGTATTTAAAAGAAACTAGCCTTATAAACAGGTCAAGGGTATGGTTGGATTCATCATTAGCCATATCTCTAGGACATTTTTTAATCACGCAAAAAATAATTTGTTGAATAATTATAATGTATGTAATATGTCTAGATGTTTTAAACAGAAATGCAACAACAATCAAACATTAATGTCAACGGAACGACGTTCTTCAAACTTTATGGAATACAAATCATTTTTAAAAAGCTTAAAAACTCAAATTTAAACATGGTTTTCATCCTCTTCATTCTCACTACATACCAAAAAAGCATATGCATCTAAATTTGAATATTTGCAACACTTGCAGGTTGTTTATTATGTTTCATTGTTTTTGCATTACTGTTTTAAATAATTACAAATATTATAAGTATTATCGTTGTTTCAATTGTTTTTAGCATAATTAAAAAATCTCCTAGTTTCTTTCTTTCTTTTTCCTAGTTTCTTTATAGAACTATTTTATTTTTTGAAATAAAAGTTTAACAATTTAAATCTATATGCATATTTTGTTTAGAAACAAGAAGAATAAAGGGGATAAGAGCAATGTTTAAATTATAATTCTTAAGCTTTTTAAAAATTATTTATATTCCATGAAATTTGTAGAACGTTTTTTGGTTGTCATTTATGTATATTTTTTTGCATTATTTTTAAAAATATATAAACATGATGATTATTCAAATTTTTGGTATTATTAAAAAGATTCTAGATATATGGCTAAGACGAATTCAACTATACTCTTATATTTTTGTATAAGGCTCTTAGTTTCTTTCGAATAAACGTCTTGCAGTTTTAAGCTAACCTTAAATGTCTGACATTATCATTTTGTAATATATCATGATCCGCCAGAATGTCGTATCTCCATTTACTTATACGTCTAGATACGAACCCGTGCAGAAATTTCCCCGCATCTTTTCCTATTAGAAGTTTATTTCTGATGGAACCCTTATAAGAATATCCAGTCTAGAAAAAACTGATGGCTGCCCTGTCAGGTTATAGTGAAGAATTCCATGCCTTGTATAGGTATGGAAAATCGATCTGTGTCTAATGGGGCCCCGACCAGAGAACTTCTAAAATCTTATATTTCCTAAAATATAATTTTGAGGTTTTTGAAGGTTTCAGTATGCCATAATAATGTTTTAATGAGTATTTAAACACGTTATTCTCGAAAACTTGATTTAGGGCACTAATGAATATTTTCTTCGGAGCCAGTTAGATATTTTTCAGTTAAAGTTAAAGAACTTATTTCAAGTACAGCTAGCCAGTGCTTTTTCCTGAAGAAAAAAAATTTAACTCCAATCTTTATGAAAAATTGTGAATGTTTAGCAAAAATTAAATTTTAGGTTTAGGTTTAAATTCTCATAACAAATTAAATGTTCTGTCATTGTGAAAAGTTGTAATGTAGTCTACAATGAGAAAAAACGAAATATTATACGAAGAAAAATTTCAGTTGACAAAATTTCATCTTGTCCGTTTAGCGCAGTGGTTAAGACTCCGGACTGTTAGACGATAGATTTAGATATAGATATTTAGGTTCGATACCCCGTAGCGTTAGAAATTTTATTTGGAATATAATGTTTAAAAATGAAATATATGTATTGACTCTAAACGGGACTATTAATATCAGTAGTAAAAATACTCGCAATCAATTGATATTTATTTTTTAAATACCTTTTTTGTCATATCGTTAGAGTATAGCAGTAGTGGGTGTTGAAATTACCCAAAATGTTTAAATGAAATTTCAATTTTTGAAATTGTTGGCGAGTACATACCACATAGATTGTGTGAATTGATAAATTTATGTTTCGAGATGGGAGACGTCCCAGACGATTGGAAAAAACCGATTATCGTACCAATATACAAGAGAAAGAGAGATAAAAGCGAGTGCAATAATTACAGAGGGATTAGCTTGTTAAGCACCGTAAATAAAATATATTCAAAAATACTTATTCGTAGGGTAATGAAAATAACAGAAGTAAAGATTTGGGAAGTCCAAAGTGGGTTTATGCCAGCAAGGTCATGTACGGATCAAATATTCAGCTTAAGGCAAATAACAGAAAAAAGTTTGAGAGTAGGAAAAAAACTTTTCTGTGCATTTGTTGACCTAGAAAAAGCTTTTGACAAGGTAGATAGAAGTAAACTTTGGGAAGTCCTGAAAGAGTATAAAGTCAATGGATGGATCGTACAAACTATAAAAACAATATATAGAGATAGCAAAGCGAGTGTAAGAGTGAATGGGAAACTGAGTGACTGTTTCGATATTATTCAAGGAGTTAGACAAGGATGCGTTATGTTTTCATGGTTATTTATATT
>NC_046657.1:116156827-116163544 GCF_010883055.1 Belonocnema kinseyi | reverse complement strand
ATTGAACAAGTTGATAAGTTCGTATATCTTGGTAGCTTATTTACTAGGGACGGGAAGATAGATGAGGAATTAGATAGACGAATAAATGAAGGTAAGAAGGTAATTGGTAGAGCAAGTCCCCTTATCAGAAGTAAAAATATATCAAATAAAGCTAAAATGGCCACACATAATTCCATATTTGTACGGACAGTAATATACGGTAGCGAGACATGGACTTATCAAGAAAAAGATAAGAGCAAAATTAACGCAATTGACATGAGATTCATGCGCATAATATGTGGGAAAACCCTGATGGACAAAGTAAGTAACGAGACAATTCTAAAAGAATGTGGTGCAGAAGAGACGCTAGTAGGCACATGGGAAAGAAATTGGTTAAGATGGTTCGGACATGTTGAGAGAATGCCAAATATACGACTAACGAAACAAGTGTATCAAGGTAAAGGAAATGGCAGCGTGCCCAGAAGTAGACCGCGGAAAGAATGGTTAGAATGTGTGAATGAAACCCTAGTTAGAAGAGACATAAGAAGTCACAGAAACACGAAAGCCTGCATGAAAAAATGCATGGACATAAAAGAAGCTAGAGAAGTATGCCAGGACAGGAAAGTATGGCGGTAAATAGTTAATAAAAAGAGTGTCAGTAGAGTGAATGAAGCCTGAAACAAAAGACCTTGGCCACTAATGGACCCAAGTGGGGTACCTTACATAACGACTTCGTGAGGTCTTCGCTTGGGGTGATTTCTAGAGAGATTGACCAGCAGCCTGGGTCGGAGCAGTGTTACGGAACGAACGTGTTATATACTTAAATAGCACGAGAATTCTGGATCAATCTGAAAATTTCTATCCCTTCCACACACTACCCCTTTCCCCTATCGAGTGAGTCACGCCTACCCCGAAAGGGAAATGGATCAATGGTGTAATAATAATAATAATACAAAATAAATGATCAGAGAGCGGACGAGTGTAGTCTGAAGTTGCGCACGGAGTGTAGCATCGGCTCCCTCGTTGCGAATAACCGTCGCATGGGAGGAAGTGGTGGGAGAGACTTGAGAACATTTGAATATCTGTTGCTGTGATAAGCAGACAGCACTGAGTAGCATGAAAAGAAAATAGAGCGATAAATGATACGTTGTCATCAATGCAAATACAGGGTGGCCGCTGGACCTGGAAATTGGGAAATGACAGTGAACTTATTTTTTGACCGGGAATTTCACAAATTTTTAGAAAATAAATCTCTCCAGCTTTGATTTCAACCGTGTTATAAATATTTAGCTAAATTTTTTTATATTTTTCAACTATGATATCATTGAGTTTAGAATGCGTAATTCAAAAATCTTTCACTTTAAAAATGTTCTATTTTAATTGTTAAGCGTACATTTTTATTTAAAGAATTTTAAAATGCAGTTTTAAAGACTTAAAAAATTAAAAATTAGAAATGTTTGAAACATATGGTTTAGGATTTAAAAAAATAATTTGTTAGTTCATAGAATTCAAATATAAATTAATTATTATTTTTTAAATTGAACTGTACTTTCAGTAATAAAAAGTACATAATAATTGATTTTACAAGACGATTCGGAATCAGTTCATAATTTTAGAATTTCCAGATTTAAACTTTAAAAATTAAACTGTTTAAATTTGAAAGCCTTATTAATTAGAGAAATTTAAACACCCGATTAGAACTTCATAAACTATTTGTAATTTTAAAATAACCTTAAAATAATATATTCGTAATTCAAGGCTTCAATTAAATTTCAAATATTGTTTCACTTTAAAATATTCCATTTTTAAACCAGTCAATTTGAAATTTTTTAATTTAGAAAAATAAAAATTATCAAATATTTAGAAATATCTGACTGTTCATTTAAAATCCGTAATTACAAATGAAATACACAAAACTAAACAAAAAACGAAACTTTGAACGTTACAATTTTAATTACGCTATTTGAAAAAATTAAATTTGTTAATCAAATTGTTGAATTGTTATGTATAAATAACTATTTAACACCTACTGTCCTTGGAAAACATTCGATCAAGATCAAAAAATGCTTAAAAGTTTTGACAAAAGTTGAAAATTGATTAAATAGCTTAAATGATTTCAAATAATTTCGAAGATTTTTAAGAATCGCCAAGGGCTTCAAAAGAATAAAACACAATTCCTTTAAATTCGTAAGAAAATTGAAAATGATTTTTTATTTTGAAAAATTAATTTAAGAGAATATTTAAAAAGATTATGAAAGATTTCCGAAACTATGAAAAATGAATGTGAAAGATTGCAAGCTTTTTTTTTAATTTGGCATGATTTTTTAAAAATATTTAGGGAAAGTGCGAATCATTTTGAAAGATATTTAGAATTTCTTATATGATTTAATCCTTAATAAATTGAATTTCAACAATGGCTGATAACACATTGTTTTCTGACATTTAATTTGAAATGTTTTTTCAGAACCGTTTTATTTTATTTCAGGGTTGCCGTTTTAATTTATTTATTTATTTATTGACCGGGAATTTTACACACTTTTTCAGACCCAAGGATATAAATCCACGTCATCATTTCCAATGCTCTTAATTTCTTTTAAAATGATGCGAATTTTTACCCAATCTTTTTAAAAAATTATAATAAAAAAAAATCTCTTAAAATTTCTCACATTCATTTTTTATATTTTCATCAATCTTTCTCAATCTTTTCAAACATTCTCTCAAATTAATTTTTCAAAATAAAAATTCATTTTCAATTTTCCTATGAATCTTAAGGAAATGTGTTTTATTCTTTTAAAGCCCATCACAATTCTTAAAAATCTTCGAAATTATCTGAAATCATTTCTGATATTTAAGTAGTTGTGAATTTGTTCAAAACGTCAAAATATTTCTTGAACTTACTCGAATTTGTTCTAAGGGCAGTAGATGTTAAATTGTTATTTCTACCTAACAAATAAAAAATTTGAATAATAAATTAAATTTTTTTAAATAGAGTAATTAAAATTGGAGCGCTGAATGCTTAGATTTTTATTTAGTTTTGTGTTTTTGATTTGTAATTACGGATTTTAAATGAATAGTAAAAAATGTAGCGTGAAAATAGTTGATACCCTCGGTTTTCGAAAATCTTCGTCGAGACAGCTTTATTTGTGTCAGTCGACTATATCATATATTTCATATGTCTATTGCTGGTTAAAATACGATATCTTAGAAAACAAGAGAATATGTATTAGGATAAAAGAAAAAAAGTAGATAGATATTTTTTTAAACAAAGCATAGCATAACCTCTAAAAGACATTCGGAAAGCTATGAAGAAGGCAAGCCCAATCCCAAGCGTAACGAGCCTCCTTAAGCGTAAATAGCACTATTCCTGTGCGGATCGTCTCGGCGTGAAATATTTCGTGGAAGCGTGCCCCAAAGATTTTATTTGTATGGTGCTCGTGGCGCAATGCCGTCGAAAATGTAACGATCAGCATTGTGGAGCGATGAGATACTTACCGGGGTGCAATTTTTAGGAATATATTTGAAATTAAAATTTGTCGCCCGACCCGAAGGGATGTGCGCGATATACTAGATCAAAGGAGTCACCGCAGTCAACCGCAACAATCACCTCGATTTCAAATTCTATACTAGCAATGCACTTTGACTTAATTTCCTATTTGCTTTGTCGAAATAGTTCCTTCTCTGATGAGGAACATTCTGAGGTTTATGGAGTTATGTGAGTAAAGAACATTCATCCTACTGCAACAATCTACCTATTAGTAGCTTATTGCTTCTGATTTTTAATTTTGTTATTTCTCCTGAAGATTTTCTGCTGCTTTTCCGCAGCTATTTCCCCACTTCCAGTTGGCTCTGGTACTTTCCTGCAATAAATTGTGGTACACGAGAAAAATCTTAATGAAGCTGGGAATGGGAAACGTGAATGTAAATGTTAGTTGATAAAATTTTGCCAACTCCCTTGCCACGATGCCATAAGAAAGATGATGTTATATGAAAAAAGGGAGCACTAATTTTTAGGTTCACCTTTCTAGTTATCGGCATCATTGTACTTAGACCTTAAGATTCAAGTCTAGTCCAACCAGTACAGCGGACTTCTCACAAATCTTGGCGATAGAGCATAATGCAGCTCAACTAAATACTATTTTCGAACAACCTCATTTACGTGCTCACACCTTCAAACTCTGATATTGCAGTCTCTGGATCCACGGAGATTTAAACTCCCACCTATACAGAAACTTAGGTTTAAAAAATTGAAGCAGTAAATAACGTTATAAAGAAAAGATATTTTTTTATGTTTCTAATACTTTAAAAAATTATTTCTAGTTCAGGTCTATTTGTTCACATTCTAACAGATATAACTTCACAAATATATACAATTTAGCACCAACCAGAGCACTTTAAACGATATGTTGCGTTTCAAAATTCAAAACTTCGGGGCTGTAGGAGGAGAACCAAAATTAGTGTGCGTGTCGTACGTGTGATGACGTTTTAAGAGGATTGTGCCTTTATCGGATGGCAACCCTGGCGGACCGAAGGAACCTAATGGGGCCTCTACAAAGTTCCCGTAAAGACCCCATTGGGTCTCCATTCGGTTCCTTTTGAAAAAACTCGAAAAACAGCAAAATCAACTTTTAAATGGTTGAAATTGAGATTCCACGTTAAAATTCCCTACAGAAGGTTACGAAATAATCACAATAGTTTTTTCTGCAACGGTAAAAAGTTATAAAAAATGTAAGACGTATAACCCCTGTTGACTGCTACACTTCAAACGCATCGCCTGTAAGTAGCAGTCAACAGGCGTTATACGTCTTATATTTTTTTAAACTTTGTAATTCCTGAAGTTAATTTCAACGAGGAATTCAATGGTGACCTTCATTTTGACCTTGAAGTTAACCTTCATGGGTTTTTGAAGGTGAACTTTGTTTTTTTAAAATGGAAATCCCCTTTTTTTACATATGCAATCAATAGAGCAGAAAATTCTACGTTCAGATACGTACCCAAGTCATAGGTCAATTGTAACGTTCAAGGCCAGTTAGAGGTCATTTGAAATTAACAAAGTTTTCCAAGAGGTCAGTGCAATTCCTGAAGTAAATTTCAACGATAAATTCATTGCTGAGCTCTGTATTGATCTTGGTGATGATCTTCAAGGTTTTTTCAAGGTTTTTTCAAGGTTCTTTCCAAGCAGTTTACGTTCACGTTTAGCATTACCCAGGAACAACTACGTGGACGTAGTAAATTCTGTTCCCTTTGGGATGCTTGATTAACGTGAGTCCCCTTGCCTCTCACGTTTCGGTGTGCTTGATTAGCGTGAGTCCCCTTGCCTCTAACGCTTCAGTGAAGATGTTCGAACTGAAAACTTTGAGCTTCTTGACAAAAAGCTATGCCATTGTAAAAATAAGTTATAGCATTACGAATCATCTCCCTATAAATCAAAGTATCCTGTTGCAGAATCCGATTCTGCAATTCGTCTAAGCTTTGCGGTTGCGTTGAGTATACTTTGCTCTTTAAATAACTCAAAAAAATAGTCGAGAGGCATCAGATCAGGAGATGTCGCAAACCACTCGATTTCACCCCTTCTTCCAATCCACCTTTGAGGGAACGGAGTATCTAAATATGCTCGAACCTCCCTACCGAAATGAGCCGCTGATGGGTCCTGCTAGAACCAAATATTTTGAAAATTATCCCCTGTAATCTCCCTTATTCTTGGTACAATTTGGTTTCTGAGGAGCTCTTCATATGCACGGGCATTGAGATTACCATCGATAAAGAAAGGGCCTATCAATGTATCATTCAAAATACCGGCCCGAATATTAATCTTTTGTGGATATTGTGTGTGACTCTTCAACATCCAATCAGAATTTGTGTCAGACCAATATCTACAATTTTTCCTGTTAACTTCACCTTTTAAAGTGAAAGTAGATTCATCTGAAAATACTGTATTGTACATAAAAAAAAGGATCTCTATCAATTCTCTTTATCATAATTTCACAAAATTCAACCTGACGATTAGGATCGTCTCCATTGAACTCTTGTACCAGATAAACTTTGTAAGGATGGAAATTAATGCTTTTTGAAATATTTCACACTGTCTTAGGAGCAACGTCACGCTCATCACTAGATCGACGTAAACTAACGTGTGGGTTTTCAACAAATGCTTGGGCTATGTCCATCTGCATCTCCTCAAATCCTGCAGATTTTCGCCCACAAGTTCTCTGAAGGTCCTTGATAGTTTAGATTACGCCATAATAATCTTTTAGCGAAAGATAGTAAGTATGTACTCGTAATACGTAAATTTAGTTTCGATTCGTAATATTCGTATGGATAAACGGTATAGGACTTATGGTATCGCCTTAAGAATTGACTTAGGTATCGAAAAACGGTATAGGACTGTATAAATCTTCGGGGAGGAACAAAACTCTCACCAAAACACCTGGAACTTTTAATGACAAATTTCCTTATGATTTTACAATATTCAAAACGCTGTAACCAAGATGAATACAGAGCTCACCAATGAATTTCTCGTTGAAATTTACTTCTGGGATTACACTGACCTCTTGGAAAACTTAGTTAATTTCAAATAACCTTTAACTAACCTTGAAAGTCACAATTGACCTATGACTTGGGTACGTACCTAAACGTAGAATTTTTCGATCTATCGATTACGAGATCCAGCCCCACTAATTACCACTACAGCTGTTATGCACTGTCTACGATCGCCCGTACTGTGAAATTCAGCTTTGGCGC
>NC_046657.1:116153742-116156727 GCF_010883055.1 Belonocnema kinseyi | reverse complement strand
AGGCAAATTGAAAGAGGTTTTGTGACAATCTGGGAAAGATTTTTGTTTCGATTTGTACCAGTAGAGGCCGCACCTCTCGGACTAGAAAATTAACAGGATGATTGAATGGAATGAATGTGTAATTAAACTATCACAAATAGAATAATAACAAAAATAACAATTTAAAAACTAGAATTGGCTAGTTTAAGGAAAAGGACTGCAAACATTTGCAGTATGGCTAATGTAATCGTTAGCAAAGTAGAAATTAAAGAGTAATATACATTTATGAAACGTGAGGGAATGTATGGTTAAAGCCGAAAGAAACTTGATTAAATTAATAGTGTAAACAATCAAGGTGGTTGAACTGTGAGAATGGAATGATAGAAAAATATTATAGAATAATTATTTTATATCTTCTCAGAATAAGCCTTTGATGACGAGGTAATTTTAAAACTAACTAAATGATTAATTAGGACTGTTACGGCATAACCATATAATTTATTTTAATCAGAATTGTTAACAGTTAGATTATTTAGAATTTCGTGGTAAGATGAGTAGGCTTAAATTTCTACGTGCCAAGAGATAGGTTCAGCGACTTAAGAAGTAAGAAAAACCCAGAGTCTTGATTTATTGTGGATAGAAAGCATATTTCCAAACATCTGTCCCGCAATTTGAAGTATTTTACGATTTAGGCAATTTATTTTATGATTTTAGCCAGGGCCTGCATCGTTCAATTCCTCAACCCATATTGTACCTAATATACTTAACATACGATCCATCTCCAGCCTTGAGTAAATGACCAAACTTTCCAAAATCTTACCTTCCTTCTCTCCTACCTTACCTGACTCAAAAACCTTTGCAACCCCACTCCGTCAACTCCCAAAATGCGGACACGTCATCGGACTAAGTGCGAACCTTATCAGCGACGGGCAGATACAACTCGACCTCCGTGCTCATTACTTCGAGAGCAACCTTCTATACTTGGGCAGTCACTAAATTTGTACTACGCTTCACACTGCATTTCTTATGTAGTAAAATAAACTATTTTATTCACAAATTTCAAATTGGTGCAATATTTAATTAAACAATCCCTCCGCCCCAACAAAAAATGGTCCTTCGTGACGGATTTTAATGAACAATAAACAGTTTTAAGTGTCGTGAATACAGTTCGGATCGTGTCAGTGCTGTGACTCTTACATAAATGAACAAGGGTGGATTTCAATTTTACTGAATATTTGTGCCTTTTACAATCAACAATTAACAGTGTTTCGTGAAGTTTTCATGCCTGTTCGAACGCTAATGAATAAATAGCACTGACTGTGAACCCTAGTGTCCAACAAAAAATACCATTCAGCACCATCATGAAGAAAGACACTCGTTTCTACTTGTGAGAAAGCTACAAAAGACTGCCCTTATATTTGTTCCCTTTTCTTCTTCCTGGACTATCGAACTTATTCTTCAGTCTCAAATCGAGGTTCGAATACATTATCGCATACATAACAGAAGTTCACCTCCGGGACTTAGAGATCTGCAAGCAAAGCGTCTTCACCCAGGAGCCACCAAGCCAGCGTTCCAGCCGCTGTTCCAGTAAAGGAGTTCTACAACCAAGTAAGTCAAGAGAAATATCAATCTTTTTCTGGTTCCTCTCAATCTTTCCAATTTCACGTATTGCCTCACTTCGCACGTAAAAGATGACGGAAATTCAAATTGCCGTATTAAAACGATCACGCGGTGATATAAAGCGCCGTTTGACATGCTCAGAAAATTTACTTGCATCGTTGCAAGAACAAACCGATTTTGATAGCGTAAATTTATAAGATCGGCTGCAAAGGCATCTTGCTACATGGGACGCTTTCTACGAAATTCAAAGCCAAATATAGTAAATTTTAATTACTGATTCAGAGATTGTCGAACAGGAAAAAGAGCGAAACGAATTAAAAAATCGTTTTTACGCAATAAGCGGTTTATTTAAAAAAACACATAAGAAAGCTTTGTCCTGCGTCACCGATAATACTTAGTTCAGAAAATTCAGAACCGGGATCGCTAGCTGAATTAGATGGAGCTGGTTCAAACGCAGTTTCAACCCATCAATCATCTGTTAATCTCATATTAATTCAAACGGTTAATGGTAATGAACTTATTTCATACGAAAATCATACGAGGCATCATGCGCATTTCGAACTTCCAAAACTTAAAACGCCAACATTTCAGGGCACCTTTGACGGATGGATCACTTTCCACGATTCTTTTAAGTCCATGTGTCATGATAATCCCGCCCTGAGTCCGATTCAGAAATTTCATTACTTAAAGGCATGCTTGAACGACGAAGCAGCGGAAATTATTGCGGCACTTGAGACAACCAGTCAAAATTACGAAGTACGAGGTCTGTTAAAAAAATATGCGGACTGTTTTAATTTCGCGGTTCGAGTTAGTTTCAGGAGAATTCGCTTAGTGTCGCTAATTTCGTACAGATCAGCTGTTTAAAACGCGGTATTCCAGTCACAGATAACTTCATTTGTTGATAAGCTACACGGTCTTAAGTAAAGAGTGTTTTTTTTGTTTGTCGGACTGTACAATGGACAGCCTCAAAGAGCAACGAATGGCTGTGAAATTTTGTGTGAAACTCGGGAAATCTGCAACTGAAACATTTGCCATGCTCGACACCGCCTACGGCGATGTTGCCATGAAGCGTACTGCATGTTTCAAGTGGCATGAACGTTTCAAGGGTGGCCGACAGTCGATTGACGATGATGAGCGTCCTGGGCGTCCTTCAACGTCAATTGACGACCCACACGTTGACAAAATCAACACCCTGGTGCGCGAAAATCGACGCCTGACCATTAGGAAGCTTCCCGAAGAGTGTGGGATATCAGTTGGATCTTGTTACGAGATTTTGACCGAAAAATTGTAGATGCATTGCGTCACTGCGAAATTTGTGCCACGCTCCAGCTCACTCAGCTCTCAGAACTCCTGAGTTTTTGGCCAAAAACTCGATTACTGTTCTTC
>NC_046657.1:116147895-116153728 GCF_010883055.1 Belonocnema kinseyi | reverse complement strand
TCACCTGACCTTGCTCCTTGTTACTTTTTCTTGTTCCCAAAACTGAAAAAACCCCTCAAAGGAAGAAGATTTGAGACGATTTCGGAGATTAAGGCAAATGCGACGAAGGAGCTGAAAGCCATCACAAAAAAAGCTTACCAGCACTGTTTTAACAAGTGGAAACACCGTTGGGATAAGTGTGTGCGTTGGCGAGGAGAGTATTTTGAACGAGACCCAGACGTGTAACTTCCAAATAAAGTACTTTGTTTTTACCTTAATCCGCGTATTTTTTTAACAGACCTCGTAGCATGGGAGTTACTAAAAAACCGGCACGACAACCGAAAATACATAGTTGAAACGCACGTAAAAACTTTGTTCGATCTGCCAAACGTTTCTAAAGATTTTTCAGTTCGTGCACTGTTGGGTGGCGTGTAAAAACGGGTCAGAGCCCTCAGGGCTTTAGGTTAACCGGTAGACCACTGGGATTCTCTATTGATTCATAAAATCAATTTTTAAATATGCAACCTCCTCAGCGTTACGAGGTCGTTAAAAGAGCCTATCTCTGTCATAATTGCCTAATGAGCAATCATCGCACTATAGATCGGCGTCGGGGTCCATGCTGTAAGTGTCGTAAGAGGCACAATTCATTGTTGCATTTTAGCGAAAAGCAAAGTGACGGCAAGAAAAACATTCCGGAGTGTTCGACCACTAGCTTTGTGCCTCTTCAAAGGCAGGCGCGATCTCAAGTAGTCTTAGGCACCGCTATTGTCGACGTCCTGGATAGCAAGGGACAGTACAAATCTTGTCGCGCTTATTTAGACTCATGTTCTCAATGCTGTTCAATTTCCGAAAAACTTGCAGACGTATTAGGTCTTGAAATGAAGAAGATAAATATCAAGTTAAAGGGAGTTATCAATATTAAATCCCATGTTAAAAAATCAACATCAGTAAAGATAAAATCTCGTTATGACGACAGCGTTAATTTTCAGATCTCTTGTCTCGTATTCCAAGAAATTTCAGAAGTCACATCAGTGCTTCCAATTGATCGAAACTCACTTAAAATACCTAGTGATATCTTTTTAGCAGATCCAGAATTTCATCAACCAACGGATGTTGATCTTTTAATTGGGGCTGAATACTTTTATAATCTCATGCGAGCCGGAAAAATCTCGATCAAGGATCAATCGGCAATCTTTCAGGAAACGGATTTAGGTTGAATATTCTCAGGCCGGTATGTTAATCCGCAACCAATTGATCCTAAAATTCAGTACCAATTAAACTCAAATAAATCGCAGGTCATGTGTAATGCGATCAGATTTCAGGAAATCCCCCTTTCATGGGAACTAGGGGATGAAAACTCTTCGAAGATTCTTTCAGAAGAGGAAGCAGCCGCGGAAAAAATGTATGTAGATACGGTAATTTATGGCGAATAGAGTGACCGATATTCAGTTAAAAACTCCAATTCGAAATTGGCGACAAGTGCCTACAGATAGCAATCCCGCTGATTTGCTTTCACGTGGCCAAGGTACAGAGGAACTGCTTCAAAGTTCCTTATGGAGGCACGGTCCATAATAGTTGACCCAAAAAGAATCTTTTTGGCCAAATTTTCCTTTTAGAGTGACCAAAATACCCGGAACGCGCAAAAGTAAACCACCCGTTTCTCTTAAAATTATTCAAGCCGAGATTAACCTTTTAAGAAAATACAGCGATCTTCAGAAACTCAAAAGCATAGTTGCTTACTGTAAGCGGTTTATCTATAATTCAAAAATAAATTATGAAACTTTGCGCATAAAAGGCATTCTTACACCAAGCGAATTAGATTGCGCGCTTATTCAAATATTAAAAAAAGTGCAGCCGAAGCATTCCCAAATGATAGTCTCGCTCTTTCGAAAAATCAAAACGTATCAAAAGGTAGCAGTCTCCTCGCATTAAACCCTTTCATGGATCACAGAATAATTAGGGTGGGAGGCAGGATAGAACATGCGAACGTTTCTGAAGCATAGAAACATCCTGTTGTGCTTCCCAAAGGTCATCATGTCACAACTCTAATAATTCGCGAAGCGCATGTCAGTCGTTTGCACGCCGGCGTCAACTCTACTTTGTACGGAGTCTGAAAAAGATTTTGGCCTATCGACAGTCGTAATGCAACCCGGCATATCATCCGACAGTGCGTGAGATGCACTCGCGCAAAGCCTCGCGAAATGGAATATTTAATGCGGAACTTGCCAGAAAACCGTTAGAATTTTTATCGACCTTTTCTTAACATGGGAATAGACTATTGTGGTCTCTTTTATACTAAAGAGCATCGCAATCGAAACAGGACAAAGCTTAAAACGTATGTCGCGGTATTTGTATGCCTTGCAACTACGGCAGTTCATCTTGAATTAGCTAATGACCTGACGACTGAGGCCTTCCTCGCATGCTTAAAGAGATTCTTTGCTCGTCGAGGAAGACCACAGTAGATACATTCTGACAACGCAACGAATTTCGTCGGCGCCAATAAAGAGATAAAAGATTTATATAAAGGAATCCGTGACAACGCCCAAACGGACCAAGTTCAACAATATCTATCACAGCGCGAAGTTTTATTATATTTTATTCCGCCTCGCGCGCCACACTTTGGGGGCTTATGGGAGGCGACCGTAAAGTCATTCAAATTTCATTTTACACGAGTAGCAGGCAACACTCCCTTGACCTACGAGCAGCTTCATACGTATGTTGTCGAAGTAGAGGCAATCCTGAACTCCCGTCCACTTACTCCCCTATCGTCAGACCCAAATGACGTGCTCCCTCTCACACCCGCTCACTTCCTGGTAGGTAATTCTCTGACTAGCTTACCACAAGACGAATTGCGGAACATTCCAGAACATCGTTTGACATGTTGGCAGTTAGCCCAAAAAATGCGCCACCACTTCTGGGACCGATTGCATCAGGAGTATGTCAATGAATTGATATCTCGCAGTGAGTGGCAATCAGCCACTGATCAAGGCAACATCAAGCCTGGAGTTCTCGTGTTGGTAAAGGAGGATAATCAACTACCCTTAAAGTGGCCTCTAGGTCGCATCAGTGCCGTTCACCCAGGACCAGACGGAATCGTACGAACAGTAACGATTCGAAGTGGATCAGCCAGCTACAAGCGAGCATTGCGACGACTGTGCCCCTTGCCAGTCGATTAAAAATCAATATATCAGCGATATATTGATGCTTAGCGACAGTCAGCGATACTTATACATTTTTAATTTAACCATTGTATAAATTTAGTATTTTTTAGTTTATCTTGTAATCCTTATCGGTTATTATGTACCTTGTAAATCTGACTATTCTATTAATTCAAGGTCTGTGGTTTATCTTCTACTACTTGTATTTTTTGATCATCCGATGCTTTCATTGTAATTATTATTAGTAATGTAAGTTCATATACGGTTTGCGGCTAAGTTTGTTATAATTGCACTGCGTTTGGTTTTTTCGAACAGTCTTTGTTCAACAGCGTATGCTAATTTTTCATCATATTAATTTGTAGTTTTCTAAAGTTGACCCTCAAAGGGGGCCGGCATGTTACGGCGTGATAATATAATTTATTTAAATCGAAGTTGTTAACAGTTATATTATTTAGAATTTCTTGGTAAGATGAGTAGGCTTAATTTTCAACGTGACAAGAGATAGGTTCAGCGACTTAAGAAGTAAGAAAAGCCCAGGGTCTTGATTTATTGTGGATAGGAAGCATATTTCCAAATATCTGTCTCCAGAATTTGAAGTATTTTAGGATTTAGGCAATTTAGTTTATGATTTTTCCCAGGGCCTGCATCCTTCAATTCCTCGACCCACATTATACCTAATGTACTTGATAGACGGTCCATCTCCAGCCTTGAGTAAATGACCAAACTTTCCAAAATCTTACCTTTCTTCTCTCCTACCTTACCTGACTCAAAAAACTTTGCAACCCCACTCCGTCAACTCCCAAAATGCGGACACGTCATCAGACTAAGTACGAACCTTGTCAGCGACAAGCAGATACAATTCGACCTCCGTGCTCATTACTTCGAGAGCAACCTTCTATACTCGATCAGTCACTAAATTTGTACAACGATTCACACTGCATTTCTTATACAGTAAAATAAACTATTTTATTTACAAATTTCAAATTGGTGAAATATTTATTTAAACAATCCCTCCACACCAACAAGGACATTTATGTACCGCGATTTGAGTAGTATAATTTATCGGGAAATCGTAAATAAGAATGATATGACAGAATTTTTAAAGAAGGGAGTAAGATATCGAGAGAATTGTTATCAAGGTACATCCTGCGAAGAAATGAGTCGCCAGTTAGGGACCGTCGTAAAATAATTCGGGAAACCGAGCTTAGGTCCTCCTCGGCTGACACATGTGGATCTAGAGCGGAGTGTGATTGGTATAATTGTAATTAATTAGTAAGAGAAGGGTTGTGCGAAGTATTACGCGAGGGTCGCTGACATACGTACGGATTTAACAAGTTTTCAGTTCGTTTAGCTAGAATAGCTGTTAGAATTTCTGATTATGTGTTTGATATAAACTTCGTTTCTTAGAATTTTGATTTTCTTTTACGATCTTTGTGAATAAATTGTCTATTTTTGAATTAATAAATTTATTAAGTTACGATTTATTTAATTCAAACCTTTAACAAGTAATTGAACCTGATTTTATCATTTTATTTCCGAACCAAGTGGACATCGTTGGTGGATTAGTCAATTTCTTCATGAATTTGGCGAGAGGATTGTTCAATCTGTAGTGGAAAAACAACTCACGTTCTTTCGATTCATTTATGAACTTAATTTAAATACTTTTTTCAAATAATTGATATAGAAAAATTTATATAATTTAAATTTTCGCTTTTAAATTTGTAAAAACGTTGCAGTTTTCGACATTAAGCGCCCTCCTTTGTCGCTCGAAGAAGTACGTGAAACGAGCGTGGAAATCGAAATGTGTGGTTTATGAGAAACAAAAGAAGTATATTTTATTAGAATATGCTTAAAAAGAATATGAAGAAAATAAAAAATAAGTATATTGTTTTACCATCTGCACAGTATATACGTATAGTATATGAGAATGAATGAAATTCATGAAAATATTCTTGAATAAAAGGAATCGAATGAAGAGAAAAAATTATGGTGGGACTATTGTCTCGTTGAAAATATAAAAATAAAAAAAATCATTTGTTTTGGTTAAAAATTCGTCTTAGGTGGTAGAATGTTAACCTTCTTGATGATCGATTCTTCTTTTTATTAACAATTCATTTCTTCGGTTAATAATTTAAATATGAGTTTGACAATTGCTTTCAAAAATTCAAAATTTTTGTTGAAATTTCATATATTTTGTGAAACATCTGGTTTCTTTTTGGTGGAAAATTAATCTTGTTGGTTGTTAATTAATGTTTCTATATGAAAATTCCTTTTTTAATCGAAAATTATTCCAATTTTTTTGGAAAACATTTCCTTTTTTATAGAACTTTAACTTTCTTTGATGAAAATTCATCTTTGGAATTAAAAAGTTACGTAAATTGGTTAAAAATTGATGTCCTTAATGAAAATTGAACTAATCTAAATCGATATTTATATGTTTTACATAAAATTTTATTTTTTCGGTGGACATTTATTTTAGCTTAGGTTTATAGTAGATTGCGAATTTATTTATAAATTCAAATATTTGGTTGATATTGCATGTATTTTGAAATAAATCTTTGTTCCTTTTTGCCGAAAATTATTCTCGTCGGCGGAAAAATAAATTTTTATATGTTAATTCATTTTCCTAACCGAAAATCTATAACGATGTGTTTCTATAGTGCTTTCTATAACGTATGCATACATACGTTATAATG
>NC_046657.1:116134592-116147795 GCF_010883055.1 Belonocnema kinseyi | reverse complement strand
AAGTCTTCCGTACCAAAATATTAACATAAATTGATTCTTATTATATTTCATCATTATCTGCAAATCACCTCTATATCGTAACAATTGTAAATCAATGAATACTTCTTAATACCTTAGAATAGTTAAAATAAAAGTAAAATAAATTCTTAACCATGAAGATGTTATTATCGAAATATTTTTACGTGACAAATTACGTGTGATTTTTTTACGTGACAAATATACATTTTTTTACTCAGAATAAAATAGTTCAATTTTCAGTAAGGACATCAAGTTTTAACCAATTTAAATAAATTTTCTACTTAAAACATTAATCTTCATTAAAGAAGATTAAAGGTTATAAAAAAAATTGTTTGCAATACAAATTGGAATAGTTAGATTTTCAGTTTTAAACATAAATTTTCATATAAAAACTTATTTGTCCGCCGAAGAGACTAATTTTTTCTACTATAAACCTAAGCTAAAATAAATGTCCATCGAAAAAAATCAAATTTTATGTAAAACATATAAATATCGATTTAGAGTAGTTCAATTTTCATTAAGGACATCAATTTTCAACCAACTTACGTAACTTTTACATTCAAAAGATGAATCTTCATCAAAGAAGATTAAAGTTCTATAGAAAACGAAATGCTTTCAAAAAAGATTAGATTAATTTTCGGTTAAAAAATGAACTTTCATATACAAACAATTAATTTTCAACCAAAGAGATTAATTTTCCATCGAAAAGGAACCATATGTTTAACAAAATACATGAAATTTCAACAAAAATTTTGAATTTTTGAATGGAATTATCAACCACATATTCAAATTATTAACCGAAGAAATTGATTTTAAATAAAAAGGAAGAATTAGTCATCAAGGATGTTAATATTCTACCGCCTAAGACGAATTTTCAACCAAAAAGAATTATTTTTTTTATTGTTACATTTTCAACGATATAATAGTCCCACCATAATTCGTTCCCTTCATTTTATTTCTTTCATTCCGGAATATTTTCATAAATATCATTCATTCTCATATACTGTATCCCTTTCGTATCATGCAACAAAAACTTGAAAAACCAGATAGATCAACTATTAAATAGGTATAACGTATGACGCCTGTTGACTGATATACTTCAAACGCATTTTCTGTAAGTAGCATTCAACAGGCGTTATAGGTCTTTTTTTTTTAAAAGCGTTTTACCGTGGCAAAAAAAAACTATCGCGATTACTCCGTAACCTTCTGATGGGAATTTTAACGTATAATCTGAATTTCACCAATTCTAAAGTTGATCTTGCTGGTTTTTTAACATTTTTGTTGCTTGCTATGGAAGGGATACTATGCGGATACTATACGGATGCTCTTCAGAGTATCCTTTCCGTATACTCGGTCCGCTAGGGTGGGACTATCCAAGGAACTACACTATAGAATTCAGAGATTCCTACTGGCCTCCACAGGGTCTTCCGTAACTTCTGGAGTCACCTAACATCTCAGTGACCAGCCCCTCTATTTGCATCGACGAGTAAAAATCTTTTCACAATTAACTATACTCAAACAATTAGGGTTGTATGCAAATCCCATCCCCATACAAATAGTAGAGTTCCATGGGGCGCCATCAAGCCATACTATATTGAAAAAATCTCACTCACCCGCATGGTGAAAATTTCAGTGCGCTACTGGCTTAGAATTCCTTGTATGTGTGTATACGTATATTCAACACTACCATACCAGCGGCAGACTCGTAGATCGTGCAACGTCGCATTTTAAACCTAACCATCGCTGATCAACTGTCATGTGCGTTTCAATAGCTTGGTACAGCAGATAAGCTGGAGAGAGGGAACAATGTTGCCGCTATGCGATACTGTTACGTTTATCAGTCTGAAAGTGACTAAAATTTCCATGTTTTTCATTGAACTATCTATGAAACTACGTGGTGGAAAAATTTGATATTTTTTTTTAATTTGTATTTTCAAGCTGCACTAATACCGACATTTCGTAAATTTCTCTACCAGAGCGTCTAATTACTATAAATTAAAATGTGGAGAGTGCCTGTACAATTTTCAAGAACTACATGTTAAGGCAGTCAACTTTGACATTAATTATCACCGCATCGGTATGATTAAACAATTTGAAATTAATTTAGAATATAAATAATTATTCTATTTAAATAGAGTTCCAGAACAGGTCACGAACATTCGAGTAACTAAGTCATCCCCACACACTAGAACAATTCGGTAACAGTTCTAGAACGCTGTGACATACGATCTGTAACATTTCTAGAACAATTCTAGAACTTGGTTACGAGTGTTACGTAACAATTCTTTAACATATCTAGAACGCTGTGACAACCGATCTGTAGAATTTATAGAACAATTCTAGAACTCAATTACAAATATTGTATAACAAATTTGTAACAGATCTAGAACGCTGTAAAAACCGATCTGTATTATTTATAGAACAATTCTAGAACTTTGGTCTTGGGTTATTCCAGTGATAACCCGCCGGAATATCCTGTGAGGCGAAAATTTGGATATTCCAATGGGACTGCGCGTACGCAGTCCCAACTAACAAAAATTATACGTTCGAGATATCCACACTAGGGATATTCGTAGGGGTCAGCTCGGCCGTAGTCCAGTGGAAGAACCTCGCCCTGGAGGAACCGCCTTGTTGATCACGGTAGCGTCTACGCCATGTAAGTATGCTTCTCGCTGCCTGAGCTCGTCTTTTAACTATTACAGCACAATTCTAGAAGAAGTTCGGAGCAAATTTCTAGAATTACTAGCACAGTTCTAGAATAAACTTATAACAAATGTTATAGAACGTCTGTGATTAGTCAATTCTAGAAAAAATAACGTAACAACTGTTCTGGAACAGTCACAATTTCGTCCCAGTGTTCTAGAAAACTGTTACCTCTTTCTTCTAGAACAGTTCGGTCACAATTTTGTCACAGTGTTCTAGAACAATGTTACCTTTTTGGTCTAAAACATTTCTGTCAACATCTTATAACAAATGTTATAGAACACAGTTCCTTTTTTGATCTGGAACTGTTACAGAACGTGTTTGCCGGGTACGACGCGTCTTGCTCGGCTCGCTCTATTCTGATGTGACGTCGCAATTCTTTGAAGTTTGCTTTAACTGTTCAGAAGTCTAAAGGCTGGAACTTGGAGGTAAACGAAGCTTCATTACTTTCTTCTTTACATCCTAAATCTTGCTGCATCAGGTCGAAGACCGAGTGGGGCTTGTTTTTAATACAAAAGACTAAGGGTTAGCCATAATTGTGGTTTGTTTGAAATCGAAGGCCCTTAAGGGCTTTTTTAAGACTTAATTATTATAAAATTGTAGACATCAGCTTAATTTAAAGTAAAAATAAAAACAAACACACCATAGAAGTAAAACTTTTTTTTCTGTGTAGAATAATGAGACTTTTTCAATTATTTTCTTCGTAATTATTAATAATTATTATTCTACAATAATACATAACCGCCTTCAAGAAATATTTATTTATTAACATGCATGCTTATAAACCATTTTATTTTTTACATTCTTATCAGAGAAAATATTAAATTTTTGTAAAATTTGAGCCCCCCAGTTTTGGTCAAATGTCCACGTTTTGATGTATGTCTGTCTGTCTGCCTGTGAACACGATACTTTTGAAAGGATTAAAATATCAGATTGCCCTTTGATACACTCGTTAAGTGTCCTAAACTAAAGGCAAAGTTCGTTAGCCAGCCATTTTGGATAAAAATTCATAAAGTGGGCACATTTTAAATATTTTCAAGACCACTTTTTTTAAAATTTAAAAATTCTCTGTACAATTATTCATAGTATTCAAAAAGTCGAAGAATTTATCCTCATGACTTTTTTCCAAAAATCAAAAATTACCAGAGTTATAGCATTTACAAAATTAAAAAAAAAACACACGAAAATGAACCTTTTAAGCCAATTAACGGACGATATAAAAAAATTCTTGATAAATCAAATTTTAAATTTTGACAGCATGAAAAATAATGAAAAATCCAAAAGTTACATTTTTTCATTTTTAACGGGACAATGAAACTTTATCTTTTAATGCCAATGCAAGTTACGAATTAGAATAATATACATTTATGGGAATGATATAAAATTTCAGGGATAAACATGAGTGCGAATTGCGAGTCACGTGAAGAGAATGTGTTCGTTAAAGCCGAAGAAGCTTTAACAAAAGAGAATTCACAATCACCCAATTACTGTTGTCGATATTTTCACCCTTAGTTTTAAAGAGTCTATGCAGAAAGATCGAGCGCGTAGCACGAGGCAAATGCATTATCGAGCGCGAAGCGCGAGAAACAAACATTCGCGCGCCCTAGGCGCCCTCAAATTGGCGAGCGTAGTGAGCCGCGCGCGATAAGAATGTGCCCGCGAAGCGAGCAGATTTTTTATTTTTAATTTGCATTATGTAAGTAGGTTTAATTTTACCACGAAGAATGATATCACACAGATGCAGTGACTTCAGAACGCGGAAATCTCTGGCATGCGCAGTGGTTATTTCTGTGTATTATTGGATTATGTCATTCAATGTGTCAATTTGAAAATACACAGAATCACTACTGCGCATGCCAGAGATATCCACGTTTGATGTAGCCAACCTATACATTTGGCGAAAAATGTGGCGAGCGGTTGCCATACTCGAAACTTATTAAGAAAAAAACATGTTTGTTATCCAATAAAAATATCCTTCTTCTTGGAATATATTAATGAGCTACTAATGAATAAAAACATCTTTTTATCTCATTTCATGCAATATCCAAATTAAAGTAGTACGTGGTACTTTCAATAAAAGCATAAATTTACAAAACAGAAGTAGCGCAAAAAAGGTATTAGGTACGCTATTTTCTCGAAACTATACAGCATCGTAATTTAAAAATAATTATAAGTACCGGGAAATTGATAAGCTGCTTGTCCTTTCCTACCCTGGCGCTGGTATGACTGATTAGTGAGAATTTAAGTCGAAGTTGATAAACGGAGCCGAATAGATGAAAAGACAAGACATTAAGTGCCGAGATTGATTAGCGAGAGAAGATGGAGGGCGTAGTTAAAATGCTGATAAATGAATAGCGTAACCCAACTATTTTCAGGGTAAATGAGAAGTTAAAAGATGGTACGAGAAAGCTCACAATCAGAATGAGTAATATGTCTACTTTTCGCGCATGATAATAAATTCAATAATAAATGTATATGAACGATTGTTTGATGCTTAAATTCTTTAAAATTTCAAAGATTCAAAAATATTTAGATTTATTTCTTTAAGATTATAGAAAGGAATAAAGAAGGAATTAACGACAAGGGTTTTTGAATAGTTTAGGGTAATGAGTGCTTATATAGTAATAATGGAGAGTATCTACTAACGATTAAGAATGAGAACGATGAAACGTTGCTCTGCTAAAAGTAGGGCAATAAGAGGAATTGTGATAGGGATATAAAGAAAGAAACTGTAAGAAATTAGGGAAGCATTGTTGTCGAAATTAGGGAAGGTATAATAGTAAAAAAACGTAGGTATAGGAGACGAAAAATATAGAATCTTTGGGTTATGCTTAAATGGTGATATGGCGGGGAAATTGATCAAGTTCTGTAAGTTGATAGCTATAATGAACGGTGGAAAATCCGTTATTGGAAAAAATTTCAACCCTCTAACGGGAGAAAAGTGTGGAACGGATTATAGGTAAAAAAGCAGTAATGAAGGTCAATAAGAAAAAGGCTAAGTACATTTACAGCTTATTAAAAAACGCTACTAATGAGTCTAAAGAAATGAAATAGAAAATTTAGAAAACAATTGAAAAAATTGCAGATAGAGCGAAATCAATAAATGAGCAAAAATCGAAGCTGAGAGCAAAATCGAAGCCAAATGAAAGAAGATATGGAGTGTAATGAAGAAGGAAAAGAAATGAGAATAGAATAATGAATATAAGCATAAGAAAAAAGTAGTGTCTAAAAAAATGAGAAAGGATAAAAGAGGGAAAGTATTGAAATGAATACTGGAAAAAAAGAAATATGAAGACTTATGTGAAAAAGAGGAATAAAATCAATTTTTTTTAATAAACAATCATGAAAATAGAGAATGATGTATGAAACGTAGTAAACAAAAATTATTTAATCCGAGTACAAAATATTGTTTGTACAATTTTAATCCGTTAGCAGATGTCTACTGTGCTAAACAGCTGTTAAAGAAAAATGAACAGAGTTTAGGTTTTACCCATCCTCTGTACTTGTTTCCTAGAATAAAAATTGAATAAT
The DNA here is from genome assembly GCF_010883055.1 of Belonocnema kinseyi. Lineage (NCBI taxonomy): Eukaryota > Metazoa > Arthropoda > Insecta > Hymenoptera > Cynipidae > Belonocnema > Belonocnema kinseyi. Next base: position 116,141,543 of record NC_046657.1, on the reverse strand, counting down.
TTTAAATTATCGGTCAAACATTCGACAACTGTAATTTGGTGATGTTGAATTCTCTTTTGTACAAGGTCATTTGGCTTTGCGCTCGATAACTTGTGTCCAATTGAAAAATTTCAACAAGATAATTTGTAAATCTTGTTAAAATATACCAAAAACAACGCTTTAAACTTTTGGATCTCTTAAGAACCAAAATTGCATATTTTGGAAAATAATCCAACTTTTAGAACTTTTGTCTAATTAAGAAATTTCATGATAATAGTTTCGAAAAACATATATTTCATATCTAGTAGAAGTTTGGATTGATATTTCTTAACCTATTAAAAATTTGTTTCCCTTTTTTTGAAAATTTTGAAAAGCATATAACTTTTTAAAGTTTTCTCGAATTAGAAAATGTCATGAGCATAATTTCTAAGTGTTTTTGACGCGTACCAAAAATTTTACAAAAATTTCTAAAACTCATAGAAAATTTTTAATCAAATTTTGAAAGAGCTCTAACTGTTTTAAGGTTTGTCCAATCGAAAAATTTAACCTTCTTCTTGTGAACCTTAAGAAGTATATCAAATGCTGACTTAATGGCAAAAATCCTTCAAAAGTTGGCGTGGTTACAACATTCAGGTAACCACATATACAAACATGCAAACATACAGACATACCGACATACAGATAGACAGACACCGATAAAATGTTATGATTTTCGGATTCGGTGAGTGCCGAAACGTAAAGATTCATTAAAAACCAGAGATCGTAAATTTGGACGATTACATTACACTCTCATTAATGAGAATGTAAAAAGGTAAAAAACAAGTTTTTAGATACAATATTTAGGTGGACAATTTTATTAATGATAATTTCATTTAACCTTGCGTCTTTTTTTCAAAATTTAATTTATTTAATTTTTATATTATTTTTTAAGAGTAAAAGAAAAACTACGCATCTTTACAAAAAGAATTTACAGCAAATTTCCTAGATATTATTTAGGAAAAGAATCTCATTAATTAATATTTTATTGTACCTTGTGTCTTTTTTGTAACATTTTTTTACTTTTATTTTTTACGATTAAAAGAAAAACTACGCTCCCCATCAATAAATGATTCAGAACAGATTTGTGGATCATTTTTGGGTAAACAACTTTCATCCATTCACATTTTTCGTATCTCGAGCCGTTTATCAAAAAACTTTATTTTTTAATTTCATCTCTTAAAATTAAAACAAAAACTTCGCATCCCATCAAAAAATTATTACCAACAATATTTGTAGATGACAATCAGAACGACAAATATGTTTCTTATAAAAAAAGTTGTTTTGAAAAAATCTCGTCTAGTTTTGCTGGAAAATGGAATGCTTTATTTTTCAGAAACCATTTTCATTGGATGAAACCAGAACCTTTGGTCAAACATTGCTTGGTAACGACCTTGTTCTTACTTTTCAGGTTATTAAACAATGTACCAAAGTGCAAACAATCAGATAACAATGACAACAAACAGACAGCTAGTAAAATTTATTTTTTCTCAATCAGTGCGTCTGAAAACGTCAAGATCCTATGAAAACCGCGAAACTTAATTTTCACCACTATCATCTTATTGAGATGATAATATAAAAATAATAGCTTTTTAGTTTTGACTTCTGAAATTGACCAATTTCTTAACGTTTCACATTAGAGGTCCAACTTTATCCCAATAAAAGTCATATTAATTTCAAAATTTGTAATAGTGCATAGAAATAAAGCCAGTTTGATGTACCGTTGGATTTTTTTTCTTCTGCCCATTCCATGGTATCTCTAGATGTGGTGTCCATTTTTGACAATATTTCTCTGGATTTGGCTATGGAATGTGCAGAAGCAAAATTAAAGCTTCCTTATATACAAAGTTTGTCAGAAAGAATTAAATGTTCTCTTAAAAAATTTAATGTAAACATATATTTTAAAAATAGTAATAAACTAGAGAATTTGAATATCAACAACAAAATAGACAAAGAGTCAATAGAAAATTAATCGGTTGTTGTTTACCTCGTAAGATATAAAGATTTTTTAAAGATTGACATAGATAAAACTAGCAGAAGATTAAAAACGCGAATACATGAAAACAAAAGAGATTGCAGAACTGGTGATTATAATGCAGGTCTATCCCAGCTGGGTTGGTCGTTTGATAATAATTATTTTCATTTTTATTTTTAATAGATCAGGATTTTAGCAAACGAAATTATTACCTACAAAGGAAAAATGATAGAATCCATTTTAATCAGAAAGTACAATAATTTGTGCATTAATTTACACACTGAAAGAATGCATATTAATGCACGATGCGTAGCCTCGGCTCCCTCGTTGCGGAGAACGGTTGCATGGGGTGAAGTGCTGAGAGAGCCATGCGAAGATTTGACTGTCTGTGGCTAAGATGAGCAGACACCACTGAGTAGAATGAAAAGAAAATAGAGCGGCAAATAATACATTGTCATCAATGCAAGTGCTGAGTGGCCGCTAGACCTGGACATCGGGAAATGACAGTGAATTTATTTTTTGACCGAGAATTTTACAAATTTTAAGAAAATAAATGTGCCCAGCTTTGATTTCAACCGTGTTTTAAATAACTAGCTAAATCCTTATATTTTCCAATTATGATATCATTCAGTTTAGAATGCGCCATTCGAAAATCTTTCCCTTTAAAAATGTTCTATTTTAATTTTTAATCGTACATTTTTATTTAAAAAATTTTAAACTGCAGCCTTAAAGACTAAAAAAATTAAAAATTAGAAATGTTTGAAATAAATGGTCTAGGATAAAAAAAATTAGTCGGTCAAATTTAAATATGAATGAATTAATAGTTTTTAAATTGAACTGTACTTTAAGTATTAAAAAGTAAATCATAATTGATTTTACAAGATGATTCAGAATCAGTTCAGAATTTTAGAATTTCCAGATTTAATCTTTAAAAACTAAACTGTTCGAATTTGAAAGTCTTATTATTAAGACAAATGTAAAAACCCGATTAAAACTTTATAAACTGTTTTTAATTTTAAAGCTTTAATTAAATTTCAAATATTCTTTCAGTTTAAAATATTCCATTTTTAAACGATTCAATTTGAAATTTTATAATTAAGAAAAATAACAATTATTTAATATTTATAAATATTTGACTGATCATTGAAAATCTGTAATCACAAAAACTATACTTTAAATGTTACAACATTAATTACCCTATTTAAAAAAATTTAATTCGTTACTCAAATTGTTGAATTGTCATGTATAAACAACGATTTAAAACCTACTGTCCTTAGAAAAAATTCAAGTAAGTTGAAAAAATATTTAGAAGTTTTGAAAAAATTCAAACTTAATTAAATATCTGAAATGATATCAATTAATTTCGAAGATTTTTAAGAATGGTGAAGGGCTTTAAAAGAATAAAACACATTTCTTTACGATTTGTAGGGAAATTGAAAATGATTCTTATTTTGAAAAATTAATTTAAGAGACTATTTGAAAGATTTAGAAAGATTGACGAAACTATGAAAAATGAATGAGGAAAATTTTAAGCATTTTTTTTAATTTGGCATACTTTTTTAAAAAGATTTAGGAAAAATTCGGATCATTTTAAAAGAAATTTAAAAGTTCTCAAAAAGTTTAAAAAATAATTTAAAATTGAAAAAACGTAAGGCAACATTCAGATTTTTCAACATTTTGAAATAAAATTTTTAGGTGTTTTAATGATTTTTAAATTATTTGAAATAAAAATAATTTCACTTTTAATTTAAGAAACGTTCAGTTTATAAAAAAATGTAATTGTTTAATTTTTAATGTTTCTAGCTTATAATTTCCTAAAATAGTATAATTTTAAACATTTTTAAATTCATTGATTGATTCTTTAATTTAGAGCATTGAAAAAGATAATGTGCATTTGTATTTTTAGGTCTGTAAAAATGTATAAAATTCGCGGTCAATAAATAAATAAATGACTTAAAACAGCAACACTGAAATAAAATAAAACGGTACCGAAAAAACATTTCAGATTAAATGTTAGATAACAATGTTGTATCAGCCATTGTTGAAATTCAATTTATGGAGGGTTAAAGAATTTAAGAACTTCTAAATATCTTTTAAACTGATTTGCATTTTTCCTAAATTTTTTCAAAAATTTATGCCAAATGAAAAAAAATGCTTAAAATCTTCCACATTCATTTTTCCATAGTTTTGTAAATCTTTCTAAATCAGTTTGAAGATTCTCTTAAATTAATTTTTCAAAATAAAAAATCATTTTGAATTTTCCTACGAATTTGAAGTAAATATATTTTATTCTTTTGAAACCCTTCACAGTTCTTAAAAATCTTCGAAATTATTTGATATCATTTCAGATATTTAATTAATTTTGAATTTTTTCAAAACCTCTAACCATTTCTTCAACTTACTTGAATTTTTTCTAAGGGCAGTAGGTGTTATATAGTTATTTATACATAACAATTCTACAATATGATTAACGAATTAAATTTTTTTAAATAGTGTAATTAAAATTGTAACGTTCAAAGTTTAGTTATTTTTTTGTGTATTTCATTTGTAATTACGGATTTTAAATGAATAGTCAGATATTTCTAGATATTAGATAATTTCTATTTTTCTTAATTAAAAAATTTCAAATTGAATGGTTTAAAAATGGATTATTTTAAACTGAAAAAATATTTGAAATTTAATTAAAGACTTTAATTACAAATATATTATTTTGAAGTTATTTTAAAATTAAAAATAGTTTATAAAGTTTCATTCGGGTGTTCACATCTGTCTCATTAATAAGACCTTCAAATTTAAACAGTTTAATTTTCAAAGTTTAAATCTGGAAATTCTAAAATGATGAACTGATTACGAATCATCTGGTAAAATAAATTATTATTTACTTTTTAATACTTAAAGTACATTTTAATTTAAAAATTATTAATTAGTTCATATTCAAATTTGATCGACTAATCTTTTTTTTTTATACTGAACCATCTATTTAAAACATTTCTAATTTTGAATTTGTGTAGTCTTTAAAACTGCATTTTAAAATTCTTTAAATAAAAATGTACGCTTAACAATCAAAATAGAACATTTTTAAAGTGAAAGATTTTCGAATTACGCATTCGAAACTAAATGATATCGTAATTGAAAAATATAACAAAATTTAGCTAATTATTTAAAACAAGGTTGAAATCAAAGCTGGACAGATTTATTTTCCAAAAATTTGTAAAATTCTCGGTCAAAAAATAAATTCACTGTCATTTCCCGATTTCCAGGTCCAGCGGCCACCCTGTATTTGCATTGATGACAACGTATCATTTTTTGCTCTATTTTCTTTTCATTCTACTCAGTGCTGTCTGCTCATCACCGCCACAGACATTCAAATGTTCGCGCGACTCTCCCAACACATCTCCCCGTGCATCGGTTCTCCGGAACGAGGGAACCGAGACTTCGCTCCGTGCGCAACTTCCGACTACGCTTGTCCGCTCTCTGATGATGACTTTCTGTGCTTCTTAAATTAAATTTGTTTTTCACTTTCAAACTTTTGGCACGTGCTGTAACTCGAACTATAATAATTCTATATCTATTCATAGCGGCCTTATCGATAACTTCGACTGCAGACATTTTTTAACCAGACACGTCTGGTAATTTTAACTAAAACTTTTTTTGAGTGTAGTATAGCATACGCGATACTCAGAACTCCAAATTGGCATCCATTTTGCCTAACTCTTACGGTTTATGAGATATTTGTTATTAAGAATTGCAATAACGATAAGGGTCATTCAGATCCCAGTGGGACTTTTCTGGAACGTTTCCAAGGGGCGGATATTTTACAAATTCCAGCCAAGTGGCTAGAAAATTTCAAGAACTTTCTGCAACGTTCCGTACTGTTAGAGTATATGAGGGGGTGAAAAGTAAAAGCGCACAACTCATAATATGGAGAATATTGAGTTAGGATTATGTTTTGGATCTTTCCCATCAATTATATCGCTTGGAATAGTCAAAATCGTGCTAAACATCACGTGAACATCACGTCCGTGATGTTTAGCTCGATTTTGACTATTCCAAGCGATATAATTGATGGGAAAGATCCAAAACATAATCCTAACTCAATATTCTCCATATTGTGACTTGTGCGCTTTTGCTTTTCACCTCCTCATATATCAAATTTCATTACTATCCTTTTAATTCTTGAATTGTTCCTTGTTTTTAATATAACCTACTCCACTGTGCAATTCTGCCGTGCAAACTATAAAGATACATAACTGACATTGCCGCTTAGGGTTATTTTCCAAAAACTTGGCAATAAAAAAGTCGACCCAATTGTCAATGGGACTTACGTATCTTTGTAGTTTGTACGGCAGAATTGCTATATTACGCCGTTCACATCCTAACCCCACCGGTTCGAAAAAAGTCGTTAAGTTTGAATGGGATTAGTTTCCATACGTAGGGAAAAAAAGTCAAGAGTCACTAGCTAAGTCTGGGATATAAGCAAAACTAATCGGATATTGATGTTTTTTCGTAAATAATCTGCGCTCTCACGAGCTTGACCGACAAATCTGGAAACTGGTAAGGGGCCAGACCAAAGCTGCCAGATCGTGGATGAAATTTACCCCTACCATACCTACCGTTTGGGAGCCGCAAAACAGAAGGTGCATGATTACTACCGTGAGTTCATATGTAAGCCGAAAATGCAGGATTCGACTTCGGTGTTCTGCTGTACGATGACTGCCGATCTGAAGGCTTCGGAAGACTTCGGCGGTCTTCTATTTATATCTCGCTCCCCATTTGAAAGAAATTGAAGGAATTGGCGATTTGGATGTTTTCCGTGATTCTTAATTTCATGCATGCGTCGATTTTCGGGTTATGTTTTCTAGGTGTACAGTCTGTCAAGTTAAAGCGTGGGTGGCTTTACTCGCAGTCGGTAAGGTGTATCGACATGATTTTGGTGTCAAAATATTAAGAAGAGCTCCCTC
>NC_046657.1:116132968-116134492 GCF_010883055.1 Belonocnema kinseyi | reverse complement strand
GAAAGAGGGAGCTCTTCTTAATATTTTGACACCAAAATCATGTCGATACACCTTACCGACTGCCAGTAAAGCCACCCACGCTTTAACTTGACAGACTGTACATAATATGGATATTATTGCTATTATTAATATATATATGTGGTGTTTTCAAAAAATAAGGTGACTTCATGGTTTTCTCAAAAAATATTCATTTATTCCTCAATATTTATGTTGTCCCCTTCATAGTAATCCCCCTCAGATATAATACACTTGTGCCAACGCTTTTTCCAATCATCGTAGCACTTCTGATAATCATTTTGTGGTATAGCCTTGAGTTCTTTCAGCGATGCAGTTTTTATCTCCTCAATCATTGAAAATCGATTTTCTTTTCATGGGTCTTTTCAGTTTTGTGAAAAGAAAAAAGTCACTGGCCATGCGAAGGATCTTTTTATCAAAATTAAGCAGTTTTGGAACAAATTTCGCTGACACGCGTCTCATGCCCAAAACATCCGAAAAGATGGCATGGCATGAGCCGACCGACATGCCAACATCTTCAGCAACTGCTAGGATGGTACTTCGGCGATTTTTCAACACCATTTCTTCCACTGCTTGAAGGCTTTCGTCTGTTGTTGACGTGCTGGGACGTCCAGGGCGAGGTTCGTCTTCAACATCCTCTCGGCCTTCTTGGAACAACTTGTACAACTTCCACACACTTTTCTTACTCAGAGTAGACTCACCGTATGCAAATGTCAACATTTCAAGAGTTTTAGAGCACTGGATTCCATTTTTCACAAAAAATTTAATGCAAACTCTTTGCTCCATTTTTTTCGAAAGAAGAAAATCGCCGAGCACACCAAACCCTTCTAACCTTTACGCCTCTGTCAGAAAAAAAACACGAGCTATATAGTCAAAACTTTGAACATATGATCGTGACGAGCATACCACCACAACAAAACAAAAAATTTAAAACTAGAATGTACGTAGCCCGCGAAAATTAAAAAGTCACCTTACTTTTTGAACACACCAAACGCGTCCTCGGGTTGCGGATAGAGGGTCCCTGTACCAAGGGTTTCTGCTGAATATGGTTACAAAAATAAATAGGCAGTCGCGAACAATTGTCCAGGGGTGGTCCCGAAGGAATTAACCCCCAAGTGGAGGTGTGAAAACCGTGCCGAAAGCTGAATGGCACCTGGATGATGTGTCTAGAACGGTGACTCTGGGATACCGGGCGACCTCTCAGAGTACGCAACCTTATCCTGGCATGCGGGGCTTTACAAGGATGGACGACCCTCTTTCTCTAGCTTCTCGTGGAAACAACAATGACAACACCAAACATAGTTGTAGTAAGGGCGGTTCAAAACAACAGAACGCGCAGGGCTCCCGACAATGGGTCGGCCAACAATGCCGAAAAATCTAGAGCTGGGTGAGCCAATGAAATTGGACTCAATGCGATGGATCGGCGGGATCTCGCGACCTTTGGGTGGACGGAGCAACTGAATCACGACTTGCTAGAGTGCTGGGATGCGAGTGTGGCCCGTGAACGGG
>NC_046657.1:116131081-116132868 GCF_010883055.1 Belonocnema kinseyi | reverse complement strand
GAACAAGCCGGCAACAAAGAAAGAGAGGCGACACTAAGACCAACCGCGGGCAGGCATCCAATAGATGAAGAGCGATGCTTTAGGACCCGGAGAAACATCAACTACAAGGTTTCTCTCAAGCCTAAAGATCTGGCTGAAATGGATGACGAGCTTCGTGGACATTTTTCCGGTGAATTCGATCTCTGGGCTATCAATTATCGTGTGTATAATGCAGCGAGAGCTTTGGTCGATGCGAACCGTAAAACGAAACCAACGGCTGATCATAAGACCAAAAGACGAATGCATTAACTTGCAATAAAGATAGGCTGGGAAAGACAGTACCCGTCCCGCATTCAATGTGTGATTTACTACGTCACATCTGGCAGGAATTTTACCGCCAAGGTTCGAAAGTTCGCGCGCGAACTCCGGACCCGTCATCACACACTTAATAAGTCAAAGCTGCTGACCATCAGGCAGCATATTGTTGAGAGAATACGTATACTATCTGACGCTAAGAAAAGTCTAGAGCGGACGGAGAGGTGGGTCAGAGAAAATCAACAGTTTCTCTCTGACCCATTTCGACTCTTCCAAGACCCTCCAGTTACTGTCGAACACCCACCTAAACCAGAGGAGGTCAAAGTATTTTGGAGAGAAGTCTACGAAGTTCAGCATAGACTGGACGAAGACTCAGAAAATATAAATAGCTTCAAGGAGTTATGTGTTGGCCTCATAATACCTGATAAAGAATGCCCATCCATTACTACCGAGGAGGTGAAAAAAGTATTAAGAGGGATAAAGAACTATTCTGCACCGAGACCAGATTGTATCAAAACCTTCTGGTGGAAGAAGTTGTCCTCAACCCATCAGCATTTTGCCCGTATTTTCACCTCATATTTGAAGTCGGAAGAGCCGATTCCAGAGTGGTTTGTGGAAGGGCGCACAATACTCCTGCCGAAAATAGGCAACTTAGCTGACCCGAAGAATTACAGGCCAATAACTTGTGTGAACACACCTTACAAGATATTCACAGCTATCCTAAATGATAGGATTGTTTGGGCAATTGAACCTGTGTGGCAAGAAATGTATGAACAACGAGGTTCAAAGATAGGCGTAGCCGGATGTCGGGAGAACCTGCTCATCGATAGATGTGTCTGCAAAGATGCAGCATTCTACCAGCGTGACCTATTGATGGCCTGGATTGATTATCAGAAAGCTTTCGATTCGACATCCCATAGACTTATCATCTGTCTTTTGTTTCTATTGTGAGCGATTATTATCATAGTCAGATAACTACCGTAGGAATATAGTTCACTAGGTCAGTAAGGCTAATTTCCTCAGGTAATTAACCATTTTCAACAGGTGTACTGTTATTATAGGAGAGATTCCTTCTAGAAAATAAGTTTGAAATTCTGAGAATTTTTCGATTGAAATTTGAATATAAAGAGACAGCTCCAGTAGCATTTTACATATAAGATTTTTTAGAATTATATTGAGCCTAAAAGGTTGGATGTATAAGACTGTGTCTTAGAATTATAATTTCTAGGGAGATTCCCATTTCTTACCAAAGATTAAAATTAAATTAGCCGGGGCAAATAAAGATAATGTACTTAATTTAGAATAGAGATTTTTAAATAAATTGATGTTCATTGAAATCTTACACTTTTACTCCGTGCGACCCTCTCATTTATGAAATTATATTACATATAAGATTTATCCGGAGAGATTCTCCCTCTTCTAGTTAACTGCAGGGTGGATTTAAAGCACTCACCCCTTTGCCTGCTATATTTACAGCATTCAAGAGGTTACAA
>NC_046657.1:116123532-116130981 GCF_010883055.1 Belonocnema kinseyi | reverse complement strand
ACGTCTCATCCGACAGATTTGGTCTTCCGAACTGTCGGCGAGGAACAAAGTATCTGCAACGAACATGCTTGCCGTCCCGGTACTACTCTATTCGTTTGGAGTTGTTCCACGGACGAAGAACGAGCTCAGATCTCTTAATATCGGGACAAGAAAGGTTATGCACATGAATAAAAGCATGCATCTTAAGTCTTCCGTTCCGCGACTGTACATCTCACGCCGTCAAGGGAGTCGCGGAATATTGAGTCTTGAATGTCTTCACAACAGGATTATTCTGGGTACAGCACATAGAGTTGCAAATGGAAGAGACCCTCTTCTTAAAATGGTCAGGAATCACGAAGAAGTGGGCATAGGAGCATTTCTGTACAAAGCGGCGGAGGAGGTTGCTGAAACACTCGGACTTGACTTCAGTATTAGGGGTGAGCAAAATGCATCAAATCTTATCTATCTCGAGTACTCACTCCTGAAAGACCGGATTAAGAAAGCCCAAGAGAAAAACTTTCGTGAACAGCTCCTCAATAAGAAGATGCACGGTATCTTCCACAGAAATGTGAAGGATCAGTCAATGTCTTGTGAGCTAACGTTTTCTTTCCTTAAATCGCCCGGATTGAAGCCTGATACAGAGGGTTTCATTTTTGCATGCCAAGACGGTGTCATTTCCACCTTAACATACCGTCGCCACATTTTAAGCCAAGGCATTCCCGATGATAGCTGCAGGGCGTACCATATACACCCCGAGCATTTAGCTCACATACTATCTAGTTGTCCAACTTACGCGGGAACGACCTACATTCAAAGGCACAATGCGGCACTAAGAGTGCTTTATTACCATCTCTGTCACTCCAACGTCATTCACCTTAATATTGCTCCTCTAAATGCTCCTAGGGAAATTGAGTCAATTGTCGGGAATGAGAAGTGCCGCATATACTGGAACCCGGAATATTCTGTTAAACTGATCGTCCTTACCATCGGCGCTCTTGGAGTTGCTAAGCTTTCACTTGCTAATTGCCTAAAAAGCATCCCTGCGTGTCAAGAATATGCTAGAACACTTGCGGGAAAAATTCAGAAGGCGGTTGTCGACGGCGAAATCCTGCGGTTGTCCTTATGACTAATTTTTAATTATATATAATTAAAGTTAATATTATATTAATATTAATGAATAGTTGACTAACTTTTAATAGAAATAGTTAAACTTTCCACTAAAACCATTATTTTTCTGCAAAAAAAAATTGGTTAAATTTGTTTTAAACAAAAAGTTAAATTTTTATCCAAAAGGTTGAATTGTATAAGAAAAAAGGCATTTTTAATCAAATACATGAACTTTGCACAAAAGAAATTTATTTTCCATAAAGTATAATTTTCTTGTAGTTAAAAGAAATTAATTTTTAAACAAAACCAATCAAAAATTCCACGAAATAGTTAAATTTTCAGGAAGCAAATTTTAAAATCTCTTGAAATTTTGCAAATCTCTTGAAAACTCCTTGCAATTTTAAAAATACCCTAAAATATTTTTAATCCTTTAAAATCTCATACTAAATTATTGAAATCAATTGAAAATTTCTTAATCTAGTAAAGTATCCTAAGATGTATCAAATCCTTTAAAATCTCATATTAAATTATTGTAATCAATTGAAAATTCCTTGGAACCTTTGAAAATACTCTTAAATATTTCAAAACCTTCAAAATCTTTTGAAAAATCTTGACATCATTTTAAAGATTTTTAATATACTTTGGAGTTTTTTTAAACATCATTGCTATAATTATTAAAATTCTTTGAAATTCCTTTAATTTATAAAAATCATTAAAAATTCAGTAAAATATTTTCAAACATCCTCAAATATTTATAATATTTTTAAATATTTTGAAATCTCTTGAAAATTCCTTGAAAATTTAAAAATACCCTAAAATATTTCAAATCTTTTACAATATCATACAACATTATTGAAATCAATTAAAAATTCCTTGCAATCTATTAAAATATCATAAAGTATATTAAATTTTTCAAAATCTCATATTAAATCACCGTAGTCAATTGAAAATCCCTTGGAACATTTTAAAATACTTTCAAATATTGCAATACCTTCAAAAAATTTTGAGATACCTTGAACTTTTCTTAAAAGATTTTTAAACTACTTCTTTAAAATTCTTTGAAATTCCTTAAAATTAGAAAGATAGGATGAAAATTCATTGATATCTTTTAAAACATCCTCAAATATTTAAAATGCTTAAAAATCTGTAGAAATCTCTTGAAAATTTTTTAGTGCTCTTGAAAATTCCTTGAAATTTTAAATAAATCCTTTAAAATCTCATATTAAATTACTGTAATCAATTAAAAATTCTCTGGCATCTTTTAAAACTTCCTCAAGTTTTTAAAATCCTTACAAATCTTCTGAAATCTCTTGAAATTTATTAAAGCTCTTGAAATTATCTTAAAATTTTAAAAGTACCATAGAATATTTCAAATCCTGTCAAATCTCATACTAAATTATTAAAATCACTTAAAAATTCATTTAAATCTATTAAAATATCCTAAAATATATCAAATCCTTTAAAAGCTTTTGAAATCTCTTGAAAATTCCTTGAAAATTTTAAAATGCCCTAAAAAAATATACATATAATTTTATAATTATATACAAAAATCGTTTTAGAAATAGTTAAACTTTAACTCGAGTAATTTCTATTAAAACTTTAATTTAATAGTTTAACTAATCTACAAACAGTTAAATTTTTAATGTTTTAAAATTTTTCTGTTTTCTAAATTTCAGTCTGACATAATTTCATTCAGAGATTGTCCAACTGAAAAACATACATTTAAATTTTGAACGCATTCAATTTATTTATAATTATTAATTTTTTATTAACAAACTTCCAAGTTTGCAATTCTAAATTTGAAGACTTGAATCCCATCGAGGTGAAAATTATTCCTATTTCGTAGTTGAAAACGTTTGAAAATAAAATTTGGAAAGTTAGCAATTTTTATTTGTTTCATTTTCAAAACTCTAATCTACAAACATTTCAATATTTAACGTTTTGAAACTTTTCTCTTTTTTAAATTTCAATCTGAAGCTTTACAAAATTTCAAGAGATTGCAAAATATTTTTAAACATTTTAAATATTTGAGGGTGTTTTAAAAGATGTGGAGTAATTTTCAATTTATTTTTATAATTTCAAGGAATTTCTAAGTATTTTAACAGAGTTATTTAAAAAAATTCCAAAGTACTTTAGAAATCTTTAAAAGGTGTCTAGGTGTTTGAAAACATTTTGAAGGTTTCGAAATACTTGAAAGTATTTAAAAAGGTTCCAAAGAATTTTTAATTGATTACAGCAATTTAATATGAGATTTTAAAGGATTTGAAATATTTCAGGGTATTTTTAAAATTTCAAGGAATTTTCAAGAGCTTTAAGAAATTTCAAGAGATTTCTACAGATTTTTAAGCATTTTAAATATTTAAGGATGTTTTAAAAGATGTCAAGGAATTTTCATCCTATTTTTCTAATTCTATGGAATTTCAAAGAATTTTAAAGAAGTAGTTTAAAAATCTTTAGAAAAGAAGGTCAAGGTATCTCAAAATATTTTGAAGGTATTGCAATATTTGAGAGTATTTAAATATGTTCCAAGGAATTTTGAATTTATTACGGTGATTTAATATGAGATTTTGAAAGATTCAATATATTTTATGATATTTGAATAGATTGCAAGGAATTTTTAATTTATTTCAATAATGTAGTATGAAACTTTGACGTAACACAACAATGCTTTTTTGATATTTTTTTAGTTCCACAAATTTTTAATTTATTTACAAAGAAAGAAGTATCAGCATTTTTTAAAGAATTATATAAGTTTTATCATTTTATGAGACAATTATGAAAGATTCTTAAATACTCAAGATGTGTCAAAAAAAGAATGCAGAAGATTTAAAAAATATATATTTTATTTTACAGGATTTTACAACTTATTAGAAAAATTTCAGCCTTTTCAAAAGATATTCAGGTCTTTTATAATTTCAGAAGAAATAATAAATATTCCATTAATTTTCGGAAATGCTTCCAAGGTTTAAAATATTTGAAGTCTATGCAAAGCCTCTTGAATTCCTGAAAATATTTGTAAATGAATCCAATTTTTCTTAAAATTTTGAAAAATCATTTAAAGTGTAAAAAATTAACTCAAAATCTTCAAAAATATCTTAAGAATTTGAATAAAATTATAAAATATCTGTGAATATTTCAGATTCGCCAACAAAAAATCTCGATTAAGAAAAATATATATTTTACGGGATTTTACAAAATAATAGGAAAAGTTCGAGACCTTTTGGAATTAAATATCTACACAATACTTCTTAAATTCTTAAAAATATTTTTATCTGACTGGAATTTTTCATGAAATTTAGAAAATTGATTTAAAATCTAAAATGCTTTCTCAAAATATCCCCAATTTTCCTAAAAACTTGAATAATATTAATTTCTTCACTTGAAACCTTTCAAAGTTATTCTAATTAAGGGCATGTGATACTTTACCATATGGGTTTTCAGTTTTTCACACATTTTGTTCACAAATTTTGATTTGAAAAAAAATAGTAGTGTCCAGACGTTTGCGGTTTTAACGTCTGGCTTTCTTTTTGTTTAAGAACTTTCACATCAATCTACATTTTTTTCAAATCTTCTGCAGTTTAAAAGTCTTCTTTATTCTTGTAAATTTTCACAATATTTATAGAATTTTATGGTTTAATTTATTTTTTATTCTTAAATGTTGCAAAATCAAAACATTTGCTTTAAAATCTTCTACACTTCCTCGAAATTTAAGTAAGTATTTGATGTTTTGAAATCTTTTTTTAATTTTCTGCTGAAGCTCATTTTTAAATTGCAAAATCTTAAGAAATTGTTTTGGGAACCTAAAGAATTTATCACATTATCCTGAATTTTCAAAAAAGCCTTAAATAGCTTATAAATTTGTATTGTTTTTTAATGGTGTTAAAACTTGTAAATATCTCTTAAATTTACTAAAATTCGTTCTAAAATTATTTATTTTGGCACCATGTTGCTTTGAACACTTGTTTACCCTTTTTTTATTTTATAAAATAATATGAAAAGTTTTTGAATCTTTTTCAATGGGCTCTTAGAACTCATTAGTAAAAAATTGTTTGAAATTTTCCCATGAATCTAAACTATATATTTTTTATTCTCTTGGCGCCCTAAAAAATTAAGTTTACCTAAATTTGAATTCAATGACGGAAAATGGAAATAATTTTATTAAAATCTTGCATATTATTTTTTAACAATTTTGAAATCTTTAATATTAAAACTTATTATTTCTGAATTAATTATTAACTGCTTAAAATTTTCCCATAACTGGTTAAAAAAAATTATTCTCAAAATCTTTCAAAATTATTAAGACGCTTCTATTGTTCTAATTCTTAAAATAAGTTCTTTCGATAATTTTATTTTGCTTATCTCTTTGAAACTTAAAGCAACGATTACCCAGATATAAATAAAGAAAACATTTTTTTCTTCTTAAAAACTCCGGAATTATAATATGGTAGCAAACAAAATCTATTTCATTCATTTTTGAAAATTTGTTTTATTAGTAACTTTTGATACTAATTTCAGAAAGAAATCAAACGTATTTTCATATGTCTTGAAAAATCAAAAGCAAATACACATTTCAGTACATCAGAATCATTTGAAAAATTATCTAATTGTAATAATATAATTGCAAATTTAAATTATCTTTTAATATTCAAATTATATTCAATATTCCATTATATAGCCTTTAAGTCAATAATTAAATTATGTTACTTAAATTTCAGGAACTAAGGTTTAATCTTTATTTACTTTAATTATCAGAAAACGTCAATTAGCTAACAATCAATTGACAATTTTACAAAAAAAAAAAACCATTAAAATATAATTCTGTTATAAAAGATTTCAAAAACTTTAACTCTATATATTTTTTCTTATTTGACATATTATTTTAAAAAGATTTATTTAATCTTAAACTTTTAAACTGATTCCAGAAAATTTAACTTTTTGTAGAATCAGTTGTTAATGAATTAATCAGTTCACAAAATAAAAAACATGATACAATTATTTTCATCGTAACATTCAAATAATGTTAACATTATGTGTATATTCTCGTTTAAAATTTGATATTGCATTTCCATACGTCTAATTTATTAGTAACCTTTGTCACTAATTCAAATCAACATGAAGAAACTGTGAAGAAAATTCTCAACTAATAATTAATTAAATCGTTCACAACATAAAAAGCATCAAATAATTTCACCAAAATAATACATTTATTTTTACTCTATATTTTACTTTTTTTAATGTTTTCCATACGTCTAATTTATTAGTAACCTTTGTCATTAATTCAAATCAATATGAAGAAAGCGTGAAGAAAATTATCAGCTAATAATGAATTAAATGTTTTACAACATAAAAAGCCTCAAATAATTTGTTTCATTGAAATAATAAATTTACTCTTACTTTATATATATTTTAAACTTCCTTCCTGAAAATCTTAATTATTAGTAACCTTCAATACTTGTTTTTATAAGAAACAAAACACTTGTACATATGATTTTGACAATTTAATTCATATAATCATTTCAGAACATCATCAACATTTCGAAAAACTATATAATTCTAATAGAAATAGGTTAAATATAAATATGTTTTTATTAAAAAGTTCATATCTTATATCAGTGAATGCAATTTTCATGTGATCAAATATCATTAAAAAAAATAATTAGATAATAATAAGTAATTATTCTGTTCATAAAATACAAGGCGTTAAAGAATTATTTTTATAATGAATTATTTAAATAATTTTCACTTTGCGTTTTTCTAAAACTTTATATTATTGACAAAATGTTTAAATATTCCAGAAAGAAAGTAAAATATATATTCGGATCATTCAGAAATCATAATTCCGATACTCATTTCACCACAAAATAAAAATTAGAATAAATAATAAAATTTTTAATTTTGTGATTCAAATATTAATAAAATGTTATTATATAAATTATAGCCGGTATTTAATAATATAACATTTACTTAAATCATCAATTTGTTAACTCAAATTTAAATTTTAAAATTTAGTCTTTATGTAATTTAACATTGTGAACATTATTAATGAACTAATAATTAATTAATCTGTTTATAACATAAAAAGAATTAAACTATAATTTTCATTTAAAAATTGAAATAACTTCCCCTCTCCCTGTTTTTAATTTTCACTTTCATTTTTGAAACTTTGATCGCTTGGCAACTTTTGATACTTATCCGTAAACAAAATTAAAACACGTTTAGAAAAATTAAATGCAGATACTCATTTCACAACATCAGAATCATTAAAAAAAATTATTTAATTAAAATTGTGTTATTTGAATTATTAATTCACTTTTATCATGCACATTATATTCAATATTTAATTATACGAGTATAACCATAAGT
>NC_046657.1:116121929-116123432 GCF_010883055.1 Belonocnema kinseyi | reverse complement strand
CTCTATTCATTTGGAGTAGTTCCATGGACGAAGAACGAGCTCAGATCTCTTGATATCGGGACAAGAAAGGTTATGCACCTGAACAAAAGCATGCATCTTAAGGCTTCCGTTCCGCGACTGTACATCTCACGCCGTCAAGGGTTTCGCGGAATATTAAGTCTTGAATGTCTTCACAACAGGCTTTTTCTGGGTACAGCACATAGAGTTGCAAATGGAAGAGACCCTCTTCTTAAAATGGTCAGGAATCACGAAGAAGTGGGCAAAGGAGCATTTCTATACAAAGCAGCGGAGGAGGCTGCTGAAACAGTCGGACTTGACTTCAGTATTAGGGGTGAGCAAAATCCATCAAATCTAATCTATCTCGAGTGCTCACTCCTGAAAGCCCGGATTAAGAAAGCACAAGAGAAAAACTTTCGTGAACAGCTTCTCGATAAGAGGATGCACGGTATCTTCCACAGAAATGTGAAGGATTAGTCAATGTCTTGTGAGCTAACGTTTGCTTTCCTAAAATCGCCCGGATTGAAGTCTGGTACAGAAGGTTTCATTTTTGCATGCCAAGACGGTGTCATTTCCACCTTAACATACCGTCGCCACATTTTGAGCCAAGACATTCCCGATGATAGCTGCAGGACGTGCTATGCACACCCCGAGCATTTAGCTCACATACTATCTAGTTGTCCAACACACGCGGAAACGACCTACATTCAAAGGCACAATGCGGCACTAAGAGTGCTTTATTACTGTCTCTGTCACTCCTGCGGCATTCACCTTAATATCGCTCCTCTAAATGCTCCTAGGGAAATTGAGTCAATTGTCGAGAATGGGAAGTGCCGCATATACTGGAACTTTATATTCTTGACAATTGTTTTTGTTGCTCACTCGAGGCCTGACATGATTCTTCTTGACTGCGAGAAGCGAACCATGTTCGTTATCGAATTTTCGGCACCAGCTGACAAAAACATCATAGCCAAGAAGAATGAAAAGAAAGAGAGGTATCGAGACCTTATAAGGGAGTTGCAACGATTGTACCCGGAATATTTTGTTAAACTGATCGTCCTTATTATTGGCGCTCTTGGAGATGCCAAGCTTTCAGTTGCTAATAGCCTAAAAAGCATCCCTGCGTGTCAACAATATGCTAGAACACTTGCGGGAAAAATGCAGAAGGCGCTTGCCCTTGGGTCACTCTGTGTTCTTAGGGTGCACGAGGCTTTTGCTGGATCGTCGTATTGATTCCTTTACAGACTGTAACCACCTATCTCACGGTTGTGAGACGTGGTTGTGGCTCAAATTTTACCGCGATTTCGCTGGAAGCGGGTGCAATTTTTCAGATTAGCACCCGCTCCCGGCGAATTCCTGCGGTTGTCCTTATAACAAATTTTTAATTATATATATATTGTATGTATGTATTTATTCTCTCCCTTTTACGGGTTTGAGGGCCACCGCTCCCTGTACATATATTTACAATTCCATCCTTAGTCTAACTTAACTACTACTTATATTCTA
>NC_046657.1:116104308-116121829 GCF_010883055.1 Belonocnema kinseyi | reverse complement strand
AATTTCATAATTAATTAATCAGTTTACAAAATAAGAAGCATTAAACAATTATTTTCATTTCTACACTCAAATATTGTTTACATTATATTCTCCTTTAAATTTGAAGCAGCATTCATATAATTGAAATATAAATGTTTAAAAGAAAAAATAAACTTCGATACAAAAGGTATCAGCTAATATTTAATTTTATTTAATTTATTTAACATTATCTGAAACTAAATACAGTAGAACCTCGCTTATCCGAGGCCGCATTATCCGAGTTCACGATTATACGAGGCTAAAACAAAAATAGTTTATCCATCTCATCCCAGCTATAGCGCATTAGTAGTTCGTATTATTCAACCCTTATGCATTATTCATACATATAAACTTTCTTAACCAACCAGAACAGATTTTCCCAAACCTCTACTCATATTTGTTAATAATGTATATACTCTCTACGTTGTAAGTCTCTACTTTCAGTTTATTACACCGAGCGTTTCTTTTTATTTAAAATTCCGTTTTTATCCTAGTTTCCCTATTATCCAAGTTGGGGCCGGTCCACAATAGTTCGGACAAGCGAGACTCTACTGTAATCATTGTAGGTTACCTAATTTAAAACAATTTAAATTTAAACTGGATATGATTTAACATTGTGAACAAAGTTAATCAGCTAATAATGAATTTAAATATTCAGTCATTTCAAAGCATAAAAATCATTAAACAGTTATTTTAACTGAAATACTCATATGTCTTTTAACAAATTTTAAATGTAATTTTTAAAAATTTTATTTTTTAATGACTTAATATTAATTTAAGGAAAAAAATTTGAACATTTTGCTTATATTTTTGAAAATTGAATGAAAATATTAATCTCAGAACACCATCAATTTAATGTTCGAAAACAAATATTCAGCTTATATCAATTAGTCATTTTACAAAATAAGAAGCATTAAACTATAATTCTCACAAAAACCTTTAAATAATTTTTAGTTAATAAATTTTTTTTAATTTCAACTTTCATTTCTAACATTTTTATTTATTAATAAACTCTTAGACTAATTCCTTAAATGTAAGTTTTTGTAAAATTAGTTGATAATTAATTAATCATTTCACAACATAAAAAGCATTACACAATTATTTTAATGAAAACATTCAAATAATGTTTACATTATATTCTCATTCAAATTTGAAACTGGATTTCTCTACATTTAAGTTATTAATGAGCTTTCTAGCTGAGTTAAAAAAAATTAAAATATGTGTACATATAATTTAGAAAATTGGATTTAAATACTCATTTCACAATATCGGACACACCGTAAAAAATTATATAATTGTAATACAATTATTTAAAAGAAAAAAAGAAACATCTATTACGAAAGTAATAGCCAATATTTAATTACATAATCTGAGAGGAAATAACATATTTATGTTACTAAATATTAAACAATTTAAATCCAATCTTTATGTAATTTTATATTTTATTTTTTATTATTGAATTTTAATTTATATTATAATATTATTAAACTTAATGACTTCACAATATATCTATTTATTTAATAATCTTTTATATTATTTCACAAATTAGATTTTAAGATAAAATTTTAAAAATTATTCTTGTAGCAATGAATAAACCAATTTAAAATTTATTTAGATTATATTTAATTTTAAATTTGTAAATAATTTTCAAATATGAAATATGAATATAATATTAGCATTAAAAATTATAAGCATGTATAACAAAATATTATTAACCTTTATAATTTGCTAATATAGAACTCATGAAAATATTATTATTATAACTAAAACGTGAACAAAAAAAATTTTTATGGCTCAATTATGTAAAATTTAGAATTGATAAAGCTCCAATACTAAATAGTTAATAAATTTTGATTAGATAACGTTAAAATAAAAATACGATATTATTTTAT
The DNA here is from genome assembly GCF_010883055.1 of Belonocnema kinseyi. Classification (NCBI taxonomy): domain Eukaryota; kingdom Metazoa; phylum Arthropoda; class Insecta; order Hymenoptera; family Cynipidae; genus Belonocnema; species Belonocnema kinseyi. Next base: position 116,119,919 of record NC_046657.1, on the reverse strand, counting down.
TTTAATCTAAAAATAATAAGTTTTTCAAACATTAAATCTTTAAAATAATTAAAACATTAATATAATACATTTATTTAATTGTAATATAGCTTATAAGAACTTTACGTTTTGATAAAAAATTTAATTATAATTTATATAATATTATTAAACTTCACGATTTCGCAATATATCTATTAATTTAATAATCTTTTATATTATTTAAAAGAATTAAATTTTAAGATAGACTTGAAATAATTATTACTTTAACATTGAATAAACTAATTAAAAATGTATTATTAAAAATAACAGCTGTTATTGCAAGTGAAAATAAAGACACAAATTAAAATAATTTTTGGCAATCGATAAAGGAGAAATCTAGTTTTAAATTCGATTAATTTTATTCATTTAAAGCAGAGGTCGCCATTCGCCATAAATTACGTGATTAAATCCACTATGTAAGATTCAGCCTCCATGCGCTACTAAAGGAGATTACGAGTTTTCATATATAGGAATAATATTGTTTGGCCTCGATGACTGCGCGTGTTTACGCATTCGCAGTTATGTTTAGAAACGGATGAGTCAGCAGTCTTTCAAGGGTTCGCATCCTCTGACTTGCCAATTTATAAATTCAGATTAATTAAATCGCAAAAGTAAAGTTTTTCTTTTTTATATTTAAGTCTGACATTTTCAGGAACTGTTCGTAGGAAATTCGAACTGTTGGTAAAAAACTTCGAAATTTATCAATGCATTTTTCATAGAAATAAGAAGTCCGTGAGACCTAGGTGCAAGGTCGTGACTTTTTTAAGGATACATTTTTTCCGTTCAGAACTAGCATCGAACCACCATATCTTGTCCACTTACACTTAAATTTCAGAAAAGGCTATATAGATTACAATATGGATTTTCGAAGTAATAATATATTGAGAGCGATAGTAATCTTGGGGGGAAGGAAGGGATACAAATACTCAAAAATGGGGGCAATTAAGGGAGAATGTAGTTAAATCCTAGCTCGGATGCTCGTGGAAACTGATTGAAGCGAAAGGTAATATCGTTAATTAAAGTTGGAAAGTGGTTCGGCTTTTGTGGGATTTGAATCACCTAGCCTAAACAGGTGAAGGGTAAAGTGAGTTACTTAGCAGACGAGTTTCGGCATTTGATTGGCCAATCGTTGTATAGTGGTTTGGCTTCCCAATCCTCTTTTGCCTCCCGCTTCCGTTTTAGTTCAGTCCTCGTTCTCGATCTCAGCCTAGCAATATCCTCTACCGTGGTTTCGATACTGCAGTAGTAGCTCCTAGAGAATACCCTTACTCTTGGCCCTTCTCGTTTTCTCAATCACTGCTAGCATCCACTTTAATGTTCCAAACTGGAGCATCTGCCCTGCCATTGCATTGCTATTTTACCGAAAAACGTTATCCTCTAATGCAAAAAAGGGAGAAAAAATCTAAATATAGTTTCATGATCTTTTGAAAGATTATTTTGTGATTAAAATTTGTTAAAATTAAAATCTATTAACATTAACATTTGTTAACACCATAAAAATACCGGGAAATTAAATTAAAATATTCTATCTCCGTTGGCCAAATCGGATGATTCAAAATCGCGAACAAATGTCATATTGGGTCATGTGGACTGGTTCTAATTTGAAATATTAAACAAAGAACAAACGATAAGCTACATATACCTCATCCTCTCAGGCAATTTTTTTTAATTTCCTGCTAAACACAAAAATGGACTTTTATCTAGAAGAGAACTTTTGATAACTTTATTTTTCCTCTTAAAATTTGAACGGGATGCTAATGAACCATAATCATTTTATAAATCCTATGAGAAAAAGTGTTTAACAATCCTTTAATGTCCTTTGGACAATATTTTTGATGCAAATAAACAAATTGATTTGTTTCGAAAAGGACCTATACCGTTGCTTTAATTTTGATCTTCAAGTTTTCATGGGATATCATGCAACCAGACTTATTTAAAAAAATCTGTGGATAGATATTTCAGCAACATGCACCACCTTTTGCGCAAATCTTATTATTTGAAAAACATTAACTTATGAAATCGTAGCCGTACTTTGATATAAAATACTACAAAACTGAATCATTTTAGAAAAAAATTTACTTTCAAAACCAAAGATCAACTTTCATTAATCAAGGATCACCTTCGTGACCAAAAAAATATTATTATATAAAAAAAGTTACGTATAATTTAAAAATGTCCATGGAATGTAAGACTTTACAAAAATCCAGTAAAAGATTCTAAGTAGCATTTACCTAATCGTTTTTTCAATATTTCGAAAAATGTTAGTATCTGGGAAAAATACACTCGAGAAAAGTATGAAGAATATATTTAAAAAATAAGTATACTCAGAATTGTGGAAACATTTTTCTCTAGACTCAACATATTTTATTTAAAAAATTACAAATTTATGTAAGTTTTCATGGTTTACCCATGTACAAATTAAACTTTAAAATTCCTGAAAAAAACTTGATTGAACAAAAAAAGTCAATACGCGTTCCTAAATTATAAATTTGTTTGAAACACAAAACTAAATTGTTTCTAGTTTCGACAAAAATGGTTAAAATATTATAAATCCCCGACAAATAAAACGAAAGACAAGCAGCAACTGGTTTAGAGAAAAATTCATAATTAAATAAACGTATTTTTAGAAGACCTATTATTGTTTGCTGCCACTTATGTTTCTTTAATATTCTTAAAAAATCAGTCTAACAAAAATATTAAACTAGCAATAAAAAGTTTCCTATTAATTTGTCCGAAGATTTCTTTTAGTTTTTCTATAAAACCCAAAATTAAATTCCAGAAGGTTTGGATATCAACATATTAAGGAAATGTTTTAAGAAGTTTATTCACGATTTGAGCGATTGTAAATTATGATTTAAATTACTTTGATTGTATAATGATGGAAACATAATTGCAGAGTTATTCCCAAAAATTTATTATGGTTGAAAAGCATTTTAATAACTTTTGTACGTTAGTACTCTCGTGTGTTTATCGATTGTAAAAGATACGTTCTTTATTCATAATTTGTCCCCTGATAGTTCACATGACTTCCATTCCTTACGCTGTTTAAAATGTTCGGAAATTTCCGAAACGTTTTAGACGCAAAAGTAATGGCGTTTTCTAAATGTTTTTTAATGAATTCAAGATTACGATAAAATTATGGTAAATTTACCAATTTCACGTAAAGTTACGAAGTTTAGGAACAAATTACGAAAATATCCGGTATGACTCGGATCCCTTCGGTACTAATCGGAAGGACGTCGCTGTTTATATGCAAAGAATAGCCCACATGCTTTTTGAAGTTCTTTCTACATATTAATTTCCTTCGCAAGTAACTTTTGAGTGCAAAATCACCGATTGGCTCATCGTTGGTGACTCGCGTGTCAGGAATTCGAACGCACCTGGCATCCTGAGCATTGAAGTGAACATTAATAGTTTCTGTGACAAAATAAAGAACGAGGAAGTTTGAACTGACAAGAAATCCTTCTTCTCCAAATATAGAACTGTAAGGTAAAATTCCAAGAGTAATACATTTTTGCCGGTTCATTAAAATTTTAATGCATAAGCAATGTATAGGGTGTTGCTTAACGTTCTTTTTTTTTTTATTTATTTTTGATCGAATTTTTTTTCAGATTACAATAGGATTTTTTGTTTTTGTTTGTTCGTTGCGGTCCAAATTTGGTTTTTGGATTCTTGTTTTTTCAACAGGAGTTTGCTGCCCCATCTTGTCGAAACTGGAGGTATATATCATCTAAGTATGCCAGGGTATATATATTTTCGTTCCCTATCCTAACTCCTCTCCACCCTTTTGTACCCTTTTTTTCTTCCACGTCTGATATTAATATAATATATAAAAGTGACCTCAGGCGACATCCTTGCCTCACTTCTCTTACCAATTAAAAGCAATCTCCTATTTGCTCTCCTACATTTACCTCCCTTTTTGGCTCTCTAAATATTCTCGATACTCTCATTATTAATCTCTCTCTCTCTCTCTCTCTCCCTCTCTCTCTCTCTCTCTCTTATCCCTGTATCGCCATAACTTTTTCTATTTCGCCTCGGTCTAACAAGTCAAACGCTGCCTTTAAGTCCAAGAACATTGCTATCAATTCCCCTTTGTCCCTTTTAATTTTCTTATTTACTACATAATTCAAAACATACATATTGTCCATCATCATCATTCCTTTTCTGAACCCTGCCTGATAAGATGGTTCTATCTTTTTCCCGCAACTTCTTTCCTGAACATCTTTAATAAAACAGACATATATGCTTTATACAATGTTAGCATTTTTGTCACTCCTCTATAATCTTTAACTTCCTTCACTTTGCCTCTCTTCACTATGGGTATCACTACTCCTTCCTTCCATATCTCTGGCCACCCCTTTCCTCTCCATTCTCTATTGCACATGCTCCATGCCCATTTCTTCAATTATGTGCCCCACATTTCCAGACTTCATTTGGAATCTCATCTACACCAGGTGCTTTCCCATCTTTCATTCTTCCTAATACCTTGGCTATTTCCTTCCTTGTAATGTCCTCCTCCTCATATGATTCCCTACCATATTTTCCTCCTTTCCTAACTTTTCTCTCTACCCCTCCTAGTAATTCCATGAAATAATTTTTCCATTCTACCATCTCAATATCTTGGTTTCCGAATTTCGTTTCGCTGCGTAGAAGGCCATTATACAACTTTTTAAAATGTTGTGCTAATTAACATTTTACACGATAGTTTATATAGCGACCTAATTTAATATGCACTTCAAAATTATACTCTTGTGAGGGCACGGGCAGCTTGCCACAGTAAGAATTCATGCGATGCATAATGGCAAGGGGGATAAAGAGGTTCTACTTCTACTATTCAGGCTAAACACAGTTCATTTTGTAAACTTGACGAACTTGCAGAACTTGTCAAAATAGCTGCTGGCTATATTACCTAATTCAGAGTTGCTGCTTTGGCGTGAAAGTATGTTCTTCCATAGAGTCAGAAATGGGGTAATGTGGATGGTTAATGGTTTGGGGGTTTGTATGCAGTGCACTAGGGAGTGTTTCCTAAAGGCTAGAAGTGGCTTAACTTCCTCGATGCCACTCCCTTGACGAGAACTTATCCTTCGTAATAAACAACGAGTCAAAATGTCTCTCCTGCGATTGTGGATTTCAAGTAATTTACATTTCACTCAGTTGATTAATAATTGAAGCATTTACCAAAACTGCATTATTAGCTAATAGGTACACAATTTACGTAATTATATAGGAATTACCACAAATCAATCGGGAAAGCCTAGTTCAATGTTTTTATCAGGGAATGCTTGAAAAAAATCTATCAAATTAGAGCCTTTTTCCATACATCAAATAACTCATATTTTCTCGCCGCATCGTATTTTAATCGAGTGCATAGTTTAGGTTTTGTAATGAGAACGTGATAAGAATGCTTGAAATTAAATTTACAAAAAATCCTGACTGTACTTCACTGGAAACCAAAATAAAATACATCACATAGTGAAGACGAAACTATACATGTATTTTCTATTGAGAAAAATAACACATTTCCTAAAATTCCAATTTTATACAACTTGTAGAAACTATAAATGGTACCTCGAAGGTACATTAATTTAAATGTTCGGTGTATCCGAAGGGTTTCAGTGGGAGAGGAATGTCGAGAAACTTTGACTCCACTGCTGAGGCGAGACGGCATAATTTAAATTTAACTACCCCCGATCCCGTTGGACGGTACCGGATGTACCTACTGTTCAAATGCGTCTTCAGCGCTTCGTGATTTCCCGCTGACTAACTCTTCGTATTTCAAGACTAGTTTATCGACAAGAAACTTGTCTGTGACGGCATTTTCTTTTTCTAGATCCTTGTGCATGCTCGACGTACTCCGTCGAATTCACGTCGAACCTTCCAATGAAATAGCTGTGCGCTCCAGGTATTGCGCCTCCGGAGATTCTAGAACGGAAGTTACGCAGCAGCGACTACAACGCGCGTTTTTGTTTAAATTGAGGTATATTTTCAGTGAAGAAGCTGCTTTGGGCCCATAACTCATAAATCAATTCATCGGAGGTCGCAATTTGTGAAGAAAACAACTATTAGAGAAACCTTGTCCTTTTGTTTTTCTCCCAGCGTTTTCTGCTTTCTTAGTGTTCCTTGAATGATAGGAACGTCACCATTCTAGCATTTATATTGAATTTAAATTTTAGATTAACAATTAAATCAATGCGTAAAATTTAGTTTTTTAGGCAAGGAAGATTTTTCAGCAAGAACAGTCTGTCAAGTGAAGATTAACCGAATGTGCAGTTATAGGAAAGTCGAAGACTTAGTTGTGGGCCAGCAGTCAACAGATCTAAAGGAGAGCCGAAGGCGAAGCAGAAAAGATTGAGAGGATATATCTCAAGCCATGGGAAGGATTGAGGATGACCCGAATTTTGTCCCCGCCTGAAATTCTTGAAATATGTACCTAGTATACATAATAGCATAACATAATAACTATTTATTAATAGACTATACAGTATATTTCCAGAAAACTTGGCGTATTCTTAACAAAAATACAAACAAACAAAAAATTTAATAGATTATACAGTTCTATCTGAAATCGTACTTAACCTTAAGGAAGGCTGTTACCTTGGCCTTTAAAGGAGAGCAAAATTCGAGATCGTGTTCGCTTGGGAATTTTTCAATAATCGCACTTTGGAAAGTTGAGGCCTATTGGAAATTCAAAACTGTATAAGAAACAATGGAATCTTATGCAAGTTTCATGTTTTAACAGAAACTTCTGAAGTTGTATGGTGTGCACGTTTCATATAATACTCATAAGTGTAAAAAAAATATTTTCTGAGGCTCTTGCGGCAACAGGAATTTGGTGTACTTTTTGATATAAAAAATTTACCTAAGTAGTACATGTTGCTAACTGTCAAAGTGTGAACAGCCTCTTAACATTATACTCTAGTTAAACATTTTGAACGTGAAAATGATAAAATTACCTTGCTTCTCTGAAGAGTGTATTCTTTTCCAAACATTTTAATACCAACATTATTATTCTAGTCGCCGAAACATCACAATGCCATGGTCAATCGGACATCAATTTTATTAAATTTTTTTTCCATATCTCATCATACTGTAAATAATAAAATATTCACGAAAAAACTGTTAACAAATTGAAAATAAATTTTTCCCATTAATTTGAATGCATTTTAGTACATTCGTTTTAAAGTTACAGTCGAGCACCCGATGTGAGATGATTATTATGGGTTCTTATACAGTTTTGAATTTCCGGACCCCTACGACTAATACATGGACAAAATTTAAAAGACTCTATATTACATAATTTCTCTTGAAAGTGCTTGGAATTCTGATACGTTATATATTTTATGACGATCTACTAATAATAGATCATAAATTATCAAATTATTAAAAAATGTAAAAACGCAAAGGTTTTTCCGCGGGGTCGTAAAATTTAGAAAACGGCTTTTATACACTTTTGACCCGAGTCGAAGTTTCGTCGTCAGTTTCGACTTCTTTAAACGTAAGCGTTATTCAATATAAGGTGAAAATATCGAAAACCGTGGTTTCGATTTCTTTCACTTTCAACGCCGCAAACTGAAAAAGTTGATCTTACTGATTTAACCTTCATTTTAACTTCAAACCATGTTGTGCAATGAATTAATATATATATATATATATATATATATACTTCGTGCACGTGTGTGTGTGAATGGGTGTGTGTGTGTTTACGCGACAACAAGGTGTTGCTTTCATCTTGTGACATTAAAATATCTTAAGAAATACGCATTCAAACAAAAAATATCCATGACGAAAAATTTTTATTTTCGAGTGGGAGAAGCAAATTCGCAACAATTTACCCCATCCCCCACCCTATCGGGGTGGTAAGGGAGGGGTAACTTTAGAACTTAAAATTAAAACCAACGTTTTTTATTGTAGATTCAAATTCTCCATTAAAAAATAAGTAATATTTTATTCGAAAAAATGTTTTTGATTTACGCCAGACAGCGATGCGTTTGCAAAAAATAACATTGTTGACAGTTCAAGGCATGCGGTTCCAAACGAAAGTAAAACGAAGATCCTTATTTCTTTATATTATTTAAACAAAAAAGAAAGAAATAAGAAGGCTTTAAATTAATTTCCTCAACATTTTAAATTTATTTTTGAATGGCGCCAGGTACAGAATTTGAAATGCGGAAGCCGCACCCACATTCCACCCCCCCCCCCTGACCTAACTCAGGGTTGCGCGAATTGAAAACATTTTTCCATAAAAGTATGAGTATTTTGTAATGGGGAATTTGGATGGGCATTTCTTAAGATATCTTAATGTGACAAGATGAAAAGAACACCCTGTTTTCACGTGTCTATGTGTGTCTATTGAATTCTAAGTCTTTTATTGTCACCTAAAGCTAATATATTAAGACAATACTTGTATAAAAGTACTGCAATCATGAGAATATTCACACTTTTCTAAATTGTTAAGTATTGTATTTGAAAATTTAAACAATAAAAACATAAATATATTAAAAAAGAATAAGAAAAACAGCTAGTTGAAAGAGATGATGAAATGGGATAACAATAGTTTCACTTTGCATTAAATAACGCTCACGCTTAAAGAAGTTGAAACTGACGAAGAAACTTCGATTTCCTTCATAAGAGCGATAAATTTCTGTGTTTCATTATCTAGTTTAGCAGGATGGAATATCCCCGTGCTGCCGCGCCGGAGACCCGTATTCGACTCCCACCAGCTTTATATTTTAATCACATTTTTCTGTTTCAGCTTGTAATACAAAATTGCGGCATGTATATAATAATGTATAAATTATAATCATATATGCTTGTGAAAAGGATACGTGTGTTCTAACCTTCAACGCGACGCGGCGCAGGTTAGGTTTTTTTTTCGTCTGCTAATGTAACTGCACCAATTATTACTAAGTCAGTTACTAAATTAGTGCTCCGGTCTCTTTCGACGTCACTATAGTCCTTTACAAATATTTCAATCTTCTGCAGATATTAATGCAAGAAATTTAGAATTTTCTTTTACCGAAATTAGTAAGTGGCTATAATATATTACTTGCTGCTTTACTAGTTACTGCTCGAAGCAGTTAACATTACAAAAGTTCCTCTATGTCCCTCCATTAAAAACTAAAAAAGTGGAATGTAGTCTGATTTTTAGCAAATATTGCAGCAAAAAAGTTTCTCCGTGTATTCCATAATGATTGCGAAAAACGCTGAAATTAATATGAGATCACAATCTCGTTTCACCTTCATTTCGGCTGCAAAACTTGTAAAAACGGTAACAAATACAACTTTTGCAGTCGAAATGAAGGCGAAAATATATTAGCTAACATTGAGACTTTAACTTCATTTTATCTTCATTCACCTTCATTCATGAAAGTGAAAAAAGTTGAAAGTAACGACGAAACTTAGATTCGGAAGAATTTTCACCCTTCAACTGAGTCTGAAGTTATTACAGTGCGTGGGCAATCGACCAGGAAGTTATGAAACCCATCTTTTGCTGCAGCACAGTATAGACACAATTCACCTTTACGCAAGTTACATCAAACCTGATCAATACACTGTTAAAAATTTCTGTTATAAACTTCCACTGCATGTATTGGAAGTTTATTTCCGAAACGTAAGGTAACGCTACAATGCATAATGTGGTAGTTTCCAAATGCTGGTATTGGTATGGTACCTCACATGTATTGGAATTTTATAATACAAATCCAGTAGCTCGCAACACTTCTGTATCATACTTGCGGCCGTATATCTCGATACCTGTTGTAGCGAAAAATTAAAAAAAAAACACATTTCTTAGAACACTTGTTCCTGACGAAAAAAAAGTCTTCTGAAGGAGCCAAAACTTTTGTTAATATATTGTTTATAACGCACGTATTGATGCAATTCGAGGAATTTTTTTAATTCACAGAATTTACGGAATTCATATAACGACCGAAATTCACGGATTTCATTAAATTAGCGGAATTCATAGATTTCATGGTATTCATGAAATTCAAGGAATTTACGAAATTTGAGAAATCAACGACATGCACGGAATACAAGGAATTCAGGAGATTCCAAAAATTGCCGGAATTTACGGAATTCATGAAATTTACGGCATTCAAAAATTTTATGAAATTCATAGTATTCAGGAAATTGACGGAATGCACGGAATTCAAGGAATGCAGGGGATTAACGGAATTCATGGAATTGATAGAATTCACGAAATTGATAGAATTCACTGAATTCATGGAATTTATTAAATTCACGCAATTTCCGTAATTAATTGAATTGACGGAATTCAACGAATTTAAGGAGTTCACGGAATTCATGGAATTTACGGAATTCATTTAGTTTGCGGAATTCACGTAATCAATGGAATTTACGGAATTCAACGAATTTAAGGAATTCACGGAATTTATGAAATTTACAGAATTCACGGAATTCAACAAATTCACCGAAATCAAGGAATTCTCGGAATTCATTAAGTTCATGGAATTAACGGAATTGACGAAATTCACGCCATTAATGAAATTATCGGAAATGATGAAATTCACGGAATTCATTAAATTCGCAAAATTAACGGAATTCACGGAATATGTATGGTAGAAGTCCTAAGACTCCACGAATTCCTTGAATTTAAAAAATGACATGAATTCATTGAATTCCTTCATTTCCAGTAATTTTGCGAATTTTCTTAATTCCTCGAATTTCGTGAATTCCTTGAATTCCATAAATTTCATTATTACATTCAATTCCGCGAATTTGTTGAATGTAATGAACCATGTTTGAAATTTTACGTTACGCTTGTATTGCCGAAGTCTTGTAGAAGTGTTGTAGAATTTCAAACATTTTTAACATTGTAATTATGTGTCTAGAGGCATATATGCCGCTTCATAAAACCACCCCCTAATTTGTTTTTCACTTTCATGTCCACCCCCTGCTCAGATTTTTTTCTGGTTACGGCCTTGCCCCGTGATTTCAGTCATCAAATTAATACTGCAGCTATTGAAGTGAATGCGGAAGGTGGAGAAGTACCGTAGGCCGACACATCGGGAATTTCCCTGAGCCGAGAAAACTTTCCGAATCTTTCCATGACGTCCAAGTGGTTAAACTCAATAAAAGTTAGACAAGTGGTTAGACGCAAGAAAGACGATTGATGCGCTTGTGTTAAATAACGCGCCAATAATGACAGAAAACATGAAGTTCCTCATGGAAAATTTGAGATCTTGTGTACTCCTATACTGATAGGTACCGCTAGAATGAAACTGGCATCTTTCGGAACCGATCGAACGTAACTTCATTAACATAGGAACAGTCGCAGGCGAAACTAATTTTTTCAGGTGTGCCAAGTGCTGTCTTCTAAGTTGTCTATAAATTCACTAAATTTCACAATTCAGAAATTTCAATAAAATAATTTTCGCGAAGCTTTTGTTTTTTTAGTGCATAAGTATTTAGAAGGCTTAAATTTTATTTTAATCCCATTTACCATTTTTACATTGATTTAATTGCTATATTCCAAATTTTATATGTGAATATTATATGTATGTGGCTTGCTCCAGTGAAGTTCAAAGTTATTAATGTATACATTTTCTGCAAAATACTGTTGAGAAAATTAAATCGATGTGAAAATGGTAATTTTGAAGAAAATGAGCTTCTCCAGCCTTCTAATACTTATATAAAAGCATAACAAAGGCTTCACTAAAATAATCTTCACGAAATTTTTATTTAGTGTGATATACTTTATAACTTTATAAAAAAAGCAAGATAACTGAACTTGAAAACGAGACATTAGTAGACTCTTTTATGTTTGTTGAAATTCAGTGAATTTTTAGACAACTTTGAAGATGACCTCATTTTTTTAGTTTTTAATATTCCTCGTGTAGAAATTTCCCTGGTTGGCCCTAATACAATAAGGTTTCTGGTCTGATCCCGGCCGAGCTACCCCTGGCTGGGTTTCATGGACAGGAACCGGGCGGGAGCCGGTCGGGCTACAATTTTCTTGAATCAAGTATTCCGGGGCCGACCGATTACTGGCCGGGCCAACCCTGGTTATATCCCATGGTCTGGATATTTGAAAATTACAATTTAAAGATTTATTAGATCAGTGAAACAAAAATGAGCTTTTTTAAATTATTAAAAAAAAACATTAAATTTTAACAGTTTAATTTAACATATTAAATTAAACTGTTATCGATTCTGCTATGTGCAACAACAGAAATGATACAATTTTTATAAACTTCTCTGTATTGAGACAATATTTAGCCTGTACAATTTCAAATTTACCACCATATATAGCGCCTGCTGTATCTGTCGTTGCATAGACACTCAGTAATTTTCAGTTTCGCACCTGGAACGAGGATGCTGCTTGCACTCACGTCGCGTCGTCTCTTCGAAGTTCGCCAATAAAATCGAGACTCATGGTTAAAATCAACCTTATTTCAGTAATTAGTTTGAAACCCCTACCTAGTGTACAGTTCACCGTAATCTTTACGATGAGCCTTAAAAGACAAAACAAGTTACCAACTTCTCGCCTGAAGCAACATTTCTTAACCGCTTTTTGGCCGGATTACCCGATCGGATCCCGGCCGATATTGAAGATGGGATCCGACCAGTTTACCGTGACATTTTTAGCCGGATCCCAGCCGGATTTCCTGACCAGCGCCCGGTTTAAAGCGGGGCCATCCGGCTGGGACCCGACCGGATCCCCTAATTGAATGCCGACACGGGTCATGTTTAATAAATATTTGATCAAAACTACACTCTAAAACGAATAAATTTTGGCGTTCAGGATTAAAATCAGTTATGAATTGATTTCTTTATGTAGGTTTAAAAATAAAAGTGAGATTGACAACAAATAATAATTTCAAACAAAAAATTTACGAAAAGTTTTGATTAAAAAATCTAATACTTCGTTTTTGTAAGTTCTTGGGCACCTATTATGAGGAAAAAAATCTCCAGCTGAATCGCTGACATGGTCGCGCAGCTGATTTAAAAAAACTACAGAATGACCCATATACAATTAGATCTATAATTCAAGATTCTTTATTTAGTATAATCGGACTGTCTTTGATGATCGCCAAAAATCTGTTCCTGCGAAATGTATATGAATTAAGATTTTAATCTAAAATTTGAATTTCATCAAGGAGCAGGTCGGGGAATTTCCTTAGAAGTAATGCAGTACTTGCATGAATGGAATAGCTGCAGTCTTGCATTGACGGTATTGATTCCTTTCTCATTTGCATAATCTAAATATTGGACTCCTTGTGAATCGAATGTCTATTTCCTAACCCATTGTTGTCACATTCTTTGGAAATTTATGAAAATGTTATTTGCTGATGATAAGAGGATATTTTCTCTGCAAATATTTCAAAGAACATATGCAGAAGAACGAAAACTCTACCGTCTAATGTCAGAAGTAGATTAGGGCGCAGCTAACATGCTACTGTCATGTATGCTTCCTCAGTGATTATATGCTACAAGTAAGATATTTATTAGCATGCTAATTTTCAGCAGTTAACCAGGGGTAGTGTACAACGTACAAGGAACAGATTCTGGACTTCGACTTGACAACGGAGGATGAAGGATTGGGAGAGGCTGTCAGGGTCCGCTGGATGCAGCACTTTACAGGTTGTAACATGCTGCCTTTAGCGGTGTCCGCCGGAAAACATCTTAGAATCGCCAGTTTTCTCTATGCCGTTGCTAGGAGTGCAAATATGCTGCAGCTAGTGCGAGACCAGGCACCAAGAGCTGCTGGAGGTTCGGAAACGAGGGCCATAGAGCTGAAGATTGCACCAGCACTCCAAAGTGCTACCTTTGCACCAAGAAGGAGGATCAACCCTGGACTCACCATTTCCCGATGACCATAAGATTTGCGGTCTTCAGGGAGGCAGCCATGAAGAGAAAGCCAAGAGAAGCTGGAAGATAAGCCATGTAAATGTGGATGTGAATATATAAGTTGTTAAGTTGTTGATCAGTGTGTGTGTGTGTTTAATATAAACATATATAGACTTACCTTTTGCTTCAATTTTGAGTAAATTATTGTACTCCGATATTGCACAAAATAAAAAGCATATTTTCAGCTGATACATATGATATGATGCTGCTTCGCAGCCGCGGATGTGCGAAGCTTTCATTTCACAATACGTGTATTGTAATTTCACTTCACATTACCAAAATTGAGCGGCTGACTATAAAAAGTGGAAATATCTCGTTGGTAAGTAAGAAGCAGCTATAGAAAAGTGCCTAAAAAATGTATATAATTTCACGGCTGTAAAAAGTAGCAATAGAATATTGGCTGTAAAAAGTAGACAACGGTTCTTGAACCGTAAGAAAGGGGAACAGAAAAACCTAGCAGTAAGAAGTGCACAAACGTCGCGTGTCGGTAAATCGGCTCTGTTACATGCTGCAAAGACAAGCCTCGTTGAAAGCCAAAATTGCACGAGGACGAACCCGACCTCGCCCGACTGGACGATTCGCTTTCAGTAGCTAACTAGCTATTAGGAGTTTTTCGGTAAACTGAATTTTCACTGAATTTTGCAGGGCGTCCAGGCCATCAAGAGAATAAAAGAAAGTTTATGCCAACTTTTTAAACGATTGCTTTGCGATTAATTCTAAGAGAAAATTGAAAACAGATCACAAAACATTTTTTATTGTTTTCTAAAATTTTTGAAAAGTGTGTAAAATATTTTTTAGACTTTTGCAATTTTTCCATATTAGATCATTTTAGAAAAATTAAGGATCATAATTCTTTTGAAGCCTTCTTGTGCAATTTTGTTGCACTTTTTTTAAGTTTATGTTGATTCAAATAATGTACTTTCAAAGGACCCCGCACTAAATTTATGGGAAAATGGCTTTCGGAGGATTTAGCTGAAACTTTGTAATTCTTAAGGTTATAAGTGCTGGATGAAATATCCGTAAAAAAAAGTCCAAAAAAATGGACAGTTTTAGCTCTATGTGGCGCTAAGCGCTCAAGATCAGTGAATAAAATGAATTACAACAGATTTTGTTAGAAAAGCGATGTCAGCATAGAAATCACGGTTCAGATCGTGATCTGTCATATTTTCGCCTACACAGTTGACTCATATAGCGCGCTAATCAAAACGATCAAACGCTAAGCGCCCAAGATTTTAACTTCACTAATTCGTCACTTTTTTAAAGGCAGAAATGGTACCCAAAGTAACATGAGTAACTAGTGCGTACATTCCGATAATTACATTCTACTGTTCTCAAGAGTGCCGAACGCTAAGCGCTCCTGATCAGTGAATAGAACGAATTACAATAAATTTAGTTACAAAAGCGATGTCAACATAGAAATCACGGTTCAGATCGTGGTCTGTCATATTTTCGCCTACACCGTTGACTCATATAGCGCGCTTCTCAAAACGATCAAATGCTAAGCGCCCAAGATTTTAACTTGACTAATTGTGGGTCCGGATGCAATAAGGCCACATAAAATTTTTTCGTGCGAAAACGAAGTCCCCTGGAGGCTTTAGAAAAAATTTTCGAATTTTAAGTTTCAAAATATATATATGGATGTAAAATTTGATTGCGCATCTTTTTTTCTTAAGACAAAAAGTTGTAACTTTTTTAGTTTAAAAATTAAAGCCAAAAAACTT
>NC_046657.1:116095270-116104208 GCF_010883055.1 Belonocnema kinseyi | reverse complement strand
TTTGAAAATTAAAATTCGAAAATTTTTTCTAAAGCCTCCAGGGGACTTCGTTTTCGCACGAAAAAATTTTAGGTGCCCTTATTGCATCCGGACCCACAATTAATCACTGCTTTAAAGGCAGAAATGGTACCCAAAGTAACATTAGTAACTAGTGTGCTCATTCCGATAATAATGTTTGTCTGTCTTTTCTTTTGTGAAAGGCCTTTGAAAAGGTGATTTCTTAGTTAAGTTCAAATGTTCTGCGCTTAGTGTTTGCCCGTTCTGAGAAGCGCGCTATATGAGTCAACGGTG
Source organism: Belonocnema kinseyi (assembly GCF_010883055.1). Classification (NCBI taxonomy): domain Eukaryota; kingdom Metazoa; phylum Arthropoda; class Insecta; order Hymenoptera; family Cynipidae; genus Belonocnema; species Belonocnema kinseyi. Next base: position 116,103,917 of record NC_046657.1, on the reverse strand, counting down.
TTCACTCATATTGTCATTGGTTTGGCTAAACACGTTACTAACCACTTCTTGATACGTGTTTCGTATACAGACATCGCTTATGTCGCTAAAGCTACTAGGAGAGGGTGGGGATCGGAGTTTTCTGATCAAGTTCGACCAGTCCCCACGGTGGGGCGCTCTGGCCAATCACAGGCATCGTAGAAAGTATATCTGAGAATATCATGACCTGATACCTCAGTTTCAGGTCCGCCCTGAAGATGTGAACTGCAATGTTCACGAGACGTCGGCAAACAATTCCTAGTTTTTTACACTTTTAAAAATATTTAGGAAACATATATAATATAACTCATTGATTTGGCTAAACATATTACGCACTACTTTCTGATGCGTGATTCTTATAGTGACATCGCCTTTGTCGCTAAAGTTACTAGGAATGGTTTAATTCGCTGATCTTGAGCGCTTAGCGTTCAACCCTCTTGTGAAGGGTAGAATGTTATTATCGGTATGTGCGCACTAGTTACTAATGTTACTTTGGGTACCATTTCTGCCTTTAAAGAAGTGATTAATTAGCCAAGTTAAAATCTTGGGCGCTTTGCGTTTGATCGTTTTGAGAAGCGCGCTATATGAGTCAACGGTGTAGGCGAAAATATGACAGACCACGATCTGAACCGTAATTTCTATGTTGACATCGCTTTTGTAACAAAATCTGTTGCAATTCATTTTATAGCGGTTAGCGCTGCATAGCGCTTAAACTGTCCATTTTTAGAATTTTTTTATACAGATATTTCATCCGGCACTTATAACCTTACAAATTACAAAATTTCAGCTAAATCCACCGAAAGCCATTTTCCCATACATTTAGGGTGGGATCCTTTTGGTAAGTTTAAGAGATGTTCAGAAATTTTAAACGATTAAAAAATAATTAAAACTCGTAAAGATTTTTGAAGAATTTTGAAAGGTTTGACGAAAATTTTTAAACATTTAGGTTCTTGGAATAACTTTAGAAGATTATTACAAATGAAAAATTGTTTTAATGTAAAAAATATACTTTAGGAGATATAAACGAATCTCGAAAGGTTTCAAGAGCATGATCAAATGTGCTTTAAATGTTTGCGAAAATTTAGAAGATTATAGGGCAATTTTTAACATTTTGAATGATATTTTCAAATTTTGAAAAAAATTTGAATCAGTTAAAAATATTTTCAGGAATTTAAGACGAATCAAACAGATAAGAAATATTCAAAAATTTGAAAACATTTCGGAAAATTTATTAAATATTTCTTGATTTCGCACAAAATTTCTTAAACATTCCTAAGCATCTTTGAAAAGGACTGTAATTCAACCTAATGTTTTGTAATATTCTGTAAAATAAAACGATTTCTTTAAAATATCCTAGAATCTTTTCTGACACATCTGATATATTCAAGAATCTTTTTTCAATTTCCTTAAAAATCTTATAATAATTATATTTATATAAATTAAAAAAATAAACTAATAATACTTATTTTCTTGAAACAAAACAACTTAGTTGTCAGAAAAACTATCGGACAAGTTTTATTTAAATTTAAAAAAGTAAAAGAAAATATACCAACATTTCAGAAATTCACCATTTCCATCATCAGGGTAGAACCGATAAAATATGTATAGTCTAGAACAGTAAATATCGTATATGTAAAAAAGTTAAAATAGTATAATAATCGCAGTAACTAAACAATGGAAAGTACTTGCGAATTAGTTTCGTAAAGACCCCGGTAAAAAGCCTTGCATTAAAAGGTATTACAAATTTTGAATCCCTAAGAATGCCGTTTCTGTTTGGTTTGTTCAAATATTATCAATTACAAAAATATAAAATTATGATAAAAAATTCAAAAAATTATTTTTCACCAGGATCTTATGTGTGAGAATTAACCCAGCGATCGTAAAATGACTGGTGTTATGTTTTAAAAAGCGTTTTACCTCATTATCATTCGAAAGACAGTAAATGAAAGTGAAAAAATTTTCTAAATTGAAAGGGATTAAAAATTTTCTATTTCTAGGTTGCTTTGTGGTATTCAGAAAACTATTTTCGGCGCTAGGTACAGAAAGGAATTCAATTTAAGAATTAACTTCAACTGCTGTGGTGATTCAAAACGAGAGGACAAAAACGGGATCCAGAAGTATTCAATATTTCTCACGTTACCACTGAATGAATGAAATTTTTCAATACTTTTTAATGCAAGCCTTCTTACCGGGACATCATTTTTTTGGAGTGAGTCAAAAATAGTTGTAATTTAATCAGTTATTGTTAATATGTGGATGTGAACAGGAAATTTCCTAATTAAAATTAATCTTCTGCAATGTTAAAATAGTGAAATTGTTAATTATTAAAAAAAAGGAAATTTTTTAGTAAGGTTAGGTTAGATTGTAAAGCATTTTATTTACCATGTTTTGAGTTCCTGAGTCATTATTTTGAGGTAAAATTGTTCATTAAATGTAAAATGTCACTAAAACCAGTTTAAAAAAGTAGTCAATTATGTTAAAAAGTTTAAAATAACTGTTTATATTTTGTTATGAGAGAAGGATGGAAAATCATCCTGCTCCCATACGGATGACTCCAAAAGTGACTGTCATTAAGGGCATGCGACACAGTGGGATTCCTACATTACCAACCTCTTTTTTTCCATTGAACAAAATTTTTTTGTGAACCATAGAACTTTTTTGGCAAATGAAATATCGAACTCAAAATTTTAGGAGAGCATAAGAAGACATTATTCTACGTTTATGTACTGCATTTGAATCGGAATTTAAAAAAAAAATTATTTCTGATATTTTTTGCCAAATTTCGATTAAAATGCAGTACATAAACGTAGGATAATGTCTTCTAATGCTCTCCTGAAATTTTGAGTTCGATATTTGATTTACAAAAAAAGTTCTATGGTTCAAAAAAAAATTTTGTTCAATAGAAAAAAGAGGTTGGTAATGTAGGAATTCCACTGTGTCGCATGCCCTTAAGATTAAGGAAACCTGAAAGGTGGACAAAATGTGTAGCCAGCGAGGGCGCATACTTTGAATAAAATATTTGTTATCATTCTCTTGAAATAAATGTGTTTTTTTCTTGAAAAAATACCGGTTTCATATGTATACACCTGGTATCATCATTGATATTGTTATTTAAATGATCATTTAAGACGTTGTCATAATTTAATTTAACACTATCTTGATGTTCTTTTCATCTAATGTGTAAGAGTCTTTTTGTTTGTCCAATATAACATTCACCACAATTACATGCAAAACGGTAGACTGCGTCGGTTTTATTCAAGGTTTCTAATTGGTCTTTGCCTAATTTAATCATTGTATCCAGTTTAGAATTTATACGAAAAGTTGTGGTGATTTTATAAATTTTCAGAAGTCTTTTTATATTATGAGAAATAGTACCATAATATGGAATAGTAATGTTACTTTTTGGATCAAATTCTTTATTTATAATATTATTAGAATTGTTAGGTAAGTGTATATTATTAAGTTCTTTTAATCTATTGGTAATTTGTTTGTCGATAATATTTTTGGATAATTATTTAAAAATAGATAATGTTTAACTGTATTTATATTATCATTATGAAATTTCTTGTCAGAAAGTAAAATAGCAGAATCGACTAAGTTTTTTATAATTGCAATTTTATGTTGTAGAGAATGTTTGGATAAAAAATGAAGTAATCGGCCAGAATATGTCGATTTGCGACATTATTGAAATTATATATATTTTCTTGTTTTTCATTCTCAGAATTTTATTTCAACTCGAAATAAAGTGTTTGAAAACTTTCAACAAACAAATATTTATTCGAAATTTCCAAGTTATGTCATTATAAATATCATCATTTATTTCTTATGGTAGTGGAAAAAGTTTTAAATTTAGGAATTGCAAGTAGTACTTAGGTTAAGTAATTTCAATATTTGTATGACTACAAAAATGTGAAAGAAGTCTTTATTGTTAAAAAAGTTGTTTGATTTATTTAAAGATAACACTTCATCTTAAAACCCCTTTTTTATTTAGGAAACGTCTGTTACGTTTTCAAACATAAAATAACAAATTTGACGTAACAGCGATGAAGGGAGGGCCAAAAATAAATGTTACGGTCTGTCACATTGCGTATGGAGGGGGAAGGCATTTTAGTAACTAATGAACATATTTTTATAATATTTTTGCTTGATTCTGCTGTAGGGTCAAACATGGTACAAAAAACCGATGTGAAATTTCAAATTTCAAAAACGGTTGCACTCTGTGTACATTAATTTAAAAAATGAACAATATTAATACTTTTATAAATTTTCCAATATGTTATTTGAATATGATACACATTTACTTTTATTTTTAAAATTCTTGTAAGTTGATGGTAATTTTTCTAATTTTACGATATTTTTTACCGTATTTGGCCTTAGGAAATAGATTTCATAAACCCGTGTGGAAAAATTTAGGGGCGCTGGCCAAGCGCTGGCCAGACCGTCTTGTGTCTGGTTAGACGCTGGACCGACGGTCTAATAGCGCCGCTGGCCAGAAGTGTAACGCCTAAACCATGAGATGAACTAGATTAGACGGCGCTGACCAGCCGCAGATCAGCTCGTCCAGAATAGACGAGCTGATCAGACGCTGGCCAGACGTGTAACGCTTTTACCACGCGATGGTCTAGATTGGACCGTACAGAAAGAGGAGGGAAAAAAGTATCAGAACTTCACAGATAGTACACTACCTTTTAAATCAGAATTTCAATATGCTCTAAAAAAATTTCAGGTTCAAATATTCAGTAGTTTATTTTTTATGACAGTTTTCGACACTGGGGTGAAAACTTATCTCGGTGTGGCAAGTATGTTATTCTATAGATGCGTGGCAAGCAAGGATTAAATTGAAATATTTCAGTTTAAGATTCATCACTTATTCGTTTTTTGTTGAAAATTAATTTAGTTTACTTTAAGTTCAACTATTATATAATAGTGATCACAAAATAGCAGGCAATTCACGATATTAGCCTTAAGTACGGCCATCCTACGGACGCCGAGTGATAGGCGACAATTAACACAACATATAATAAAATTTTTCTCAAATCTGTCCGTCTTCGTTTTTATTAAAAATATGGCTAGAAATAGATTCAGTACGATGTAAAGACATATATAAAATCTTCCTCTCTGGTCTTTTGTAGGTTAGGTTGCAATTTGAGAAAGAATCAATTAATCTTATCTCATATAAGTGGATATTATATTGCTCAACAATTATTTAAAAAAACAGTGTGTATACAAACCTAGGCATGTGTCAATCTGACTTCAACACAAAACTTTCCTGCAAACTTTAATATTCTTTTAGATTTTCCCAATCATTTCTGTCAGCTGAGGATTACACCATACACTGTCACGATAGCACTTCCTATTTTCAACCGAGACCGTCTGAGAGGGGTCCAGCCAGACCGCTTCGATGAATCTTCGAAATTTTTGCAATCGAGTCCGTCTAAGAGGGCCAAGGCCAGCACCCTGTCAGACCGTCTTAAGTAAACGTTCTAGATTCGGTCTAGCCAGCCGATCTCTCTACATAAGACTGCCACGAAATTTTTCCACACGCAAAATTTTTTTTAATGTTAACAAACGGTTGTACAGGCTTTAACCTTTTGGACCAGTTGGAGAAATAGATATTCCTTTTATCGCTTTCCAGTATACGATTTTCCCCTAAATATCAAGCAGATTAAAGCCACTTAAAAAATAAAAATAACAAATGTAAAAAATTCATTTTAGTTGTTTGTTGAAAAAGCCGATACATTTTTTAATAAAATGCCTTTCTACGTGCACATGCATAAAAGGCAGCGTGACTATTGCCACTTGCTATTTAAAAAATGCATACTCTTCAAATCATTAATTCAATTGAGTTAAAATTTGAACAAAAACTTATTTCAACTTTAATCTGCAACTTTCTCATTGGAGGTTTTCCATTTTTTAAAATTTGCTTGATAAACGAAGCGCTTGAAGGTTGAACTTCATGTTTATTACATTGTCTACAACACAAAATTAACAGTTTCTATGTTCATTAAAGTATTTAAGTTTTTCTTTTAAATATAATTTTCACGGAATGTAGATACGTAGTTTAATTAGTATTAATAGAATCTAAAAATTCTTAAAATGAGCTAAGTTAGCACGAGTTGAAGTGAAGAAAGGACGACATTTTTTTATTTTAAAAAATTTACTTTTTTCCAATTACTTAAAAAAATGAACAACCTACAAATTTTTGTAGACGGGAAAAAAGATATGCCTTGAAATTGTTCACTTGAAATAAGTTTCATGTAATTAAAATTTTTTTATTCAAAGTACATATAAAATAGGTTAAGGAATAAATTCATATATATGCGTGTGTGTGCAATAAGTAAATAAAAATAAAGAAAGTCAATAAGGGAAGAATTATCATACCTCTTGTTTGCGAAAAAGGGATTCCTCAATTCCGAAGTACGATAACTGACGTCAATTAAATAACAAGAATTAATGAAAAACTTGAACTTTTCCATTTGTGTCCAAAAGATCAAACATTTATTATTTAATAAAAATATTGTAAAAAAATTTTTCTGCGGATGGTGTGGAAAGGAGTATTATTAAAAAATGTGCCGGTTTTTCCAACAACAAAAAAAGTGCATGCATTTTTTAACTTTCTTATTTCTATTCTTTAAGTGTTTTTAATCTGCTTTATGTTCAGGGAAAAAATCAGATCCTGGAAAAAGATAAAAGAAATATCTATTTCTCCAATTGGTAGAAAAGCTTGAAGCAAAATCTGTAGTCCGTTTGTTAACATTTTAAAAAAATGTTGGTATCATTTCGAAGGCAAAAGTCTTCATAGTCTTTTACTAACTAATGGATATATTTCTATAATTTCATTCGTGAAATCTATTTGCTAAAGCCAAAGATCGTAAAACACATGTAAATTTAAAAAATTACCAACTATTTTAAAGAATATTCTTAATAAAAGTCAATGTGTATCATATTTAAATAATATTTTGGAAATTTTATAAGATTATAAATATTGTTCATTTTTAAAATTAATGTATAAATAACAGTTTTTATTCCAAATTTCATGGCGTTTTTTTGTATCATGTTTGACCCCAGGGAAGAATAAATCAGAAAATATTCTAAAAATATGTTAATTAGTTATTAAAATGCCCCCCCCCCCCCCCCCCCCCCCCCCCCCCCCCCCCCCCCCTACGCAATGTGACACAGACCTTAACATTTCTTTTTGGCCTTCCCCTCACGGCCGTTACGTCAAATTTTTTGTATTATGTTTAAAAACATGAAAGACATTTACTAAACAAAAAAGGGTTTTTAACATTGAGTATTATCTTAAATAAATAAGACCATTTTTTAACACAAAAGGATTTTCAATATTTTTGTAGTCATAGAAATATTAAAGGTAACTTACGTAAGTGCTACTTGCAATTCGCCAATTTAAAACAATTTTTCACTACCATAAAGAATAAAAAATGATATTAATAATGACATAATACGAATATTTCGAATAAATATATGTTAGAAGTTTTTAGCACTTTATTTCTAGTTGGAATTAAATTCTAAGAATTGAAAGCAAGAAAATAAGTATTGGCAATTTTGGTTTCAAGTTTATATAAACATAAGTATTATAAGATTTTAAAGAAAATTGAAAAAAGATTTTTAAATATATCAGATGTGCCAGAAAATATTTTACGATATTTTAAAGATATTGTTCTATTTGATAGAATATTACAAAACATTAGGAAAAATTCGAGACCTATTCAAAGATGTTTAGGAATGTTTAAGAAATTTGTAAGAAATCAAGGAATATATCATCAATTTTCTGAAACTTTTTCAAATTTGTGAATATATCTTATCTATTTGACTCGTCTCAAATACCTGAAAATATTTTCAACTGCCTCGAATTTTTATCAACATTTTAAAAAGTCATTCAAAATGTAAAAAAATTACGTTATAATCTTCTAAATTTACGCAAACATTTGAAAAAAATTTGTTCATGCTCTTGAAATTTCGAGATTCGCTTAAAGCTCTTAAAGTTTATTTTTGACAGCTTCAAAAATCTGTATTTCTAATAATCTTCTAAGGTGTACATTATTTTTGAATCTCTTGAATTCTACTTAATTTTTCCTGAATTTACTCGAACTTTTATATTTAAGAAAATGTGATAATCTTACGGACTTGAAAATTTCGCTATAAAATCTTTAACACTCTTTGCAGAAAATTGTAGGGAATCGTTTGATATTTTTAAAAAACTTTCGCAATTTCCTTTTAAAGTTGGTTATTAAAAATAAAACATGGTTTGAAATTTGCATACGAATATTTATGATAATTCAATTGTTAACGCCGATGAAAAGAAAAAAATGTGCGAAGACTCAAATATTTCTGAAGTTTTAATGCATATTGCAATGCTGCCGAATAGTGTATAATGATCTTACAGAAAAGAAAAAAACGATGACATAACCGGCGGTAAAAAATCTACACAAATGTGTGGCTGTAAAAAGTGGACACGCGCGTGTCCCCTTTTAAATGCCGAGCTTTTTTATTTCTGTTTCTTACGGCCCAGGTACGAGGGTAGTTCAATAAGTCCTTAGAATGAAGTATAAAAACAATTTTTTTTGGGTAAATTTTTTTTTATTTTTCAACATAATCTCCTTGGAGCTCT
>NC_046657.1:116093820-116095170 GCF_010883055.1 Belonocnema kinseyi | reverse complement strand
GTAAACTCAGAAGATGTGGACTGTGACTGCACCATATATCTAGTCGGGAGTGGGGCTGACTGAAAACAGATGATTTGGAGCGATTCGCGCGCCATCTGTTGGCCATACTAAGGACTTATTGAACTACCCTCGTACCGTTGTCTAATTTTTACTGCCAATATTCTATTAATGCTTTTTACAGATATGAAATTATTAATTATACTTCTATTTTTAGTAATTAATTATATTTTCACTTTTTATCATCATCAGCTACTAAAGTACATTTTTGACACCTTTAAAACGTTTTATTTCTAGAAATCTTCTAAAACTTAAATTATTTTTGCATCTTTCGGATTCTAGAAAATTTCACTTTAAAATATTTAACACTCTTTGCAGAAAATTGTAAGAAATCGTTTTTTATTTTTAAAAATCTTTTTCAATTTTCTCCTAACGTTGATTATTCAACATGATAAATCATTTAATATTTGCACACGAATATTTAAAAAATTCTTTTTTCTAATCAAGCCCTTTACCTGATTGTTGCTTAATTCTGAAAAATAAAAAAAGGTGCCTTTGAAATAATTCAGATTATTCTTTGATCATTTTTAAAATCTTTTGTCATGTGTTAAAGTTTTCTAAAATAATCTCTTGAAATCAATTCTTCGAAATAAAAAATTATTTTAATTATTCCTAGGAACCTAAATTTTTTAAATTTTCGTCAAACGTTACAAAATTCTTCAAATATCTTTACAAGTTTTAAGTATTTTTTAATCGTTTAAAATTTCTGAATGTCTCGTAAACTTACTCAAATTTGAAAGTACATTATTTAAACCAGCATAAGTTTAAAAAAAAAAATGTGGAACAAAATTGCACAAGAAGGCTTTAAAAGAATTATGTTCCTTAATTTTTCTAAAATGATCTAATATGGAAAAATTGCAAAAGTCAAAAAAATATTTTGCACACTTTTAGAAATAGATTTTATGCTTTCAAGATGATTCATTTTGATAAAAAGAGATATTTCGGGTTTCACTCGTGTAAAAAACTGCGAATTGTTTGCCGACTCTTCGTGAACATTGCAGTTAACATCTTCAGGGCTGACCTGAAACTGAGGTATCAGGTCATGATGTTCTTAGATATACTTTCTACGATGCCTGTGATTGGCCAGAGCGCACCACCGTGGGAACTGGTCAAACTTGATTGGCCAATCAAGTCTTTTTTAAAAAATCCGGGAGAACGGAAAGCCAATTCAGATTGGTATTATATCCATTCTCCCTATTGATGTTATTAGGGTGTTTTAAGATTTCGATTGCTTCTCTATGTTTTCTTGGAAATTTGTTGTGTGTTTTTGCAATGACTGTTGTTTCATCAAAT
>NC_046657.1:116079254-116093720 GCF_010883055.1 Belonocnema kinseyi | reverse complement strand
GATTTTATATACTCCTGGATCACTGAAGGGTGCCTTTTTATCTTTAGGGTTATTTAGTAGTTGTCCTATTTTCGCAGGTGGTTTAAATATGGTTTGGATTTTAGGTTTGTGGAGAATTTTTCCTATTTGTTATGTGACACCTTGGATGTAGGGTAGAGTAGTGGTCATTTTTCTCTCTCTTTCTTTCGTAGGTTGTGTTGACTTGCTTTTTTCAGTGTATTTTCTTATTGCTTTATCAATTTCTTTGTTTGTGTAATCGTTCTGTATTAGGATTTGTTTAACGTTTTGTAATTCCTGTTGTAAGTTATCTTTGTCTGTTATGGAGACAGCTCTGTATACAAGGGAGTTGATGACCGATTGTTTTTGAGATGGGTGATGGTGGGAGGAGGCATGTAAGTATCTATTTGTATGCGTGGGTTTCCTATAAACTTCATTTCCTAATGTGTTATCAGATGTTTTGTAAACTAATACGTCCAAGAAAGGCAATTTTCCGTTTTGTTCTATTTCCATGGTGAACCCCACAAAAACAATAGTCAGTAAAACAAAGACTCTTCTCAAAGACTCTAAACTTGACAGCCAAACAATATCTGACTTAATACCTACTAATCCCATCTCTCCAAAACTTTACGGGCTCCCAAAAATCCACAAAGAAAATATTCCACTCAGACCGATCGTCAGCGCAATAAACTCAGCAACTTACAACCTAGCACGTTTCCTCGCTGCAAAACTAATTCCTTTTACACGAAACCCCATCACTCACGTCCAAAACTCATTTGACTTTATTAAAAATATACAACAGATTCACATTCAACCCCAAAACATCATAGTGAGTTTCAACATAGTATCTCTTTTTACGAAAGTACAAATCTCGAATACAATTAATATTATTAAATCTTTCACAAACTTCCCTTCCGAGCTTGTACCTTTAATAGAACAATGTCTCAATAATACTTACTTCTCGTTCAATAACCAATTCTACGAACAAACCTCAGGGGCAGCAATGGAATCCCCAATCTCACCTGTAATAGCCAATGTCTTTATGGAACATCTAGAAACTAAAATCTTTAACCAAGCCAAACTTAAAACAGAATTCTGGTTCCGTTACGTTGATGACACATTTGTCATCTGGCGACATGGACGAGATGAACTAAATAAGTTTTTCGATTTTATCAATCAAATACATCCTAATATCCAGTTCACCATGGAAATAGAACAAAACGGAAAATTGCCTTTCCTGGACGTATTAGTTTACAAAAAATCTGATAACACATTAGGACATGAAGTTTATAGAAAACCCATGCATACAAACAGATACTTACATGCCTCCTCCCACCATCACCGATCTCAAAAACAATCGGTCATCAACTCCCTTGTATACAGAGCTGTCTCCATAACAGACAAAGATAACGTACAAAAGGAATTAAAAAACGTTAAACAAATCCTAATACAGAACGATTACACAAACAAACAAATTGATAAAGCAATAAGAAAACACACTCAAAAAAGCAAGTCAACACAACCTACGAAAGAAAGAGAGAGTAAAATGACCATCACTCTACCCTACATCCAAGGTGTCACAAAACAAATAGGAAGAATTCTCAACAAACACAACATCCAAACGATATTTAAACCACCTGCGAAAATAGGACAACTACTAAATAACCCTAAAGATAAAAAGGCACCCTTCAGTGATCCAGGAGTATATAAAATCCCTTGTTCTTGTGGCAAAGTCTATATTGGAGAAGCCGAGAGAGCGGTGAGCCAACGTATGAAGGAACATGAAAGTAAAGTCAGACTAAACATTTCACGCAATCAGCACTAGCTCAACATCATATCGAAACAGGACATAACATTTTATTGGATGAAACAACAGTCATTGCAAAAACACACAACAAATTTAAAAGAAAACATAGAGAAGGAATCGAAATCTTAAAACACCCTAATAACATCAATAGGGACAATGGGTATAATACCAATCCGATTTGGCTTTCCGTTCTCCCGGATTTTTCAAAAAAGACTTGATTGGCCAATCAAGTTCGACCAGTCCCCACGGTGGGGCGCTCTGGCCAATCACAGGCATCGTAGAAAGTATATCTGAGAATATCATGACCTGATACCTCAGTTTCAGGTCCGCCCTGAAGATGTGAACTGCAATGTTCACGAGACGTCGGCAAACAATTCCTAGTTTTTTACACTTTTAAAAATATTTAGGAAACAATAAAAAGTGGTTTTTGGCCTCTTTTCAATTTTCTCTTAGAATTCATCGCAAAGCAATCGTTTAAAACGTTGCCATGAACTTTCTTATATTCTCTTGACGGCCTGGACGCCCTGCAAAATTCAATGAAAATTCAGTTTACCGAAAAACTCCTAATAGCTAGTTAGCCACTGAAAGCGAATCGTCCAGTCCAGCGAGGTCGGGTTCATCCTCGTGCAATTTCGGCTTTGAACGAGGCTTGTCTTTGCAGCGTGTAATAGAGCCGATTCACCGACACGCGACGTTTGTCCACTTCTTACTGCCAAGTTTTTCTGTTCCCCTTTCTTACGGCCCAAATACCGTTGTCTACTTTTTACAGCTAATATTCTATTGTTACTTTTTACAGCCGTGAAATTATATCCATTTTTTAGGCACTTTTCTATAGCTAATTCTTACTCACCAACGAGATATTTCCACTTTTTACTGTCAGCCGCTCAATTGTAATTTCACATTACATTTTGTATTGTGATGTATTTTAAAATCACAAACATTTTTAACAGTGTAGATTTTTTAATGCAAAGTAGAACTAAAATTATTGAATAATAGCGACGATATAAGAAAAGTCACCTTTGCCCCACTAATCTGCGCTGCCCCCCCCCCCCTTTACCTACATGCATTTTCGCCTTCGGTACACAACAAACCAGTGTTACCTAGTTTCACAGTATGAAACGCGTAAGGGATAACTTTTTACACCTCAGAAGTCATATTCCAGGAAAATTGAATCTATTTACACGGCAGCAATTTTTCCTATATTGGCAGAAACTGCTACACTCTGCACACTGCTGAATTGTTTCAATATCGTATTAAATATCCATTTCTGACTGCGTTTTCAGGTCTGTAAACATGCGATTGATGATTACAGCGCTTTTGACAATTTAAATATCGAAAGCTGCTACTTTTTCGCATGACGTCTTAGGATCCACTTTAAACTTGCAGGATTAAAATATCATGAGTAATTGTTGTAATTATTGTTATCAAGGTTCTCGGTTAAATCTGACTTTGAACTTTTTTATAGGTACGGCACTGACTCAATATATGTTTTTTCCGCAGGATTTGAGAACGAAAGAAAGAAAACTTGTCGAATATCCGGGGTTTTGCATGATCCTCAGATCAATAAAATGTTGAAAACTCAAACCTTTTGTTCAGAAAATCATTATTTTCACGAAAAATATTAATTTTGCAAAATAGAGACATTAGCATTTAGCAGGCAACAGCATTTGAACGGTTAGAATCGTTTGCAAATTTATCTTTTACTCACAATTGTGACATCATAAAAGAATTCTTGACAGATACTAAGTTTTCCAAGAGCCACGAATTGATGATGGTGACCCTAAATTTCACGAAATGCGTCGCGAAATGGAAAAAAGAAGGAAATAAACTGACATGTCGCGCGCGTGTGTGTGTTGTAAATGTAGTTGTAAGCCATCAAGCTAGCATTCACCTTCGCGCTACACACGTTGCCGGGGCGCCCTTCCTTATCAACCGCGGGTCCAGACTACGATTCTCAAAGGGGAAAGCCTCTTATGCGACAATTACATTTGATGAGACTATCGTCAAACTACACTACGTCAAAAATAATTAGACACATGTCCCGGATTTTTTGATCCCGTGTAAGAACTATGATCGTTTATAAATCACATTAGCCACGGGTTCTGAACCTCTACCGATTCGCGCGCGTGTATCTTCATTAAGCACCACTCGTTCAGTAATAAAGAGCCTGGCTGGCGACCACGCTTCCGTGGATTCAAATCTTTTTGTCAACTTCTTTTTATCGCATCGTAAACATGGCAAATAATAATTTTCAATGCTTCCCCTGCTATTAATTTTTTTCAAAAATATTACTGGGAAATAAATACCACGCTGACTCTTTTTGATTCATTTGTTTGTATAATCGTAATTTATTTTTCTTTACATACTTGCGGGTGATAATCCTCATAGATTATCACGACGCTGGGTTAAGTGCAGCAACGGCAGAAATGAGAATCATCCAACGATTAAGCAGTTTTTAATTGGGAAATAAAAACAAAAAATGTGAATACAATTTCCTAAAAAATATTGAAATGGTGTTTGTAGATAACATCTGCAAACGCACAAATTTGTTAGATAAACAAATTTATGATTGTATGTAAATTTTTTTAATTTTACCCAGTTTAAAATTATAACTGGATCATAAGTTATAAATTCATCAAGTTACCCAGCAGTAAATTTCAAAACAATCAAATTTCAAAATTAGGCCCTTTGCAAGTTTATTTATGAATTTCAAGTTTATCAGTCGTTCAACTATTATTCTAGATATTGCTGAATTTTCCAAATTGATAATGATCAAATATGGAATTCTCCAAATTTTGAAAAAAGGCCCTTTGAAATTTATTTATAAATCAGAATTTTATTAAGTCACCCAACTATAATTGCGATTTATAAATAAATTTGTAGAGGGCCTAATTTCAAAATTTGATAGTTTTGAAATGTACTGCTGAGTAACTTGATAAATTTATAATTCATTAACAAAATTCAATATTCGCCAGTTTTGTACTTTTTGAATAATTATCAATGTGGAAAATTCTACCATATCCAGAATAGTTATTGGATGACTTGATAATCTTGAGATTTATAAATAAATTTGTAGAGGGCCTAATTTCAAAATTTAATAATTTTGAAATGTACTGCTGAGTAACTTAATAAATTTATAATTCGTTAACAAAATTCAATATTCGCCAGTTTTGTACTTTTTGAATAATTATAAATTTGGAAAATTCTACCATATCCAGAATAGTTGTTGGATGACTTGATAACCTTGAGATTTATAAATAAATTTGTAGAGGGCCTAATTTCAAAATTTGATAGTTTTAAATTGTATTCACATTTTTTGTTTTTATTTTCCAATTGAAAACTGCCTAATCTTTGGATGATTCTCATTTCTTCCGTCGCTGCAGTGAACATTGCATCACTCAGCTACGTGATAATCTATGACGATTATCATCCGAAAATATGTAAAGAAAAATAAATTACGATTATAGTCTAAATTTAATAACTTGCTATTCGATAAGTGTACACTGCCCTTAAAAATTCATGACACGTACGGCACGCACATTAATTGGGGTGCTTCCGCCACGTGTGCTATTTTGCTCATGAGTTGCGCCTATAATTTACCCATGTGCGTACCTAATATCGTGCTACTAGAGCAGGCATCCGATAAGTCCGCAATTCCTGGAAGTTTCCGCCCCTATAGCCCCGGAGTTGGAAAGTTATCGGAGTTGAACTTTATACAAATAAGTGATTGGAAAAGTGTCTGCATGATATTTATTTCCCAGTAATATTTTTGAAACAAAATAATTTAACCCTACACGGATCCTGCGGGGGTCAAATGTGCCACGCGCGAAACTCATTTAATTCCCTAAGCAAATATCTCTGATTTTTTGGTGCCGATGCTGTGACTGCAGTGTCGCAGGAAAGAAAGAGAAGTTGCAACCGACCTGTGTGTGATGAACATAGGGCGGTCTTGTGGAAACTTTGCACCGAAGTAGATTAAACTTATTTAATGCAATTTTCAGTTTAATTTTATTTTAGTTCGAGAATTAGTTTGAAAATAAAAATAGTTTTGTAGAAAAGGCTTCTTTTTTAATTACGACGAATATTCCCTAACTTTCAAACTTACTATAACCGCTTTTTCATTAAAAAGAACTTTTTCTTAATTTTTTATCATTTGTTAAATGAAACCATCTTATTCTTCATTAGAAAAAAAGAGATTACCTATTATACATTCAAATTATTTATAATAATAAGAATTCTGCCCGCAATTCTGATATTTCTAATTTTTTAAAATTTTCCAACTTCAAATGTTCAAATAAATATACTTTTCAGAAGGAACCTAATTATAACCTACACCACCTTGAAGTGAAATTCGTTCGCTTCAAAATGCCGTTTAAATTTCCAATTTAGTCAATTAGAAAAGAAATGACATTATTTTTTCAAAAAATTTCAAAAGCACCATTTTCGCGATTTTTATTTGTTTGTACATTTTTTTCAACATTTTAAATTCATTTAAACAGGATTTTATGTACATTATTCTCTTCGACATTAAAAAACGAAGAGAATGGTGTATATTAACATCTGATTCCGATGAAAGGAAAAGATTTTGCAAAAGAAATCCAAATGGATGACATTTCTCACCCACAGGAGCCGGTGAGGGCAAAAAAATGTATAGGATCCGTCTAGGGTTAATAGCAGGGGAAGCGTTAGACATTATTATTTGACACGTTCAAAGTGCGAAAAAAAAGAAATTAATAAAATATTTTAACCCGCGGCAGCGTGGTCGCCAGCCAGCCAGGCTCTCTACAACTGAACTAGCGGTGCTTGATGAATGTATACGTGCGCGAACCGGTAGCAGTGATCCCAGATCTGAAACGAGCTGTGGTCCAATACTATGACAGGGCTATGTCCGTGTGAATATAGTAGCAGACGCTGTAAATGACTGAGTTGCGCGCGCAACCCATTTCTCCTCTTCTCAATTTGAAAACTCGAAGGTGCACGATTGCCGGTCGGAGCACTTCGGCTATTCTATTTATATATCTTTCTGCTAACTGCTTTGATTAAATTCAGGATATTGAGATTTTAATATTTCCAGATTTCGATGCTGGCCTTTCTCATGATTTGAATAGATCGCGCGCCTCTTGATATGCGTATATTTCGAGGTTATGTTATTTCATGCATAAAATATAAATTATATAAATATTAATCCTATTATATATATAAATATATACGTCTATTATTAATGATAATATTATAATTATGTTATATTATAATAGTCTTATTTATATCTTGATCCGCATTTGAAAGAAATTAAAGAAATTGGCCATTTTGGAATTCATCTCGTTTGGATAAAAACTCAATTATTTGATTGAAAAATTAATTATTTTGTTGAAAATGTAACTATTTTGTAAAAAAATTCCTCTTTTCTATCAAAAGTTCAACTACTTTTTTTTTAATTTTAATTTTTTTTTTATTTGGAGGTTCATCTCTTTCGTTGAAAATACATTTTTGAAACTGACAATCAATACCATTTTTGGTTAAGAAATCATATGTTTTGTTAAAAGGTCGTCTTTCTTTGTAGAAATTAAATCGTTTAATGGAAAATTTATACTTTTTGATTAAAAATTACATTTTTCGGTTGAATTATCAACTATAAATATGTTTTGGTTGTAAAGTCGTTCTATTGTAAATGCAACTTTTGTTAAAAATTAAAATCATAATTTTTAGGTGGAAATACACTTTTTGTTTTTAAAATTAAACAATTTCGTTGAAAGTTCATGTCTTTTGTCGGAAATTGACCTTGTTTAGTAGAAATTTAATCTTCTTGGTTGAAAATGTATCATTTTTGGTCAAAAAAGCAATTGTTTGGTTAAAATATCAACTGTACATCTTCTTGGGTTTGAAAGTCGATTATTTCACTAAGACATGAACTACTTTGTAAAAAAATACGTTTTGTTAACAAGGTATTTTAATTATGGTTGAAAATTTAACAATTTGGATAAAAGTTTAACTCTTTCATTGAAAACTCATATTTTTCGCTTAAAAAATTCAACTTTTTGTAGATAATTCGTCTTTTTTACATTAAAATTAAATAATTTCTTTAAAAATTCATGTATTTTAAGATTTGTCTTTTTTTGTAGATCATCAATTTTCTTGGTCGAAAATTCGTCTAACTGGTTGAAAATTTAACAACTTTGTTTAAAATTAATTTTTTCGGTTAAAAATTATTTATCTTTATCTGAAAATGTAACTATTATATGATTTATTAAAAATTAATCGTATATATTGGTTAGGTTGGAAAATCGTTTTTTTTTTATAGAACATTAATCTTCTTGGTCAAAAATTCACCTTTTCCCTTGAAAATTTAACAATTTTGTTGAAAATTCGTTTAGTTTCTTGTTCAATTCAATTTTTTAGCACAGTTTTTATGTGAAAATTGTACTATTCCATTTTTGGTTAAAACTTTGTCCTGTACATTTTATTAGTTGAAACACCAATTATTTGATAGAAAATTAATTTATTTTGTTCAAAAGTAAACTTTTGGGTTGAAAATTGATTTATTGTGTTAATTCGATTTTTTTCCTAAAATTAAAAAAACTGAACACTCAACTGTTTTGTGAAAAATTTTCTGTTTGGATGAGTTCAGCAGTTTTTAATAAAAAATGTAAGCCTTTTTTTATGAAGATTCATAATTTCAATGAAAATTCATCTCCTTCGTTAAAAATTTAAGGATTTCGTTGAAACTTCCTTATTGACTGCAAAGTCAACTCTTGTGTAAAATTAATATCTTTTTGGATGAGTTCAACAGTTTTAAATTAAAAATTAAAACTTTTTTGGTTGAAGATTTATCATTTTAGTTGAAATTAGTTATCAATTATTTTGATAGTAAGTTAAATTCTAACATTTTCAATTGGCAAACTAAAATTTTTATCTCTAAATAACAATGCAAAAACATTAATCTGTAATAACTTAAAATAAAAACAATGTAACTTTTATTTTAAAAAGTTTTTAGTTAAAAAATTAATTTAATCGTTCAATTTTTATTGTTACGAACTGAAATTTTTTTGAATTATTATCATTTTTAACCTTAAAAATAATAGCGTAATTTGTATTTTTTAACCCGAAGTCTCTAAAATGTTGAAGTCATAAAAATTTTTAAATGGTAATTTCGTATTTTAAAATAATTTAATTTTTAAAATTGTAAAATTAAAAGGTGTTAAAAGTTTGTGTTTTATACGTATGAATTATTAAGCGTTTAAATGAAATATTTCTGAATTAAAAATTTGTCAAGCTTCAGTTTTAAAAGTTTAAAATTCAAAAGATTTCCACCCCAAAAAAATCATTTTCAGATTTAAAATTTTGAATTTTCTAATTTCATTCTGAATTGGAACAGGAAATTTGTCAAAGTAGTATGTATTTCTGAATTGGATCAGAGATTTTTTGAAAAAAAATATAATTCAGATCTGGGACAAGCCATTATAAACAACTATTAAAAACTATACAAATTTGAACAGAGTGGTTCGAAATAGAAAGCCTTAAATTGTTAAAACTTTAATGAGCTAAATTTTGAGTTTGAACGCTACAATTTTAATTTAGAATAATATTCAAAACTAATTTAAAAGTTGAAATTATTTGAAATAATTTGAAACACGATCTAGATTTTTACAGATTAAAAAAAAAGCTTTTGAGAATTGTAAAATATTTAAAAAGAATAACAAAAATTGTTGCGATTGCTAAAAAAATTAAAAATGATTCTTTAGTTTGAAAAATTAATTTTAAGTGAGTATTTGAAAAGATTTTAAACATTTAAAAAAAAAGGAATCAGGACGATTTTAAGGCAATTTTTTCATGTTGCAGTTTTCTTAATTTTAGGAAAAAAATCGAATAACCACAATACATCAATTTTCAACCCAAAAGTTTACTTTTCAACAAAATAAATTAATTTTCTATCAAATAATTGGTGTTTTAACTAATAAAATGTACAGGATAAAGTTTCAACCAAAAATGGAATAGTACAATTTCCAGATAAAAACTGTGCTAAAAAATTTAATTGAACAAGAAAAAAACGAATTTTCAACAAAATTGTTAAATTTTCAAGAGAAAAGATAAATTTTTGACCAAGAAGATTAATGTTCTATAAAAAAAAGGATTTTCCAACTTAACCAATATATACGATTAATTTTTAATCAATCATATAATAGTTACATTTTCAGATAAAGATAAATAATTTTTAACAGAAAAAATTAATTTTGAACAAAGTTGTTAAACTTTTAACCAATCAGATGAATTTCCGACCAAGAAAATTGATGATCTACAAAAAAGACAAATCTTAAACAAAATACATGAATTTTTCTAGAAATTATTTAATTTTAAAATAAAAAAGACGAATTATCTACAAAAAGTTGACTTTTTTAAGCGAAAAATATGAGTTTTCAATGAAAGAGTTAAACTTTCAACCAAATAGTTCAATTTTCAACCATAATTAAAAAACCTTGTTAAAAAAACGTATTTTTTTACAAAGTAGTTCAACTCTTAGTGAAATAATCTACTTTCCAACCCAAGAAGATGTACAGTTGATATTTTAACCAAACAATTGCATTTTTGACCAAAAATGATACATTTTCAACCAAAAAGATTAAATTTCTACTAAACAAGGTCAATTTCCAAAAAAAAAAACATGAACTTTCAACGAAATTGTTTAATTTTAAAAACAAAAAGTGTATTTCCACCTAAAAATTATGATTTTAATTTTTAACAAAAGTTGCATTTACAACAGAACGACTTTACAACCAAAACATATTTATAGTTGATAATTCAACCGAAAAATGTAATTTTTAATCAAAAAGTATAAAATTTCCATAAAACAATTTAATTTCTGCAAAGAAGGACGACCTTTTAACAAAACACATGATTTCTTAACCAAAAATGGTATTGATGGTCTGTTTCAAAAATCTATTTTCAACGAAAGAAATGAACCTACAAATGAAAAAAAAAAAAAAATTTTAAAAAGTAGTTGAACTTTTGATAGAAAAGAGGACTTTTTTTACAAAATAGTTACATTTTCAACAAAATAATTAATTTTTCAATCAAATAATTGAGTTTTTATCCAAACGAGATGAATTCCAAAATGGCCAATTTCTTTAATTTCTTTCAAATGGGGATCAAGATATAAATAAGAATATTATAATATAACATAATTATAATATTATCATTAATAATATATGTATATATATATAATAGTATTAATATTTATATAATTTATATTTTATACATGAAATAACATAACCTCGAAATATACGCATATCAAGAGGCGCGCGATCTATTCAAATCATGAGAAACGCCAGCATCGAAATCTGGAAATATTAAAATCTCAATATCCTGAATTTATTTCAAAGCAGTTGGCCGATAGATATATAAATAGAATCGCCGAAGTGCTCCGACCGGCAATCGTGTACCTTCGAGTTTTCAAATTCAAAAGAGGAGAAATGGGTTGCGCACGCAACTCAGTCATTTACAGCGTCTCGTACTATATTCACACGGACATAGCCCTGTCATAGTATTGGACCACATCTCGTTTCAGATCTGGGATCACTGACCGGTAGAGGTTCGGCGCCTGTGGCTAATGTGATTTAGAAACGCTCATAGTTCTTGAAAGGGACCGAAAAATCCGGGACACGTGTCTAATTCTTTTGTCGAACTATCGATTGATGATAGTCTCATCAAGAAATCAATGTCGCATAAGAGGCTTTCCTTTTGAGAATCGTAGTCTTGACCCGCGGTCGATAAGGAAGGGCGCCCGGATACCGTATGTGGCGCGAAGGCGAATACTAGCCTGACGGCTCACAACTACAGTTACAACATACACACATACATGACATGTCAGCTTTTTCCCTTTTTTCTCAATTTTTGCGACTTATTTCCGACAATTTAGGGTCACCATCATCAATATTCTTGGCCCTTCGAAAACTTTGTATCTGTCGAGAATTCTTCTATGATATCAGAATTGTAAGTAAAAAAATAAATTTGCAAACGATTCTAATTATTCAAATACTGTCGTTTGCTATTCGCTAATTTAACTCTTTCGCAAAATTAATATTTGTCTTAAAAATAATGATTTCCTCAATAAAAGGTTTGAATTTTCAACATTTTAGTAATCTAAGGATCTCGCAAAACCCCGGATACTCGAAAAATTGTCTTTCTTTCGTTCTTAAATCCTTCGAAAAAAATATATTCAGTCAGCTCTGTACCTATAAAAAATAGACAGTAGGATTTAACCAACAAGCTTAATTAATCTATAAATCCATTTTTTCAAATTTGTATGACAAAGGCAAACAAAAAAATTGAATTCATAAAAGCACTGCAAACGTCCTTAAGAGTGTATCAAGACGGATAATTGTGCACAATGAAAAGAAATCAAAGATCTCTGATATTCATGGCTGATTACTCATGAATGACATTCCTGCTCAATAAGCTCTTTCTTATATCTTTAAGAAGAAATTTCAGTGAATAGTTTCTTTATTCGTTGATACGATATCACTTCTTCTCAACCATCTCACATATACCTCTTCTATTCAGTGAAGTGAACAGCAGGCGGTTTGACGTTTAATTGCTTTTCCAACATCTCCATCAACTGTAAATTAGGCTATTTCACAATCAGTACCTGATCAAATAACAATGAATAGGCGTCTACTGTATCTCGAAGCTGCTTAGTAGGGGTCACGCAGAACTTCAAAAAGAAAACAAATACCAGGACGCCGAAAAAGATCATTGTAATGCTGTTTATATATTTGTTATTATAAAAAAAATTATTACAAATATCAACCCAGCCAAATTTCTACATTCCTTCTGGAGATAAATGGAAAAAAGTACTAAGTAGTTTATTTTGATTCACGGGATATACATTTTTTCGTGCGATATGCGAGCGTTCAGAGCATGTTGTGCGTTAACCTATTCAAAAAAATATTAATGACTATTCTTTACAAAAAAAGTTGTATTCGCTTTTAAATAATTGATATTTTTTTAATCAATGTTTTTATATTCGAAAGAAATATTTCTGAAATGTTCGTTTTCAAACCAAAATTTTCGCAAAAGAATCAACAAAATCCCTTTTCCCATTCACGAAAAAAGTGTTGATTAGGTTGCAACATTACATTTTCATTGTTAATAATGGTTGCAACAAAATTTGTTGTGTAAAAAACCTCAAGAAATATTTTCGAACGTAAGATCTATTCAAGAATTTATTTTACAACGAAAAAACTACTAGATTTACGATTGCCTACTTGGGATAATTTAACCTAAACTAAAACTTTAAACTCAAATAAAAAAACTGGTAAACAAGAAATTCTAATCAATGCAGATGCCTATGCTAGATCAATACTAAAATGCCACATAGGTGGCTTTGTTGGCTTCGGACGCTTTTATTGTGTGCCTATATTATACGAAATGAGTTTGGAGATGATGTAAAACAATTTCGAAATAGTCATCACATCCGATTATGTTTGAAAGTCTGCATATTGATATATTTTGACGTGCTAATTACAAACATCATAGTGAAAATTGGCAAAATTTTACTTTTATAGTGAAAACGATAAAACCTACATAAAAATCATAGCTGTCAACCTTTTGAGTCCAGAAAGACTGAAAATTTAAAAAAATAATGGTAAGTAAGTCTTAGACTCAGTCCAAATAAACACTTTATGTTTCATCCATTTTTTTGCGAGTGAAATTTTCTGAGATAATTGATAATAAAGACGAAAATTGCATGCCTAGCCCCTGCCGATAACGTATGGATTTTTTTATCGCAGAAATCATGCTGGTCAAACCCCTCTCCCCTTTCTAAAGTCTCGTCGGGAGACGTAAATAAAAGGGGGAGGGTCGGTAAGGCCGGTTTTTGGCCTAATTTATTTTTGGACCAAAAAATCTGAAAAAATCATGGTAGTATCTTATAAGTATCCCGAGTCGATTGCACGCTAAACGGACTACCCTCCAACCCCCAGCCACCCCCACCCCCCCTACAAATATAGGAAACACCACTACCCACCAACTGTATTTTCGAGAGATTTAATACTCTTAAACATGTATTCTGAGTTTAGCTCGAGTTTACTATGGTTTTCGGAGTCGCCGAATACAAATCTGGCATCCTTTGACTTTTATCGCGTCAGGTTCAAGGTCATTGGAAGGTCAAATCGAGAGAAAACGGTAAAAAAATCCAAAAAAATACGTTACAGGTTTTTGGAGTCGCTAATTACGAATCTGGCATCCGTTGAACTCTATCGCTTCAGGTTCAAGGTCATTTTAAGGTCATTTGAAGGTCATTTGAAGGTCAAATCGAGAAAAACCTGTAAAAAATTTTTTAAAAATATTTTATAGGTTTTTACCTTTATCGCTTCAGGTTCAAGGTCATGGGAAGGTCAAATCGAGAGAAAACGCTGAAAAAAAATATGTTATAGGTTTTCGATTTGAACTTCAAATAACCTTCAAATGACCTTGAACCTGGAGCGATAGAGTTCAACGGATGCCAGATTCGTAATTAGCGACTCCAAAAACCTATAACGCATTTTTTTGGATTTTTTTACCGTTTACTCTCGATTTGACCTTCCAATGACCTTGAACCTGACGCGATAAAAGTCAAAGGACGCCAGATTTGTATTCAGCGACCCCGAAAACCATAGTAAACCCGAGCT
>NC_046657.1:116071411-116079154 GCF_010883055.1 Belonocnema kinseyi | reverse complement strand
ACTCGGGATACTTATAAGATACTACCATGATTTTTTCAGATTTTTTGGTCCAAAAATAAATTAGGCCAAAAACCGGCCTTACCGACCCTCCCCCTTTAGTAACAAATATATATAACTGTAGTGATTGGTCAGAGGAATATTTACGTTTTCTGCAAGGGCTAGGTATGAAATTTGCATCTTTACCATCAAATATCTCAAAAACTTTCACTCACGCAAAAAAATTGGATAGGTGAAATTTGTATTTTGACTAGGTCTACAACTTTTGTTAATATTAATTTTTTCAGTTTTCAATGGTTCCCCAGATAAACGTGAATCACCCGTTTTTCGTGATGATTTTATACCTTTGTTTTGATTTTCTACTGACACAATCTTCATTGTGAATACTTTTTTCTGGTCTGAAATTTAAAAAAAATGATTAAGCGATTATAAGAATTTTCTACAGGATATAGGAAATGCCAAATCTCTGACATATCATGGCTACTTCACCAGATTTGGAACGTTCTGTACTGAGCAAAATCGATGTACAGACTATGGACCCTTTCATCTAAAAGTTTCAGGGGCTTAATGGCCCAACTATATATCATCCGAGTACGGTGCAGAATTATCTCAAGGTACTATGAAGAGTCGTAAAGCGACTACATTTCGCTGAAGACGTACGTTGAGAAAAGTTCTCAATTATTAAAGTTCAATTTCGTTCCAACCTGCACCATAGAAGTGGAAGTAACCTCGACACTTTATCGCTTTTGTTGATGCCAAAATCACGAAATTACAGATAAAGGTCGTTAGCTAACTTTCGGCACGAAACTTCTACCATCTTCAAGAAAACTGTATTTCAGCTGATATAACCCTGCTAAAAGAAAAAATATAGACCCTCCTAAAAATAATCGATTGGGCACGATTAATAACCATTAGGAGCAATCAAAAGTTGAATCAGTTCAAATTGTTTCTGATTGTGTCAATTGTTCCCAATCGGATTGAATTGAGTAAATGCACTTGCATGCAATACTCTCTCTGCAGTTTTCGTTTGAAACACACATGACGCGCACGTGTTTATTGGTTTGATATTAAATTTTTAGTAATGTAACACAAATTTTCAGGTAAAAAAATGTAATTTTTAGGCGGTATACTGAATGAAAAGTCAAAAGTATATGGGTTAACAACATGTAAAAATCATGCTGTTTAATGATGTGACAGTGATGTAGTATGATTACCAAGTAGGCAGTTTGATTTAGCGGGTATATTATTGTAAAACGTTTATTCACTTCTTTTTAAATTCATATTGTTGAAATTTGTTTGTTTGAAAGAGAAAAATACCGCTTGTAAATAATTAAGGGAAAATCCAAATGCTGCAGTGAAAACTTAACCTCTAACTCGGAATAATGGATACCCAATTGAAAACGATTGGAAACATTATAGAAGGTAGGATAGCGCCAATATTTTGAGACTCAGACTAAATAAATTATAGGTAACTCATGAAATTTTTAGTAGAAAAACTAATCCAATCCTTTTAGGTTTCTTGCAATATAACAATTTTAAAATTATAAATAAGTTTTATATAAATTCTTGAAAATTTGTAGTTTGGAATATTTAGAACATTCAATTTTGAGTATTTCAAATAATTTGGTTTGCAATAACTAATCATGAAATGCTTTTATTTGAAAAGTTTTAAATTCTTAATTTTATAGTATGAGATTAATTTAGGTTTTATTCTGTTCAAAATTGAATTGAATACGTGCGTGGTTCATCGAAACAATTAGTTTTCCTCCCATGGGCACAGACATTTTTTAGATTCTTTCCTTCCTGAAACATTGTGATTAATGGCCACATATTTCTGTAAATTTGTTCTAATTTTGTATTTAATAGTCTGAAAAAAGTTTATTTTTGGTCTTTATATCCAGTTGTCATTCTCATAATTTCATAAAATCTTATGTAACCGTATGGACGTTTTTCGACATTTTAGCATATCAAAGAATAAGAGTTCAATTTTTAATTTACGAATCTTTTGAAACTTTGAGTTTGAAATGCTAAAATTAAGAAATTATAAAGTTTAAACGTAAGCAGTTTAGAAGACTGAATTTTAAAATTCTATTTTTGAGGTCTGCATTTTTAATCATTCAAATCAAATCGAAAAAATATTTAAAATGTACATTTTTCATGCTTAGATTTCACATGGTATAATTTTAAATTAAACAAAATTAAAGGCTTCTGAATCCATATTGTAAAATTTCAAATGGTTTATTTATAAAAATTCTCTAGAAGGCTTGTAATTTTTACATATATTACTGAACGTTTGAACTCGAAATCGCTGTTTTAAATGTTTTAATTAAATATTTAGAAAGCTCAGTGATAAGAAAATTACTTCCAGTTCGATTGATTTAATTTGCAATTTAGTCTTAAATACTTTAAATAACAAAATTTTCAGCTTTGAAAAATTAAATTTTGAATTTGATTGACTATTGTAAAATTTTTTTAACCAGGAAATTATTCCAAATTATTCTTCGATTTTAGTGGCTACCTTGCGAATAATAGAAAAAGTTCGTTTTACGTCAATCATTAGTGGTAAAAGTGAAGTGATACTCTAAGGATTACCGAATATAACGTCAACGACATTAATGTAAATTTACTATTCAATTAAGAAAGAATTTTGTCCATCATTTTGAGTACTAATATTTCAATGAAGTAGAAATTTATAAGATTGAATTAATAAAAACTTTTATTATTATCAGATAAATTTATTTGTGAATAATTACGAATAATTAAAAATTGAGACCTCTTTCTGACAAAACGTATTTTATCTCTAATAATATATTTTAATTGTTTAAATTTATTCAATCGATAACAGCCTGGTATTTTTAAATAATAAAATAATACTTTAATCGCATTTCTGAAGTTTCAAGTTTCTAAATTATTCTCTTAGATTTTTTTAATCTTAACCGAACTTAAAAATTTATAACCATTTATAAAATTTTCACTAAAAAAAACAAAGCGCATAATGAAAAGAACAATTTTGCCTTATTATTACCAAATCAATCCTTTTATTTGTATCTTGTATCTAATTTCATATCTTTAACATAAAATACTATTAGCACATTTTTTCGTAGAACCACTTTCATCCGATAAGAATGATTTGCAAAGTGTTTATTTAGTTTTTTTCATGATATATACTGATTTAAATTTATATTATTCAAACAAAGTTATATATTAAATAATTACCCCCAGACAAAAGCGCTGCCATCACGTGGCATTAACTTGTAACTTAATTTTAGTTACTTTACAGTTACTTCTTTTATTTTGTATTCCAAGTTCCAAAAATATATTACTGTTCACTTGACGAAATATCTGTCTAGTTTTTTAGGTACTAAACCTATCTCTGCTTTTTAAAAATATTTTGATGAGTTTTTAATATTTTTATTGTAATGATGTAATAATAATCAATAATTTTATTAATCTTGTATTAATTATTTTCATTTTTAAATTTAAAAATTAAGGAAGAGAAAAAACTAACTTTTTAGGCAATGTGAAGTTACTTTATCTAGTAACTGTAACTAGTTACAAATACAAGTAACGTAAATGTAACTAGTTACTTTTTTTGTTAAGTAACATAACTTTAAGTAGTTAACCAAAAAAAAAAGTTACCCAACACTGATCACAACCTCTACCGCTCCCCCTCCATTTCATTAAATCTTTTAATTCTCTTTTCTTTTACTCAAGAACACCATCTACCCCTTCTCCTCTATTTCATCACACCTTTTAACCCCCTCTTTATTTGCTTCAACTTCCATTTATGTATTCCCTTTATGTCAGCATACCCTTTATGTTACTCCCAATTCCTATACCATTCTTTTTGTTTGTCTTCAATACCCTATATCTTTAATCCTATCCTGAACAATTTTCTCCTTCTTGAGTCTACCCTATTCTCTTATAAAATGCCCTCCCCCTCTTATCCTAATTACTATTTTTATTAGCCGTTGGCCTGGTAAGAGCCTTATGAACGCCATATTGACAGTATAAGTGAGAGTCGAAATATGGCTTCTAATTGAAGCTCCTACACGGAAAAAATTCATCTGTAAAAAAATCACGAACTTTTTACTAGGTCTCGGATACGGGATAAAAAAGCAAATATTAAATCCTTATTTCTATGAAAAATGTATGGATACATTTGTAACTTTTTATGAACAGTTCGAATTTCCTACGAACAGTTCCTGAAAATTTTAGACTAAAATATAAAAAGGGAAAATTTTTATTGGTGGGATTTATTCTTTATTTATTTATAAATTCGCACAACTCTGAGGGTTTGAAACCCTCGGAACTGATGACTCGACAGTTTCGAAACATAAACCATAAGTACGTAAACACGCGTAGCCATCGAGGCTGAAGTATGAAGTATAATGAAAATTCTAGCCAATCATACGACGAACTCACACTTAAGTCCTAGTTCCCAGATTTGTCGGTCAAGCTCGTGAGTGCTCTGTGAAACTTTACCCAATCACTCATAATATTTTTGTAATTATTTACAGGAAAAAAGTGATGAACGGTTATAGACTTGTCATATCGAATTCGTCAATTCTTTCACAAAATTCTCAGATATTTTACGAAAATACATCAATGTCTAATGAATTTTTCTCATATCTGATACATATGTATACATTTTTTCTGTGTAATTTAGCCACTCCTAAACAAATTTTCATTCTGATTTGCATCTGTATAAGTTTCAGCCCCTACATAGAAGGTCTCGCCTCTATGTTCTTGAGTTTTATGTACTAATGTCACCTTTGATCTTCCATATTCTCCGCCGAATTTTTAAATTCTCTTTTAAAGCTCTTAAATTTTAACGCGCAAATGCGACGTCGTTGCCTCGACGCCTGCGCCCTCGTAACATATACTTTGTTGTTTCCTCTAACCTCCATCACCACAGTTTGTGAAAGCATCCGTTTTAGTAGTTTGAAGTGATACATATTAAATTAATAATATCGAAGTGGTTTCAAGAGAAACGAAGTTTGATCTGTTGGTTGGATGATTAGAAACAAGACGTTATTTAATTTATCAATAAATCCTAAGAAAACTCGAGAAGTAGGATGTGTAGCTATATTAAAGTCAAGTTGCATGAAAACGAAGAAGACTATTCAATTACAAGTTTTTTTTTCTAAATGTTTTAAATAGACAATTCTCGAAACATATGGTTCATTTAAAGCGAAATACTCATCAACCGGGAAAACAAAAAGTCGTTCCCCGATTGATTTAAAATTATTTAATAGATTACTTGGCAGAATTTTAAATTTTGCAAATAAAAATCTTCAGAAAAAACCCCGTTTTATTATTTAATTGAATAGATTTTGAAAAGTAAACAATATCTCAATGCACATATGGCGAAAAATAATTTTTTTCAAGTAATTGAAACATTTAATTTTGTCGAATGCAATTGACATTATTGTTTGGCCCTCGCCATAAAGCCATCTTAAATTTCCCCCACATTACCTCAAACTATTTGAGCAATTAGGTATTTGGGCCTCAAATACCTGTTTCAAACAAAAGAAATAATGCAAATAAGCGCAAAGGTTTCAAAAATAGTTCAAAAGGACCCAGGTGCAAACAAAAAAAAACTTCGAAAGACGCTGTCAGAGACGTAAGAAGGAACTTTATAAGAAAAAAGTACGAAAGATAAAAATATTTTATATTAAGTTTTTTCTGTACCCCAAAAAAACACTGCAATTTAATTACCTTGGATTTTGAGGAAACAGATTTTCTTTTCACGTACATCATTGAAAAATGAACCTTCATTGGAAATATCGTTTAATACATATGTAAAGATATAAAATGTTTTTAAGCCGCCATGGTAAAAAAATTAACATAATTTTGAATTAAAATTATATAAAAGTTTACTATACGTTATTAATACGAACAAAATTGCATAGGGTAATAGGACTAATTTTTCAAGGTTCAAATTCATTAAACTTTCACTATTTTGTTATCCAGAATTGATGTTTACTATTTACACACACACACACCAACCGCGGTCAGGCATCCAATAGAGGAAGAGCGATGCTTTATGACCAGGAGAAACATCAACGCCAAGGTTTCTCTCAAGCCTAAAGATCTGGCTGAAATGGATGACGAGCTTCGTGGGCATTTTTCCGAAGAATCCGACCTCTGAGCTATCAATTATTGCGTGTATAATGCAGCGAGAGCTTTGGCCGATGCGAACCGTAAAATAAATCCAACGGTTGATCATAAGACCAAAAGACGAATGCATCAATTTGCCATAAAGATAGGCTGGGCCAGACAGTACGCGTCCCGCATTCAGTGTGTGATTGACTACATCACATCTGGCAGGAATATTACCGCCAAGGTTTGAAAGTTCGCGCGCGAACTCCCGACCCGTTATCACAAACTTAACAACTCAAAACTGCTGACCATCATGCAGCATATTGTTGATGATGCTGTGTGATGCCCTCAAAACACCTGATCAAGAATGCCCACCCATCACTACCGAGGAGGTGAAAAAAGTATTAAGAGGGATGAAGAACTATTCTGGACCGGGACCAGATTGTATCAAAACCTTCTGGTGGAAGAAGTTTCCTTCAACGCATCAGCATTTGGCCCGTATTTTCACCTCATATTTAAAGTCGGAAGAGCCGATTCCGGAGTGGTTTGTGGAAGGGCGCACAATACTCCTGCCGAAAAAAGGCAACTTAGCTGACCCGAAGAAGTACTACATCTAGCTCTAGGGATTGTCGAACGATATATTAAGGAAATTGGAATGGAATTTGGGTTAGACAAATGCGCCAAGGTTTATTTGAAGCGAGGAAAACTTAATGGCATCCCTGAAGTTCCTGAGCTCGTTGATAGAAGCGCTATACGACACCTTTGCGCTCGAGAGAGTTATACATACCTGGGCGTGCCACAGAGTCGCATTCAGGATGTTACATCTATAAAGGATACTCTCAGAAGCAGATACAAACGTCTCATCCGGCAAATTTGGTCTTCAGAACTGTCGGAGAGGAACAAAGTATCTGCAACGAACATGCTTGCCGTCCCGGTAGTACTCTATTCATTTGGAGTCGCGAAGTATTGAGTCTTGAAAGTCCTCACAACAGGATTATTCTAGGTACAGCACAAAGAGTCGCAAATGGAAGAGACCCTCTTCTTAAAATGGTCAGGAATCACGAAGAAGTGGGCAAAGAAGCGTTTATGTACAAAGCAACGAAGAAAGCTGCTGAAACGCTCGGACTCAACTTCAGTATTAGGGCTGAGAAAAATGCATCAAATCTTATCTGTCTCGACTTCGAGAAGCGAAAAATGTTCGTTATCGAATTTTCGACACCAGTTGACAAAAACATTATAGTCATTCCGTATTTTTATAGTCATTCCGTATTATGCCATTCCGGGCAACGATTGTGCCCGAGATATTCTGTTAAACTAATCGTCCTTACCGTCGGCGCTCTTGGAGGTGCCAAGCTTTCACTCGTTAATAGCCTGAAAAGCATCCCTGCGTGTCAACAGTATTCTAAAACATTGCGGGAAAAATTCAGAAGGCGGTAGTCCTTGGATCGCTCCGTGTTCTCAGGGTGTACGAAACTTTTGCCGGATCTTCGTATTGATTTCGTTACAGACTGTAACCAACTATCTCACGATCGTGAGACGTGGTTGTGGCTGAAATTTTACCGTGATTTCGCTGGGAGCGTGTGCAATTTTCCAGATTAGCACCCGCTCCCGGTGAAATCCTACGATGCTCCTTATGACAAA
>NC_046657.1:116069318-116071311 GCF_010883055.1 Belonocnema kinseyi | reverse complement strand
GTGTATACGTATTATACACATATGTAGTTTAACAATAACAAAATTAATAATGCTATATTTCTATAGGTTCCGAAGGCGATAAACCAACATTAGTACAATTGTAATCACAAAACAAGGAAAGCGAGCAGGATAATCTTACATATGATGTTCTGTAATACTTGGATATTTATATCTTATTATGTTTTAATTTACTCTAGCACTTTGTTCGTTTGTAAAACACACTGTTACTGGTTTATATTATTTAAATATTTTATTGATATTGATAATTATTAAGTTTTGTATAAAGCATTGTTCCATTTTGAAATATTCTAATTAAAAAATACAAGGAAAAAAGGACTAATAATTCATCAACAAAAGGAATTTAGAATTGCATGAAAAGAATATTATTTGACGACAGATTAACAAAATTTGACTGAAAGAAGGACATTATGTGTACATATTTAATAACATTTTGCGTCTTCATTTAACAAAAATTAGAAAATAGAAAAAAGTACTTAATTTAAGTAGAAAGTTCGACTTATTTTAAGGTGTCCCAAAAAGAAGAATAGGCAATCTGAAATTAAGAATTACATCCGAACATTAAATTAAGGGAATTAGATTCCCGAAATTCAGGTCGGGACTATTTGAAATTCAGGGAGGCATGACCTGAAATTCAGGTATGCTCGCTCTTGAATTAAGAATATATGTATACTGAAAGCTAGTGTAGCCTTAAGTTAATACACTATCCTAACTGAAATTAAAGGTAATATTCTAACTAAAAACCAGGAATTTCTCACGCCCTACCGACACTCAACAGCTGTTCTTATACAGGGTGGACATGCTGGAGCCTACTCACATGGTGAACTTGATGCTACCCGAATCGCACAACAGCAGGGAAAAAGCCATTGTACAGGGGTATTTTCATATTTCGCGCATTCAAACTTTCATTGGGATCGGCCCTTCGATCAAATTCGTGCACCTTCGGATCAATTTCATCATAGTTTCCATAGCAACTTTAAAGGCGCCAAATATGAAAATACGCCTGTACAATGGCTTCTTCCCTGCTGTTGTGCAATTCGGGTAGCATCAATTTCGTCATGTATGTAAGCCCCAGCGTGCCCACCCTGAATAATAGTTATTCGTTTTAGAAAATATACAAGTTGGGTTCAAGCTTGTAAGAAAATACAGGAAAAGTAGGAAAAATGGAGAAAACGGTATATTGGGGGCAGGTGCGGTCCAAAATCTTCAGACAATTGCGTTCCGTAATGTATTGAAAGGGCGCTCACGTTGCGAAGTAAAAAGTTTTGTAATAATTGAATTATTTTGATGGGTTTAATAATCCAAATATTGGCTGACAACTGAAACTGATTTTGCTGCAGCACTTTTTTTAATCCGTGAAACGAAAACTCCACGAATTATGGAAAGATAGTATCATAGCCGACACTGAGCAACTCGACATGGAGTATTAGAGTAGGATGCGACTAGAATAAATGTCCACGAGTTGTATAGTAGCGCAAGCGTTCTGTAACGTCATGCAAGGTAGTATGAACCTGAAATTCAGGAAAGGTATATTCCTTTGTTTTAGGCGACGAAAGCCTTGCAGGTTATTTCAGGTTGCCTACAATTTACTTTCAGAACTGAATATTGAAATTTAGGAGGATATTTCACTTTATTCCAGTAGAAAAATGCTGATTTCTTATTTAAGATAAGTTAGTGCTTTATTCAAGATAGTTCGCACACTTAAATTCAGGTACTTCCTTAATTCAAGTCAAATCTGAAAATAAGTCGAATATAACTTTAAATATTTATTTTTACTGTAAACATTTCATTTTAAGTTGCATAAAACTTAATCTTTGTTGACGAATGAAAATGAACAATTATTTTTTATCTTCATTTATACAATAAATGTTACATATTCTTTTCATTATAATTTCACGATTAAGAAAGAAAACAAAGGAAATTTAAACCTACAAACTAAAAATAACGCCGAAATTTTGAACCGGGCCGGGGGGGG
>NC_046657.1:116066816-116069218 GCF_010883055.1 Belonocnema kinseyi | reverse complement strand
TCAGCAACCTGGGTCGGAGCAGTGTTGCGGAACGAACGTGTTATTTACATAAATAGCACGAGAATTCTGGATCAATCTGAAAAATTTCTATCCCATCCACACCCTACTCCTTTCCCCTGCCGAGTGAGTCACGCCTACCCCGAAAGGGAAATGGCTTAATGGTGTAATAATAATAATAATAAGTTCTTCGATAAGTGTTTAATTACTTTATATTTTTTGAATACTTCTTAATTCTCTGAATTCTCCACCGTCTTTTAAAATCTTTGAATTCTTTACAGTCGTTTGAATTATATTGTATT
Source organism: Belonocnema kinseyi (assembly GCF_010883055.1). NCBI lineage: Eukaryota > Metazoa > Arthropoda > Insecta > Hymenoptera > Cynipidae > Belonocnema > Belonocnema kinseyi. The sequence goes on along the minus strand of NC_046657.1, from coordinate 116,068,919 downwards.
CTTTATGATCTGTCGAATTCTTTGAACCATCTTTAAATCTTTCTATTATATTAGTCTGTTTGAAATTCTTTGAATTCTTTTGCATTCATAGAATTATTTGAATTTGTTTTACATTCTGTAAACTGTTTTGAATTATTTAGGATTCTTCAATTGCGTATCTATTTTTTTAATCTTTTGAATACATTGAATTCTATTTGATTCTTTGAATTCTTAAATTTTTTGGAAATATTTTTCGAATCCATTTGAATTCTTTAAATACTTTTGAATTCTCTGAATTATATCAAAATAGCCTACATTCTTTTCGATTTTTTTGAATTTATTAAATTTAAAAATGAAGAACGGCTGCAAGTTAAGAATTTATTTATATTATTTTGAATTTCAAATTATGTTGAATTCTTTTGATTCTTCGGGACTCTACAAATTATTTAGAAAGCTTTTGAATTCTTTGAGTCCTGTTAGATTCTTCGAATTTTTAGAAATTTTTTTTAAATCTTTTGAATCATTTGGATTTGTTTGCAATCTGGTGTATTCTTTAGAATTCTTTGAATTCAAAAATTACATATAACTTAACATTAATATTAAAAATAAAATTAACAAGAATTCATTTGTATTCTTTGAATCCATTTGGATCCTATCAATTCTTTTGCATTCGTTTGAATCGCTTGAATACATTTGTATTCTTTCAATTCTTTCGAATCTTAAGAATTTATTGAATTCTTTTGAAAGATTTTGAATGCTTTTGAATTCTCTTGAATTCTTAGGATTATTTTTTTTAATTCTTTTAAATTCTTTAAATTATTTTGTATAGTTAAAATGTTTCGAGTTCTTTTGAATTGTTTGCATTCTGTTGAATTCTTTGTATTTTTATTAATTTTTCAAATTTAAATATTAAGTATGACTTACAATTAAAAATAACGACCTAAAATTAAAAAATTTGTTTGAATTCCTTGCAGAATTTGGATTCTTTTAAATTCTTCTGAATTCTTTTTAATCCTTTTAATTCGTTTGCAATATGTGTATTCCTTTGAATTCTTCGAATTCAAAAATTACGTATTACTTAACAATAATATTACCAACTAAAAATAAAAAGAATTCATGTGTGTTCTTTGAATACATTTGGATCCCTTGAATCTTTGAATTTGTTACAATTCGTTCAAATTCTGTTTGTGTTATGGAATATTTCGTTTGAATTCTTTTGAATATTTTTAAATTCTCTTAATTCTTTTGAGTCCGTGTGAAATTCTCCAAATTTAACATAAAGAATCACTCACTACTTAACAAAAAATGAAGTATTCAAAGGTAAATTTACGTTTAACGTGCTTTACATTTATTTTATCTATTTACAAAATCTATATACTTATTCTTACTCAGAAAGGAAAGGCAACCGCCCTTATTCAGCTTCAAACTTTCCATTTGTTAATGTGTAGAACATGTTTCTTTTAGGATTCTTTGAATGCTTTTAGATTCTTTCCAATTTTGTCAATTCTTTTAAGTTCTTTTTATTTCTTTTGAATGATTTGAATTCGTTTGCAATCTGATGTATTCTTTTGAATTCTTTGAATTTAAAAATTACGCTTTACTTAACACTAATATTAAAAATAAAATTAACAAGAATTCATTTGTATAATTTGAATACATTTGGAACCTTTGAATTCATTGCATAACTTGGATTCTTTTTAATTCTTCTGAATTCTTTTGAATACTTTTAATTCGTTTGCAAAATGTGTATTCTTTTGAATTCTTTAAATTTAAAAATTAGGCATTCCTTAACAATAATATTAACAACTAAAAATAACATGAATTCATTTGTATTCTTTTCATACATTTGGATCCTTTCAATTCTTTTGCATTCTTTCGAATTCTTTGAATAAATGTGTACTCTTTGGATTGTTTTGAATCTTCAGAATTTATTGACTTCTTTTTAATGCTTTTGAATTCTTAGAATTATTTTTTATTCTTGTAAATTTTTTAAATTATTTTCTATAGTCAGACTGTTTCGAGTTCTTTTACAGTCTGTCAAGTTAAAGCGTGGGTGGCTTTACTCGCAGTCGGTAAGGTGTATCGACATGATTTTGGTGTCAAAATATTAAGAAGAGCTCCCTC
>NC_046657.1:116061519-116066716 GCF_010883055.1 Belonocnema kinseyi | reverse complement strand
GGGAGCTCTTCTTAATATTTTGACACCAAAATCATGTCGATACACCTTACCGACTGCGAGTAAAGCCACCCACGCTTTAACTTGACAGACTGTATATTACTTAGAATTAAAAACAACGAACAAAAATTAAAAATTCGTTTCAATTCATTGCATAATTTAGATGTTTTTAAATTCTTCCGAATTCTTTTGAATCCCTTGGCTTCGTTTGAAATATGTGTATTCTTTTGAATTCTTTAAATTAAAAAATCAAGTATTGCTTAACAATAATATTAGCAAGTAAAAATACAACCAGAATTCAAACGAATTACAACGATTTCAAAGAATTCACAGGAGCCAAATGTATTCAAAAATTACAAATTAATTCTTCTTCTGAATTCTTTGAACTCTTTTGCATACTTCTATATTCTCTTAATTCTTTTGAATCGTTTTAAAATTCTTCAAAATAAAAATAATGCATTACTTATTACTTTTAAAAAATGAAGTGTTTAAAGGTAAATTTACGTTTTAAATGCTTTAAATTTATTTGATCTATTTACAAAAACTATATTACTTACTATTCTTACTGAAAAAGGAAAGGCAACCGCCCTCATCTACCCTCTAGTTTACCATTTGTTCAAGTGTAGATCATGTTGGTTTTTACGATGCTTTAAATACTTTTGGATCCTTTTAAATTTTGTATATTCTTTTAAGTTCTTTGTATTCCTTTTGAATCTTTTGAATTCGTTTGCAACCTGGCGTATCTTTTGAATTCTTTTAATTTAAAAATTACGTATTACTTAACATTAATATTTTAAAATAAAATTAAGAAGAATTCATTTGTATTGGTTGAATACATTTGGATCCTTTTAATTCTTTTGCATTCGTTTCAATCGTTTGAATTTGTTTGGAATGTGTATTCTTTTGAATTCTTCGGATTCGAAAATGAGTTATTACTTAAAATTAATATTAGCTTAACATTAAAATGACCAAATTAAAACTAAGAGTTTATTTGAATACTTTAGCCTAATGATCCGGCCAAATAAGACGAGATAGTCTACATATAAGACCAAATTAGTCACGATCTAGCCAATTAAGGCAAAATAATCAACCTATTCGTCCATCCAAGGCAAGACAGTGCACATATCCGACCAACTAACGCCAGACAGTCTACATATACTACCAACTGAGGCAATATCCGACCAATTAAGGCAAGATAATCAACCTTTTCAGCCATCTACCGATCCGGCCATCTAAGGCAAGATAGTCTACAGATCCAGCCAACTAAGACAAGATAGTCTACAAATCCGACAAATTTAGGCAATAACCGGCCAATTCAGGCAAGATAATCAACCTGTTCGGCCATCCAAGGCAATATAGTCTACATATCCGGTTAATTAAGGCAAGGTAGTCTACAGATCCGTTGAAGTAAGGCAAGATAGTCTACATAGATGACAAATTTAGGCATTATCCCGCCAATTAAGGCAAGATAATAAACCTATTCAGTCATCTAAGGCAAGATAGTCTACAGATCCGGCGAATTAAGGCAAGATAGTCTACATAGAGGATAAATGTAGGCATTATCCGGCCAATTAAGGCAAGATAATAAACCTTTCCGGCCATCTAAGGAAAGATAGTCTACAGATGCGACAAATTTAGGCAATATCCGGCCAATTAAGGCAAGATAATCAACCTGTTCGGTCATCCAAAGCAATATAGTCCACAGATCCGGTCAACTAAGGCAAGATAGTTCACATATACACCTTAGGCAAGATCCAGCCAATTAAGGGAAGATAATCAAAGTTTTCGGCCATCTAAGGCAAGATAGTCTACAGATCCGGCCAACTAAGACGAGATACTCTACAAATCCGACAAATTTAGGCAATACCTGGCCAATTAAGGCAAGATAATCAACCTGTTTGGTCATCTAACGCAAGATATTCTACAGATCCGGCTAATTAAGGCAAGATAGTCTACAAATCCCACAAATTTAGGCAATATCCGGCCAATTAAGAAAAGATATTAGCAGGACTTAGCCAATATCCGGATAATGAAGGCTCAATTAAGAACCCAAAGTAAGGACTTGGAATAAGGGATTTTAATAAAATAATTAAACAAATTAAATACGGTTTTAAGCTGGTCCGCTTTTTCATGCAAAATATTCCCTAATAATTGGTTCCCAATTTCAAAAATATGTAAATAATCTTTACTTATGGTTATTTCTTTATAAAACGATTTGTTAAAAAAAATTATTTCAACCATACAAAAATTTAATGTCAAACTCGAAAAAAGTTGAGTTGCAGAGAATATTTTCTCAGACAAAATAAGGCATCAAGCGATAAAAGAAATGATTAGTAAAAAAAGTCAATGGAAACAGACATGATTAAAACAAAATAGGAAATAGAAACGCTATCTTTCAAGAGATCTGATTTTTATCACAACTTAAAATTAATTTCCTCAACATTAAAAAAATTGAAGAAACAAATATTTAAATTTGAATTTAACCTACAGAATTAAGTAAATTAAAAATTAAGAGATTACAATTTTAATGATTTTCAAACAAGATATATTCCAAAATAAAAACTAAATGCTTTCAAATTACAAAATGCTCCAAATGGAACTTGCCCAACTTACAGCATTCAATAGTAAACCATGTATTTTTTATTTTTAAGTTCTTAAAATTGTGGATCTTTTAATTAGAGTCGTGATTTATTTGTTATTTCATATTATTATTATATCGGATTTTTAAGAAAGTCTTGCGACACACAATACAAGTAAAATTGAAAATCATTTTATTTTAATAGAAAAGATCATACAGTAATGTAGGTTCCCTCTGCAATTATAACTCGTACCTAACGCTCTAGTAAACTTTGTATACCTGCAGGCCAGAATTCTTTTGATCGTGAATTAAAAAAGTCGTCCAGTGGATTTTTCAGATCTGTGAAATCATCAAATTTTTCATCCTGTAAATAATTTTTAAAGCTCAAAACAAAATGTAGTCGGTAGGTTCGAAGTCTCGTGAATACGATGGGTGTGGTATATGGCATGTTAATCCAATATAAAATACTTAGAAATCTTCAACAGATTTAGATTATGTTGGCGTGTTTCACATGAAATTGGTATTTTTAAATGAAAATAATGAGATACAAATCCAATTATTTGTATTTTAAAAAAATCTGGCCGCCTCGCGGGTACATTCTCCTCACGCGCTTCGCTTGTTTCACAAGTTTGAGCGCGCCTAGGGCGCACGACTCTTGATTCTCGCATTTAAAGCTGCTTCGGCTTTAATGAATACATTCTCATCACGCACCTCATGCTTCGCACTCTATTTTATCTAAAATGCAGTTTTTTCTACGCTATGTGCAACACTATTATATCAAATGTATATTATATTTATTTTTGCACCTCGGTCTGGCTACGGCTTATTCAGATATTTCAAAATAATTTAAAAAGTTTATTTTTTACATGATTACTATATCATTTGCTCCTTATTTTCCACTAATTTGTATTCTCGGCTACCATAAAAGATGTACGATTTTTATGAATTTATATTATTACAATTTATAATACGAGGTGTGTTCTAAAAGTAAGGTGACTTTTCAATTTTCGCGGGCTACGTACATTCAAGTTTTAAATTTTTTGTTTTGTTTTATTGGTACACTCGTCACGATCATATGTTCACAGTTTTGAATATATAGCTCGTGTTGTTTTTCTGGCAGAGGCGTAAAAGGTTAGAAGGGTTTGGTGTGCTCGGCGATTTTCCTCTTTCGAAAAAAATGGAGCAAAGAGTTTGTATTAAATTTTGTGTGAAAAATGGAATCCATTGCTCTAAAACTCTTGAAATGTTGACAGTTGCATACGGTGAGCGTACTCTGAGTAAGAAAACTGTGTATAAGTGGTACAAGCTGTTCCAAGAAGGTCGAGAGGATGTCGAAGTCGAACCTCGCCCTGGACGTCCCAGCACGTCAACAACAGATGAAAACGTTCAAGCAGCGGAAGAAATGGTGTTGAAAAATCGCCGAATTACCATCAGAGAAGTTGCTGAAGATGTTGGCATATCGTTTGGCTCATGCCATGCTATCTTTGGAAAAACAATTCGTGGCTTTTGCATCACGATAATGCACCTACTCATTCATCGTTGCTTGTGAAAGATTTTCTGACCAAAAACAGCACCACAGTCATGCCTCAGCCTCCATATTCACCGGATTTGGCCTCCAGTGACTTTTTTCTTTTCCCAAAATTGAAGAGACCCATTTATGGGACAACATAAATATTGAGGAATAAACGAATATTTTTTGAGAAAACCACAAAGTCACCTTATTTTTTGAACACACCTCGTATGTATTGGTATTAAAGCATACGTTTTTTCATTATTTTGATTTTAAAATTCTTTAAATGTGTGCATAATGAAAAAAAAACAATTTTGGTACTAAACTTTTCAATGCAACTTGTGCCATTTTTCCATGAATTAATTTCCTTTATTTTCAATGTTATTTTTAACGATTTGAACCAAAATTACCCATCCTACCCTTAAGTGGCTGAAAGAAAAATTGTCGATTTAATTTAGACGATAAATTGTATTACTAAAAATTTTATTGTAACTTGTATCGATTCTTCAAAAAGTTCAATTTTTTCAGTTTGAATGTAATCTTATAAGAAAAGTTGATTGCAAATTTGCAGATCTATTTTAGAAAGCACAATTTTTCGTTATTTATGCATTTTCGTATCTGGAATCATTTTTCCAATGATTCGATTTTTTTATTGTGATCGTTATTTTTCACTATTAAAAGAAAAACTACGTATTCTGTCATAAAGTCATTAACAACAAATTTTGTAGATGATTTTTCGATAAACAAATTTTATTTCTTTATTTTTTTCGTAACTTGTGTCCTTTGTCTAAAAGTTTACTTTTTCTATTTCTAATGTTGTTTTTTACGGATAAAGGAAAAATTACGCGTCCTATCAAAAAGTGAATAGTAACAAAAGAGGATGCTCGATTTCGGCGGCTTTTGGCCTAATTTATGTTTGGGTCAAAAAATTAGACTAACATTTTTTTATTATCTACTAAAAATAATAAGTCGATTCCATGTAAACGGACCATCCTCAGCCCCGTAATTCCAGCCCCGTTACCCTCTCAAATACTGAAAATGCCATAACTTTCTAACATTATTTTTGGAGAGATTAGGGGCTGCCAAACTTATATTTGCTTAATAAAATACAC
>NC_046657.1:116055645-116061509 GCF_010883055.1 Belonocnema kinseyi | reverse complement strand
TAGATGCAAAATATCTTAGCTTGATCCGCAGATATGGCCAGGGTATCCTTGGGTTTTTGGTGTCGCTGATTTCCAATCCAAGGTTCTTTAACCTATATCACATCAGGTTCGAGTATATTTGAAGGTCACATTGAAAAAAGCTGATGAAGAAATCGAGAAAAATAGATATATAAGTTTTATGGTTTCAAAGTTCAAATACGGGGTTCGTTTAAACGCTTGATGCCAATAAGAAAAAGAAGCAATTTTCTTAGCTTAATCTTGGGGTGTTCTTGAGATAACCATCAAACAACCTCTAGATGACCTTAAGAGACTAAAATGTTCCCTGATTTGGATTCAGCAACCCTAAAAACCTATATATACAGTAATTAAAATTCATGAAGTGGCATTTTTCTGCTTATCCCTGAAGTGATATTGAGTTGACCTTGAAATTCGCTTTAATTTACATCAATTGGTTAAACAAGTCCCGAATATTCTAAAGTCAATATTCTATTGACTTTTTCCATAGCGTGCGTTATTTAACTTAAAATTTTCATTTTCGTTATATTTGTAAAAACCAGTTTTTCGGTTTCAGAGGGTCTCAAGGCGTGATCATTTGACAAAAACAGGAAGTTGGGGTCAAGTTTTACAAAATTCTAGCACCTTCTCTCGTGAGAATTTAAAAATAGAATTAGCAAATTTTGATCATTTTTAAATTAAAATATTAAAAATAATGAAATAATAATTAAAATAATTAGTGTCGTGTCAATTATTATGTATAATATTGATTTGTTTGGTGTATTTTGTTTATAAAACAGATGAATTTGATAAATAAATTTAGGTTGTGTGTCATCTAAAAATTGGTATTTTTAAACAAAAAAAATTAGATTTAAATCCAATGATTTTTATTTTTAACAAAAGAATTTAGAAACATGAAAAATTTTTGATTCTGTTCAAGTTTTTCATCGGAAGTGAACATTTTTATTAAACTATTATTTGTTTTTAAAGAAGATTCATAATTTTTAAAGAAATTTAAGTGAAGTTCATGCTTGACATTGAATATCAACTATTTCTAATTTTTCAACAAAATGAGGTTTTGCTGGTGTGTTTCACCTGAAATTGGTATTTTCAGACAGAATCAATTATATTTAAATCCAATCATTTTTATTTGAAGTAATGGAATTTCTCCATTTGAATAATTTAGGATTATGTTAATGTTTTTCATAGAAAAGAAACTTTTTCACTACAAAATGATTATTTTTTAAGAAAGATTTATCATTTTTAACAGTTTTAAATTAAGTTGGCGTTTGATATCGTAAATATATTTTTAAAGAAAAATCATTATAATTTGAAAAAAAAATTTTTGACAGATAACGTTATTGCTAGTAAAAAATTATCTAGTTGAAAAAATCAGTTTTTTTTAATTTGAGGTTAAAGTAACGATTGTTAATATATATTTCAAAGAATATTTACAATTTGAAAAGAATTTAAGGTAATGTTAATAAACATTTTTATTATAAAATGATTAGTTTTTAAGGAATTTTAACAATTTTAAGTTAAGTTGGCGTTTAACATAAAAAATCTATATTTTGAAAGAAACATCATTATAATTTGAACCAATTTTTTTAACAGATGGCGTGATTACTAGTGAAAAATTATCAGATTGCAAAAATGTGTTTTTTTTTAATTTTAGGTTAAACTAGGGGTTGTTAATATATATTTCAAAGAATATTTACAATTTAGAAGCAAATTAAGGTTATGTTTTTTTTTACGTATATTATCGATAATAATTGCTGAAATCGATGAGCATCAGCAAACTTTTTTGCAAGAAATCGATTGACTTTAAATCATATGAGTGCAGATTTGAAAAGCCATAACAAAATCGATTTTTTGATATTATTTTGTTTTCATATTATTTGAAAAATAATTAATAATTTCTTAATGGAAGCTCATAGAAAAATATATATATTACTTATTGAACGATAGAAGAGTTGAATTTTACAATTTCTAAATCGATACCCTGGAAATTCAAAATTATATTTTTAATTGAAGAATCATGAAATTGAATGATTTCAGATTAAAAATTTAGAAAATAGGTCAACGTCAATACCTTAAAATTTTAATATTTTAAGACAAGGTCATTAAAAATTAAGAGGGAATTGCAATTGTAATATTTATAATTTCATAGTTTAATATCAAAGCTGATTAGACAAATGATTGTCAAATCAAAGAAGGAGTTTAATTATACTAAAGAAAATTGTCAAACTAAATAGTGATTTCAAATGGGAAGCATTAAAAATGAAACCATTTCTACAACAGAACCTTGAAACTTAAACGAAGGCGAACTTCATTTAAAAATGAATAAATTTAAAATCAACAAAAATTGTGATACTGAAACGTTTTTGTAATCAGACACTTTAAAATATAAATGACTTAAAATAAATTAGAACAACTTAAAAAATAATAATATTAAAATTTTTAATTATACTTTCCAAAATTGACTCAACTTTTAAATTCAAGAAACTCAAATTGTAACCATTTAAAATTAGAAAAATTATTTGTTTGCTGATATATCAATTGATGCTTCTTATATTTATATCTAAAATTATCAAAAACAGGGCTTTTATTATTATATTATCAAGGCTTTGCGTATGGAATTTAGGTATATTCAATAACGGGATGGTCTCGTCATTTTGAATCATTCCCTGAATTTGAGACTACAATATTGTGAAATTAAAAATTTAAAACCTCCAAAACTTAATCTAAAAATAATTTAGAAAAAAACGTAATTTCAAGGCCTCAGATTAAATTGTTTCATAATAGCGCATTCAAAGCCATAAATTTGAATTAAAAATAAAGAAATTGAAAAGACGATAAATATATTATTTATAAGGATCAGACTACGTAGTATCAAGTGAAATTCAAAACGACTGGATAGACTTTTTTAGTAAAAAATGTGATTTGTTAAAAAAATTACTTTCGATTTCACCGTTGAACATTACAGAAGTTTAAGTATTGCGAAAAACATTGTGAACCTTAAAGTCAATTACTGGTAATTAAAAAAAAAAGGAAAAATCGACTGAATTGATTCCAATGATAGTAAAAAAAAGTTACAAGGCTTTACAAATTTCCGATTATGTAGGTGTTTTTCGTTAAAAATTAAAAGTTATATTCCAAAATCATTAGATTACAAAAAAGATTTATTTTTTAAATTTTACAATACGTTGACGTTTTTAATAAAAAATTGTACTTTTTAAAACAAAAAGCATTATAATCTGAATAAGATTTAGAATCGGTTAACAATTTTGGTTTATATTAGTGTTTGTTTAAATTTCCAAGGTCATTCACAATTTTACAACAATTATAGGTTATATTGGCGATTTCCACTAGAAATCGTTCATTTTCGTAAAAAAAATTAGTATATTTAAAAAAGATTCCGTCTTTGGGTACAATTTTAGGTTAAGCTACTGTTTTTCAATATGGACTTGGTTTACATTTTTGGAACATTTTAAGGTTATGGTAAATTTCTTTTACATGAAATCGTCATTTTCAAAATGAATAAATAAATTTCATGGAAGATTTATAATGTAGAACAATTGATTCTTAAGTTTAATTTGTGTTTTTCGTGGGTACTTCTTGGTATTAAAAAAAATCAATTTAAAATAAATAGTTAAAATTATTAACAATTTTAGGTTAATATCGTGTGTTTAAGATGAAATCAATATTTTTAAACAAAAATGATGAACAATTTCAGGTTAAATTATAGAATTGCTGGTACCCCCATTTATTTCCTGGAACAATTTTTTTCCAAAGTCAAACTATTGGAACATGAAATTGAAGTAAATTCGAAGCGATTTGTTAAAAGAAAGCATTACAATTATTGTTAATTGCATTATTATAACGCGTGAAATATGGTTCTACCAAAAATTTGAATTTGCCGTATTTAACTTACTGTTTAAGTCCTTTTACAACTCCCGGCAAGGTAAAAAGTTATAAATAAGTGTAATTTGAACTTTTATTTACATATATTCACATATTTTGCTGTTTGTTTTGTTCATATAAACCACGTTACTTACAAAAAAAGAAAGAGTTGCTAAAGTTGTTATAGAAGGAGTCGTTTCAAATTGTACAAAACACCTCGACCCGCCCGAGTCACAGTTTCGTCGTTACTTTCAACTTTTTTCACTTTCATGAATGAAGGTGAATGAAGATGAAATTAAGTTAAAGTCTCAATGTCAGCTAATGTATTTTCGCCTTCATTTCGACTTCAAAAGTTGTTGTTATTACCGTTTTTACCAGTTTTGCAGCCGAAATGAAGGTGAAACGATATTTTGATCTCATCTTCATTTCAGCGTTTTTCACAATCATTAAGGAATACACGGAGAAACCTGTTATACAATATTTGCTAAAAATCAGACTAGATTTTACTTTTTTTAGTTTTTAATAGAGGGACATCGAGGAACTTTTGTAACGTTTACTACTTCGAGTAGTAACTAGTGAAGCAGCAAGTAATGTATTATAACCACTTACTAATTTTGGTAAAAGAAAATTCTAAATTTCTTGCATTAATATCTGCAGAAGATTGGAATATTTGCAAAGGACTATAGTGACGTCGAGAGAGACCGGCGCACTGATTTAGTAAGCGACTTAGTAAACATTGTTGCAACCAGATTAGCAGACGAAAAAAAAACTAATCTGCGCCGCGTCGCGTTGTAGGTTAAAACACACGTATCATTTACACAAGCATATGACGTAAATGCAGACTTATTATGGGATTTTTAACTGTTTTGAACTATTATATTTATTTAAATTAAATTGTACAGTACACATGATAACAGTTTATATATTATTATATACATTCCGCAATATTATATTACAAGCTGAAACTGAAAAATGCGATTATAACATAAAGCTGGTGGGAATCGAACACGGGTCTCCACCGCGGCAGCACGGGGATATTCCATCCTGCTAATCTAGATCCTACTGATTTAACCTTCATTTTAACTTCAAACCATGTTATCCCATTTCATCTTCTCTTTCAACTAACTGTTTTTTATTCTTTTTAATATATTTATGTTTTTTTTTTTAATTTTCAAATACAATACTTAACAATTTAGAAAATTACGAATATTTTCATGATTGCAGTACTTTTATGCAAGTATTGTATTAGCATATTAGTTTTAGGTGACAATAAAAGGCTTAGAACTTAATAGACACACACACGTGCGCACACACACAAACACAGACAGACACACGCCCACGTGAAAACAGGGTGTTCTTTTCATCTTATCACATTAAAATATCTTAAAAAACACCCATCCAAATTCTTCATTACAAAATACTTATACTTTTATGGAACATTTTTTTCAATTCGCGGAATCAAAGGTTCGATCACCGGGGGTGGAATGTAGGTGCGACTTCCGCATTCCAAATTCTGTACCGGGTTTTATTCAAAAATAAATTGAAAATGTTAAGGAAATTAATTTAAAGTCGTCTTATTTCTTTTTGTTTTGTTCAAATAAAATAAAGAAATAAGAATCTTCGTTTTAATTTCGTTTGAAACCGCATGCCTTGACCAATCAACAATGTCATTTTTTGCAAATGCATCGCCGTCTGGCGTGAATCAAAAACATTTTTTCAAATAAAATATTACTCATTTTTTAATGATGAATCTGAATTTACAATAAAAAACGTTGGTTTCAATTTTAAGTTCTAAAGTTATCCCCTCCCCTACCGCCCCGAGAGGGTGGGGTATGGGGTAAATTGTTGCGGAATTGCTTCTCCCACTCTAAAATACAAAGTTCTCGTCATGGACATTTTTTGTTTGTATGCATATTTCTTAAGATATTTTAATGTCACAAGATGAAAAGAACACACTGTTTTCACAC
>NC_046657.1:116043275-116055545 GCF_010883055.1 Belonocnema kinseyi | reverse complement strand
CTGCAATCATGAAAATATACATACTTTTCTAAAGAATTAAGTATTGTATTTGAAAATTTGAACAATAAAAACATAAATATATAAAAATAGCATGAAAAAAGCGAGAAACAGACAGATGAAAAACAAATTTTTTTAAAAGGGTACAAAGAATGATTTGTGAAATGAAATAATTCATTGACTGCCTACATAACTGAAGTCAAAATGAGAAGTCTGCGCTTGAAAAAGTATATTGAGCTTTCTTATTTATCTATACTCCACTTTAGCCCTTTTCTCAGGTGGGTGAAGGGTGTACTGAAAATTAAATTTATTACAATTGAGTAACTCTTCTGAAAACAATCATCACGTTGAAAGAGAAGGTGAAATGGGACAACATGGTTTCAAGTTAAAATGAAGGTTCAATCAATAAGATCAACTTTGTCAGTTTGCGGCGTTGAAGGTGAAAAAAGTCGAAACTACGGTTTTTAATATTTTCACTTTACATTGAATAACGCTTACGTTTAAAGAAGTTGAAACTGGCGACGAAACTTCGACTCGGGCCGTTTTCCAACTTTTAAACAAATACAACTGAAATTTTTATAATTGATTATATTCATGAACATAATTCACAAAAATATGTTTAATTTTATTAAAAAAGAATAAAGTTTTTCGTATATATACTTTCATTCCCAGCAAGAATGTCTAAAAATAATTTAATGGTAAGTTGAATAGGGAAAATTCAAAATTTTGGTACCCCCATATTTGAGCCGTTATAATAATGCAATTAACAATAATTTTAATGCTTTCTTTCATTAAATCGCTTCAAATTTACTTCAATTTCATGTTCCAATAGTTTGATTTTAGAAAAAAATGTTTCTACGAAATAAAGGGTGGTACCAGCTATTCTATAATCTAACCCAATTTTGGATTATGTAAGTGTTTTTTTCATCTTACAATTTTCAACAGTTTAAAATTTAACCTCTGAAAATTAACCTGTTTAAAAATTGTGAAAATAAAAAAATCCATTATGAATAATTGAAAGAAAAAGAAACCAGCGAATATTTTGATTACAAACGAGGGTTTACAAATATAATATTTACATAATATTACATACTTACCATGACGTGTAACCTTTGTATCCTTCATCTGAGATCACAGAGGCACGTTGAGGACACCAAAGGCACCTTTGGTTCGACCGAAGCACCCAGAGGATGCCAAGGAACAGGATTCCGAAGGCTGCTGTTGCGAAACTCCTCCGATGCTTCCCAAGCCCGAAGACAAACCTCAATAATCCTTGATTTGAAATCCTTTTCCTGGCACAAAGTCACACAACACTCTTTCTCGCGAATGCCGATATTTAACACGAAAACATCTAAAAAAATCTGCCCGCAGCGCGGGCACATTCTCGTCGCGCGCGGCTCGCTTCGCTCGCAAGTTTGAGCGCGCCTAGGGTGCGCGACGGTTGAATATGCGTCTTCATATTCTGAATTGTCTACTTAATTCAGTATAGTCAGAGATTAAGTTTCTCAAAACTCTGTAGGCTTTGAAATATACATTCCCATCGTGACACTCGCGCTGCGCGCTCGATTTTCGACAGATATTTGTAAATAGGTTTTGTTGAATTTTTTTCTCGTAGTTTTCGTCGTTTTTCCACACATTTTTTTTAAACGTTATTTTTCATGAATAAAACAAAAGGTACGCGTCCTATCAAGAAGTGATTCTTAACGAAATTGTAAATCTTTTTTGGGATAACAATTTTTGTTAATTCGTCTTTTTTCGTATCCTACATAGTTTGTCTACAAAATGGAATTTCTTATTATTAATTATTTTTTTGTGCAATCAAAATTTGAATTTTTGATTTTTGAAAAAAATCAAAAAATTTATCATAATAATCTTGTAGGTATTTTAAAAAGAAATGTTTTTCTTTTTTTGACTTTTTTCATATCATGCGTTTTTTGGCTTAAAATTTTGATTTTTGTTTGATATAAAAAATTTTGAAAACGCTATATTTTACTATTTTCTTTCTATCGAAAAAAGTCATTGGGCTAAATTGTTTGTTCTTTTTATACTATAAATATCCATACATAGAATTTTCAAATTCAGAAAAAGTGGTTTAAAAAATTTTCAAAATGCGCTCACTTTTTGAATTTTTATCAAAAATGGCTGGTTAACGAACTCGTCCTTTCTTTTACGACCGAAAAAAGTGTTCCAAACATGGATTTGATTCGTTAATTTTTTCGAGAGTTATCGTGTTTACGGACGGACGGCCGGACGGACAGACAGACAGACACCATCGTGAAAACCTAATTTTCGGATTCAGGAGGTCTCGAAACGTGGAGATCCGTTGAAAAACTGTGATGTAAATTTCCGACAATTCTAATACTTTCTCCATCATAAATGATGAGTATGTAAAAACGATCACACGAAACGAGTCGTAATCGCGTGTTAGAACTGGGTTCCGAATCGACAGCAACCGGCAGCGCTCGTTGTCACTCGAGATTGTTTCGATGATCTTCGTCAATCTTCGTTTATCTGTTGCCGATGATAGAAAAAGGGAGATCAATCGACGCTGAATCATGATGCCCGTTAAAGACAAATTTGACTTTATTATTTCGTTTGTTAGCAGTGTCGGAAAGTACACTCGGAGCCCCGGGACGCAGGGCTGAAAATAAATTTTTGGGTCCCCTCAGAAATAGATTGACATAAAGGTAGCATATAAAATGTTATCCATTAAAAAACTTCGGCAATTGAAATCAATTGATTTTAACATAGGTAGGCCTGGTAGGCTTCACAGACCGTTCCCTGTAACCCTATTGTACCCTATATTTAAAAATTTTGTAATAAGATGAAAGCTTCCTACAGTCAGAAATTTTGAAAAAAACGCAAAATCCGTGAATTTCTGTAAAAAGGAACTGTCAAAATAATCAATGCCGCCATACAGTCACTGCTGGTAACTTTTTTGCTCAAATCACTTTTTTAGTCACTTTTGAAAATAAAAAGATCAAAGTAGATACTTTTCTTTTAATAAATATTTTTATTCAAGTCTATACCTGTTTCGAAATCATCTTGAATTCTTTCAAAATATTTCTAGGTATTTTCAAAGTTTCGAAGAAATTTTCGAAAGATTTGAATAATTTTAAGTGATTTAAAGGATTGTATGCTATATTTAAAACACATCAGGCATTTTCAAGAGCTTTTAATTGTAAATATTCTCAGAAATTTTAATAGATTCCAAGGAATTATTAAATATTTTCAATAATTTGGAGGGATGTCAAAACCTTTGAAATATTTTAGTATGAATTTTCTAGAATTTCGGAAGATATGGAAGGATTTTACAGGATAAATTTCGGTATGAAAGATTTTTTATTGATTCTTATAGGACTTAAACATTTAAATTAATTTGACGAAAATCCCGTGGAAAATTAAAAATTCAAATTTCGATTCAAATTACCCAAAATACAGGAAAAAATATCCAAAATAAATTATAACTCTTAAAAGTGCTAAGCATTTTTGTTTTAACAATTTGTTTACAGGACTTTAAAATAAAGTGTAATTATACGAAAATACTATGAAAAAAAAATGCAAATTTTGATTCAAACGATTCAAAATACAGGAAAAAATCCCAGAAAGGTATTATAAATTTTGGAAAGTTCTACAAGATTGTATTTCATCCGTCTTTTGGTAGGGCTTGTCATTTTAGTTTAATTTATTATTTTAACCATTTTTTGTAGGACTTGACAGTTCAGTTTAATTTTACGAGGATACAGTGAAAAAATGAAAAATTCCAATTTCGATCTGAACGATTGTAAATAAAGGAAAAAATTCTCTAAAACAGAATTATAATTTTTGAAAAGTCCTACAAAAATTTATTTTGTCTATTTTTTGGTAGGGCTTGACAAAAACACAGGGAACAAATAGAAATTTCAAATTTCAATCCAAATGTTCCAAATACGTGGGAAAATCTCAAAAAGGGATGATAACTTTTGAAAAGTCCTAAATAATAATTGTATTTTAACAGTTTTTTTATGACTCGACAATTTAGTTTAATTTCAAGAAAATACCGTAAAGAAATAGAAAATTGAAATTTTGATCCAAACGACTCAAGATACAGGAAAAAATCCCCAACAAAAATTATAACTTCGCAAAAGTACTAAATCATTTTATTTAAAAAAATTTCCATAGGACTTTACAATTAAGTTTGATTTTACGAAAACACAGTGGAAAATAAAAATTTCAATCCAAATGTTCCAAGTATGGGAGAAAATCTCAAAAAGGAATTATAACTTTTGAAAAGTCCTGAATAATAATTGTATTTTAACCGTTTTTTTTTTTTATGACTTGACAATTTAGTTTAATTTAAAGTAAATACCGTGAAAATTTCAAATTTTGATCCAAACGATTCAACATATAGGAAACAATCTCAAAAAGGAATTCTACCTTTCAAAAGTCCTTAACAACTTTATTTTATAATTTTTTTATTGGACCTTACAATTTAGTTTATTTTTACGAAAATACCGTGAAAAATAGAAAATTCCAATTTTGATTCAAAAGATTCAATATACATTTAAAAATCTGGAAAAAGGAATTAAAATGTTTCCAAAGTCCTAAATAATTATATTTTAACCATTTTTTAATTGGGCTTGATAATTTACTCTAATTTTACGAAAATACAATGGGAAAATAGACAATTCGAATTTCCACCCAAACGATTCAAAATACAGGCAAAAATCTCAAAAGGGGAATTATAATTTTTGAAAAGTCCTAAAGAAAATTACTTTTTTCCATTTTGTAGTAGGACTTGACAATGTATTTCAATTTTACGAAAATACAGTGGAAACATAGAACATTTAAATTTTTGATACAAACGATTAAAAATAAGTGGAAAATTCTCAAAAAGGAATTATAAGCTTTTAATTTGGTTTAATTATATGAAAACAAAGGGAAAGGCTAAAATTGAAGAACTAAAATTCGAATTGGTCGAACACCCACCGTATTCACCAGATTTAGCCCCCAGTGACTTTTTCTTATTTCCAAACTTGAAAAAATGGCTCGGTGGACAGAGATTTCCAGACAACGAAGACGTCATTGCCTCTGTAAGTGCTTATTTTGAGGAACTTCCGAAAAAAAGGGAAAAACAAACAAAAAAAACAAAGGGAAATAAAAATTGCAAATTTTAATCCAAACGTTTCCATATACGTGGAAAAATCTCAAAAAGGAATTTGATAACTTTTGAAAAGTCCTAAATAATAATTTTATTTTAACAATTTGTTTTGCCAATTGAGTTTAATTTTAGAAAATACCTTGGAAAATCGAAAATTCAAATTTTTATCAAAACGATTCAAAATACAGGACATCTCTAAACCCTCCAAAGCATGAAGGCAGAAAATCTACACAATATGGATCAAGTTAAGAATCTTCATTAACAGAAAATTCTTAACGGCTTAATAAGACTAGATGGAAAATAATATTTTCAAATTAAAATTATTTCTTGAAAAAAAGATCCTACTACTTCTATCATTAACACCTAGCTAAAATTGGCGTTATTTTCTTGAATTAAGAGTTCTTATTCTGATCCCTCTAATAGCTTAATTGGAAAAGCACCTGACCGGAAATCAGAAGTTTTGTGGTTCGATTCCCAATGGAGTGAAGATGGAATAGGATCTTTGACATAGAAAATTTTTTATTAAAATCATATTGATTCTTACCCTCAATCCCACCAAGTTTTGTAATGCCTAACATTGCGTTTTAAAATCTATTTCTAACATTTCTAATATTCGAAACCAGTGGAGCCAACATCTTCATAATGAATTTATCTAGTTCGATTTTAAAATATTGTATGGAACTTTACCATTTGAATTTAACAACTGTCAACAATTTAACAACATAAATATTTTAATCTCCAATAGTCATGTCGGATGCTACTGTGATCTTTCAACGATTTCCCCGTTACCGACGCAGTTTCTAGAGAAAAACACTTCTGCTATCTCGTCACCTCGCTTCTTTACTTTATTTTAATTATTTCATTTCGATTGGAAATCATATTTTGTTAATTTTTATAAAATCTATACGTATTGCATTCCTAATTTCTTCTTTTTTGGTTAAGTGAAAATGCACCAGACACTTGCAATTAGTGAATAAGAGCATTAAGAGCGTTAAAGCAGGGCCTATATTTCAACTCGAGAGGGTTTCGACTAGTATCTTATGAGGAATACAAGCCTACGAGCATTTCTAATTTTTTTAAGAAGCACTCTCGGATTTCCAAAAAACCTTTTAAAAGTTTAATTACATTAGTTCAAGCACAAATTGATTATTTTTGTAGATATTATAATTTTTTTTCATTTCTTGCAGAATTCTGAACTTTTACATAAATACATTAAAGAAGTGAATATTCAAAATGTGCTGATAACTACTGCTTCAAACTTTGCAGTAATACTTGAAGAAAGTTGGAACTCCAAGAAACAGCATTTACAGAAACTCGTAAGTAATTAAAGTTGTCAAGTGCCATAAGCGTCCGTGTTATATATATATATTTGCACATAATATACCGACTTAGAGTGACTTTCGGGTCATTTATCGACCTTACTTCCGCAAGAAAATTTATTTTAATATTCTAGTCCCAACAGCAGGACAACGTACCCTTTATTGTATCGTTACATTTAATTGTGTGTGGTAGATAATAATATATTTTAATGTAGAATGTGAACATTAATAATTTTTAAAAAACGGTGCATTTGTAAAACTGTTAAGAGTTTTAGATTGTTTGTTTCCGAATATTAAGTACTACTTAAAAATGTATTTTTTTAGTATATCCTATTTCTCTTCGGCATTCTAAAGTACTCTACCTCTGGAGATCTTACAGCCCATTTTCAAGAGAGTTTCTATTGTCACCCTTGTTTTCCCTCCTTTCTCACCAAGTATAACTCGATGTCGAGTAAGTTTGTATTGTCACCCTCTTTTTTCACTCCTTTGTCAGCAACTTACTGTTCCTGCACTTGACCTTACAGACTTTCCGTGTGCTTTCAACGATTTCATTCCAAAGTAAATACTCGATCATTAATGGTTACATTTATCTCAGAGTCTCGAGTTCGGGAGCCATTTGTTGTAAGTGATCCACAGCTAAAGCTTTCGTGTACTATAGAAGTCGCGAAAGGAAACTACAGGCAAAAAAACAACAGATTTATGGGATGCACATCAACGAAACTCGATTAGAGACTCTTGTACATTTTTTTATACAGCTTTGGAGATTTCTGTACATACAGGTACAAAGTTTCTTTAAAAAGGTTCTACAATATAATCGAAATTAAAGACTTCAGGAATAAAATAACAGAAAAATATATCTATGTATTTCTTCAATTCCGAGTGGACACTGTCAGAAGATAAAAATAGCTTCATTCTTCAAAATCAGAGATCGTATACGCCTCGGTGCAAAAATTCATTCTCTCATCGTTCCGGATAGGGAGACGGAGGGTAGACAACGTTGAAAAAGTGACTTGAATAATTCAAGAATCCTAGAGGTAAAGAGAAAGATGGAAGGACAGAAATCCACCGCAACCTTGCGCTGCACAATCGTTATTTCCACCAGCCGCAACCGGAGACCGCACTCGAGTTTTCTTTTCTCACCTAGCGAGTTACCGTTTCATGAAATTGTAATTCCGTAATAAACACGAGGAGCAATGATAATTCATTCGCTCTACTTCAAAATGTTTGATTATCGTCAGCGGAAGCTGTTGCTTTCAACTCTGAAAATTGTCTCATTTTATGCATAAATTTTTTTACCTTGGTATCGCAAATACCATTCACAATGACAGGAATACTGTTCGGGCATTACGTTACACCATAGACATATAAATAGGAGCAGACCAGCCACAAGCTTCCTAGCTTGGGCACGAGGATTGATTATAAGTTACAAGGTTACTTACTCCCATTACGAAAAGAAAAAAAAATTTGCTCTTTCTCTCCCAATATTGGCTTAGAAATCCAAAATGATAACCCGCCCCGCTAGTTGTTTCAACCCCGCTACGACATGCCTAGTGTCCTCCTATTCATATAGTATGTCTATGCGTCTCGAAATTTCGCGTAAATATTACCCCCTCCCTCATAAGTATTTGACGTAGTGATTGAGCTGACCCATGTTTCATTTGTTTTGAAAAATACGTCCCTCTTATTCGATATAAAACAACATTCTCAATATATAAGCGATGACTATAAACAACGTACTTTGTTTAAAACGCGAATGCGTTTGTTTTTATTTAATAGCAAATTGATTCCGAACGTAAACCACGTTTCGCCAACTACGACCAGTGCGACGGTCATCGAAAAAGTTTTAGTTGAAATAACTTGTCGCAAGAAAGTTGATCACCAGACTTTGAGAAAGTTTTCCTGGTAATTTGGGGGAAATCGGTCAAAAATTGTGGAAATGGCAGCGAGTTGAAGTCAACACACGCTGCCGCTGCAGTGCTCCGCTTATCGGCCTTTGTTCCTCAGCCATAAGGCAGTTGGCGAAACGTGGTTTTCGTTCGGAATCAATTTGCTATTAAATAAAAACAAACATATTTCTTATTTTAAACAAATTGCGTTCTTTATAGTCATCGTTTACATATTGAGAATACACCATATAAATTTCAAGCATTTTTATCAACAAACGGCTGAATAATCGCGAGTGGTGTTTTACAAAACATAGATTTTTGATCGGAAAAATTTCTGAATTTGTATTGTTTATCTTAAGTAATAATTGTCGAATGAAAAAATTTCATCAGAAAAATTTCTCGGCCAGGTCAATCTGAAGACGAAAGTATATTTTGTTTTAGGTTTAGGCCACTTTTTTTATCGATAGATTTTCCTGGGTGGACAATACTTCTACGCGGTTTCGAGCGCTTGTCGAGTTGTTGCATCGGTCACCTCAATTCTATAAGGCCTATATTAAACAAAATAATTTTGCTAATTTGAATATTTTAATTCATTGAGATCTGGAGGCCAACGATAGAATTATTTACGAGCGTCGGACGAGTAATTGAATCTAAGCGCTCTATTTACATACGTCGACATTATTAATTAGATATGTATGGTATGAAAATATCTCGAGAATCTCTCCCATTGTTTGAAGAACTCGTAATTTTGACGCTCTGGAACAAACAAGTTTGGTGGAGCACGTCCCTTTTGTTTTGCTACGAGTTCGTAAGAAGGTTTGAGAATTTACATGCGAGGCACGAATGTAGGTGCCAGATCGCAGATCCACTCTTGTTTTTCCAATTCTATGTTTCCTCTGGAATCTAAAACGAACCTTTGTCGGAAAAAGTACAATTAATTTGAAATGTATATTTCAATTGTACCTGAGTAATTCAAATCAAAAAAATTGAGTCTTCATGAAGGGGTTTTACTTCAAACTAAATTCATATTTTTCTCTGAGCATTTTAGTTTTATATGAACTAAACATTTTTCAAAATAGGGTAAAGATGCATATTCCCGACTCTCAATTGATGAATGAGACTATGCAAAAAAAATACATTTATTAAAATTATAGATATTTAAAATAGAACTTGTACGTGGGTGAAAATTACGTTTAGTCCAGTGATGTGAGAACGCGGATATCTGGCATATGCACTAATGATTCCTGTGTATTTTTAGGTTATGTAACCCTATGTGTCAACATAAAAACATATATGATTTACCACTGCGCATGTCAGAGATATCCGCGTTCTCCAGAACTACAAGATCGTGGCACAAATTTACCCCCATCATACCTACAGTTTGGAAGCCGCAAAACACAAGGTGCATGATTACCACTATGAGTTCCAGTGTAAGCCGAAAATGCACGACTCGAACTACAGTTTTATCAGGTTTTCTGCTGCACGATGATTGCCAATCTGAAATCTTCAGAAAACTTCGGTGGTCTTCTATTTATATCTCAATCCCCACTTGAAAGAAATTGAAGAAATTGGCGATTTCGATGTTTCATGTTATTCCTAATATCTTGAATGAGTCGATTTTGAGGTTATGTTTTTTCAGATGTATATAATATGGATATCATTACTATTCTATATATTTTTAATGTTAATATTATAATTATAAAATATTATATCAATATTAAAACATGAATTTTGAATTAAACACATAAATTTTAAAAAATTGTTAATTGTTTTTAACAAAATAATTAAATTTTCATCCAAAAAGCTGAATTGTATACTAAAAAAGCATTTTAATCAAATACATCAATTTTGCATGAAAGATTAACTTTCTACCAAGAAATACGAGTATTCAATAAAATACAAAAATTTTCAACTAAAAAAGATTGCTTTTCAATGAAACCTAGAATAGTTAAATTTGTAGTTAAAAAAAAATGTTAACCAAAAACAAAAAGAATTTTCTACAAAATAGTTAAATTTTTAGAAAACAAATTTTCCCAACGCTTTGCGCTCGATAATGTATTTACCTCGCTCTACGCGCTCGATTTTTATATTTCTCTTACTATTGTGCGCATGTTTTTTAAAGTTAAAGGTTAACAAATCGGCAACTGTAAGTTGGCGATTGTGAATTATCTTTTGTTAAAGCCCATTTGGCTTTAACGAATACATTCTTAACAAGTATCTCGTACTTTGTACACGATTTTGTCTAAAATGTCAACTTCTTTACACCATGTGCAATACTATTGTATGAAATGTATATTATATTTATTTCTGCACCTCGGGCTGGTACTGCCGTGTCAGATATTGCAAAATAATGTACAAATTTTATTCTTCATGATTACTTTAATATTTGCTCCTTATTTTGTACTCATTTTTTTCTCAGCTACCATGAAAAATGTATCATTTTAATACATTTATATTATTAAAATTCAGAATATGTATTGGTATTAACACATACATATTTTCATTATCTTGTTTTCAAAATTAAAAATAAGAGCGCATCATAAAAAAAACAAATTTGTTATTCAACTCTTCAATGAGACTTGTGTCGTTTTTCTATAAATTTAATTTGTTTATTTTCAATGTAATTTTTTACAATTTAAACCAAAAATACGCATCCTAGTATAAAATGTCTCAAGGAAAGTTTGTAGACATAATTTAGGCGAAAAATTGTAATAGTTAGAACGTTATTGTAGCTTGTGTCTTTTTCCAAAAAGTTAATTTTTTAATTTAAATGCATTCTTATAACAAAAGTTTATTACAAATTTATAGATTTTTTTCAATGCATCATTTTTGTCATTTTTGTGTTTTCGTACCTTGCATCATTTTTCCAAATATTTGATTTCTTTATTCTCACTGTTTTCACGACTAAAACAAAAACTACGCATTATATCAAAGAATGATTTATAACAAATCTGTGCATCTTTTTTGGGTAAACAAATTTTATCTCTTTATTTTTGAAAAATGTTTGAATTTTCAAGTAGTACAAATAACCGTGCAGAGAACTTTTTAATCTTGAAAAAAGTGGTCTGAAAAATTTTCAAAATGCGCTCACTTTTTGAATTTTTATCCAAAATGGCTGACTAACGAACTTGACCTTCAGTTGCTGACACTAAAAAAGTGTACCAAAGGCCAATATAATAAACAGGCAGGCATACATACAGACATAGGGATATAAAAACATACAGATACATTCGTAAAAATGGGGGGGGGGTCAAATTAAAAAAAAATGTAATACCTTATCTGATGAGAATTTAATTATAAGATCTTTTCTACATAGTTTTTCAATGTTTCAGCAATACCCAGTTTCGTCTGGTCGGTCTACAAGAGTTTGCCTCATAAGAGGCCTCTTAGTAGGTCGACAGTGCACAATCAAAACATAATGTGTGCCATTTTGTCCAATATTGTGCTATGCGCATTTTCAGGTTTCATTTAACCTAAATAATACTTGGACACAATGATATTTAGTATTTTTAATGTTTTTCATAAAAATTCTTTAATAATTAAAAACAATTAAGTGCATTCGGAATCTGTAATGAGAAGTTAAAACACAGAACGTGCTCTTTTTACTTAGTACTTACTGTGTTTGGAACGTGCGCAACTGAGGTATCCTTATGCGGCTTTGGAATGAAGATTGTTTGACCATTCCCTATGACACCGGGGTGTATCCCACTGCTAAGCATGCCCGAAAGATGCCGCTCAATTGTCGCACCAAGGACTGTAATCCTGCTTGAATCGATATAGGGAATATGCTATCAACACCTGCGGCTTGAAATTATTGAAATTATTACTGAAGGAAGCAGGAAACTACTTTATAAAAAAATGAAAGGAAACAAAAGTTCAGAAATTGTCAACATGAGAAATAGTAGGGGGGAAATGGTATATGATGCAG
>NC_046657.1:116021690-116043175 GCF_010883055.1 Belonocnema kinseyi | reverse complement strand
ATCCCATCCACACCCTACTCCTTTCCCCTGCCGAGTGAGTCACGCCTACCCCGAAAGGGAAATGGCTTAATGGTGTAATAATAATAATAATAATAATAATTACACATTAAATTTTGGAATGAGTGACAATACGACTCGCTACTCACCTATCTTCCTTTCTGGCTGTAAAAGCTGGTCTTCATGATTGGTATGGCTCATGGGCCACCCCCTCAGTCTTGTAATCCAACTCTAAGCCTAGGAAGCGAGGGACTGGTCACTCAGAAATCAGGAAGTCAGAATAACAATGACTGCTACCGGAATAACGAAGATTTCGTAGAGACCTTCCTCGCACTATCTCCAGATTTCTTGTGACTTACAATGAAACTCCTTCGAAAAGTTAATCACGCGGTACTTGAAACAGATCTCCCAAGTGTTCCCGACAGAGTGACGAATTTTTTCCGACAGGGATTTCCCGAACCGGCCGACTTGAGCAAGACTTCTCGTGACGCACTGAGGCTTACTGAGACTAACTGGGATAAACGAAGGAACACCGGAATAGAATTTAGAGATTTCTATTGACCTCCACATAGTCTTTCGTAAGTCTAAGAGTCACCTAAAATCTCAGTAACCAGCCCCTCGCTAAAAAAGTGTACCCTAATTGGGTGCTCTAGTCTCCCATTATTTGACATGATGAATTGCCCCTTAGGGTTCTCCGAAGCCTAGAAGTATCAGGTATATTCTCGATTCCCTGAAAGTACTCACTTCATGATTCCCTTATGGAATTTTGTATCTCAATGTTATATCTTGTTAAGGTTTCCCTATACAAGTTTCAGTTCCCATTCTTCTTTGGGCTGTTAAAAAAGCATCAAGTTTCCTTTTCGAGGTCCTGAAGACTAGGATCCCACTAGGATGCATCCCTGTCTGTTTTATTTATACGAAGATAACAATTGTCCTCATACGATTTATTTCTACCTTTCTTCAATATCTAGATAGGAAATTCTATTTGTCCCGTACACTTAAGTCTGCCCTTAATATCATAAGTTTTTGAGTCAGTTGACTGAAATTTCCTATACCTTAGAGCTTCAAGTCTATCGG
This sequence comes from Belonocnema kinseyi, assembly GCF_010883055.1. Taxonomy (NCBI): domain Eukaryota; kingdom Metazoa; phylum Arthropoda; class Insecta; order Hymenoptera; family Cynipidae; genus Belonocnema; species Belonocnema kinseyi. The sequence continues at coordinate 116,042,101 of NC_046657.1, read as the reverse complement.
CTGTTAACGAGAAGCATACCTGTCTATGTTCTGATACGGATGTATTCGACGATACACGTTATCATTTAAACATTTCGTCCCTGCTATTCGTGTTCTTACTATATCAAGTCGAATTAAGAGCGTTAGAATAATATCTGATGAGCAATAGCCATCCTTTAACACAGCAGTAGTCAGCCACATATTTTAACTCCTCAGGTGATGGTGGCGCCTGCCTCCTTAACGGTGTTCGATTTTTCTTAATACCAAGTCTCGAGAACAAAACCTTGTTGATTAAATTTTAATATGTCCTCTGGAATATGCTATTTGTTTCGCTGTTAATAGTCTGCTTAAGATAGCAGACGCTCCTTTAGCATTACCAGGGTTGATCTGGATAAAATCCAGTTTGGAAGGGGAACATCTAATATCCATATTAGCATTCATTTGACTTTCAACAGTACCTGACTCTACAGTATATAGTTTAGGTAGCCTGACGGTCACCTTGAGGTCGATAACCTTCCACCCTCTAGTCTTTTAGGTCAGATTTTGTTCTTATATCCTCGTAAGTGCTGCTTTTACTTCTACGAATGCATTGGAAATCATAGCTTTACTGACCGAAGACTTTAAACCGCCAACAGCTTTGATAAAGCATGTTTGGGGCACTTCATTCTAACAGTTAACAATAAAGGAATTATTCTTGAAGCGACTATCTTCAAATTTTCGCATGATTTCTCCAGCTCGCACCTTATTGATCTTCTCTAATGTCGCTCCAATTGCTTTGACCTAGTTGTCATCGAGTTTGGTTGTAGGGAACCCCTCGACGACTATGGCTAGTTTTAGATGACTTCAAAGGGCCTGGCTATAAGACTCTCTCGGATCTCTCAGCCGCACCTTCTTCTGCTCTATGACTTCGTTCGGTGTTCTACTATCAGAATGAGGCCTTTTCGGAGACCCCTTTTGGTTAGTTGTTGCGTCCGATTAATTTAGCAATTGCACTTTTCAACTTTTCTTTGCAGCTCCCGATATTTTTTCTGGTCGTGCTTTTACTGTTTGGTTTGAACCCCGGCATCAGTATCGTACGTAGGTTCACCTAAGTTTCTACCTTACGCTTCCCCAGGGTTACTCACAGATGTTTCCTCATTAAGACATTCTGAAGTTTGCTCTAAGGCTCCTTTGGTCATTTCCATCTTAACGTTTTAAGATACTATTCTCTGATATTATTTATCCGTTAACACAGTAGTACACGCCCTGAGCTCAAGAGGTTTTCCTTTTAGAATATCCTTAACCATTGGCCTGACTGCTTATTTAGCTTTGTAACCATATTCAGCAGCAACCCTGTTAGTCCAGCCGACAATTTTTATATAAAATATACATAATACAATGTGTCTATTCCTACACTTTCGCTCCACTTGGGACTGCTCAGTAGAGTTTTATCCCAATGGGAAATTGACTACTGGCGCAGTACTGCGCCAGCGCTGGCAGCTATGGCGCAATACTGACCGCCAGTACTAACGCAGTGCTGGCAGGACCTTGGGATTATAAATATGTTTGGTTATAAGTATAACACATCTACTATACTAATAAGAAATGTAAGCACAAAACGCTGCTTTATTATATGTCTAACAAAGATGGCTTTAAGAAATCGAGATTTTTTTTCTTCACAGACTTAGAAACGTGCATTGGTTCGAAACAAGCCCGTGAGGATCTAAATGCGCCAAAGAAGAAGAATTAAAGCATTTTTCGATATTTTAAACCTGTTTTAAATGTTTAAAAAAAATCGCATTTTAATTGTTTTTCCTTCTGACTCTAAGAGACCAGATTATAAAATAAATTTAAAATCAAACAATATAATGTCCCTAACGTTTTTTCGATCTGCGGAAAAAAATTACTTGTTCACTTCACTTCTTTAACGCACTTTAAGTCCTTTTCCCTTTCTCGCATTTTTTTCAAAATAAAAAAATTAATTTTATTTCAGAAAAACGAACATGATTTTTGGTAATTTTTAAGTTTTTAAAAATTGCTTTGCAAGATAGGGAAATTTAAGAAGCACCTCATAAGAATCGAAAAAAATAATCTACTATTTATCGAAAAATAAATATTTAATTTTTCAAGGTATTTTACAAAATTAAATAAAAATTCCAAAAACTAGATTCGAAGCAGTGAGAAGATATCTAACGTCAATTTTGTCTTAGTCCTCTTCGCAGAGCATCTTGCGAATCCACTAAGCTAGACTTCCAAGTAGAGGATGAGAGGGATTTCCGATAACTCCCTTCCCACTTTCCTCTGGACCTCCATATAGTCTGCACATTCTGGCTCCCCAAGTGGGAATACAGGAAATTGATCCTGGCTGCAAGATACGGCGACGATGAAAACTTCCCGCTGGGGTGCTTCACCTATAAATACGCAGAAGTATCTTTATACATTAATCACGCTTGACTTCTTGCGCATTTCATATTAATAATATATGCTAATGGAGAAGAAAGCTATTTCATAAAATGCATTCAATGGCGGGGTATCAGAAAGAACGTTTTGAAGCTTCATTTGATTTACTTGATATAGACCTAAATTAATCCCCACAATTGATTTATCGCCGAAAACAAAATTTCAACTGACTCGAAATGCACTTTGTAAAATAATAATAAGTAACAAACCTTTCACCCTCCCTCAGACAAGCTCCGCACCATCTTTATTTCCGTATCTTCCCTCTTCTCTCTTTCCGCTACACCATCACCCTATCTTTGCCAAATTTTGCTATTACCTCTTCTCTCTCTAAATGCTCACTCCCTTTCTCCTACCTCATTAACTTTCCCTGTTACCCCTTCACTCGTTCACCCTCCTATCCTACCCAGTTCTCTCTCTTATCCTTTCGTTCTCTCAATTACATTTCGCTCATTTCATCCCATTCTCTTTTCCCACTTACCCCTTGAACTTCCCCTTTTATCCCATCGTCTTTTCTCTTTTACTATACACCATTCTTTTCTCCTTACCATCACTCCCTCTCTCTCTCTCTCTGTCTTAACCCTTCCACATTTCCCTCCTAGTCGGCAGCCAACTTATTATCCTCCATCTTCTCCGTCCACTAGAAAAATAACATTTAAAAAATCAGGTAACTCTGCAGTATACAAATTAATAAAAAATCTGTAAATTGTCATCTACATTTTTTTCTGAAATTTATAAAAAATGGTTTTAAAAATGATACGAATTAAATCTGATACAGCGAAAGTCTGAGATAGGGCCCCCTGATATAGCTCTTACGAGAATTGATGCAGCGTCACAAATAGGAGTAAAAGGAGCTGCGGGGATGTGCAATGGTCGCTCAGGCGTGAGCAAATAAAAGCGTTTGCGTTCGGAGCCGAACTCTCTCAGGTTCGTTCCCCACCACTACCAACCCCAAAACCAACACAGGCTCAAAGTTTTACTGTAATTATTTTTTTAATGAAAATAAATTACATATTTTTTTACGAAATTTAAAGAAATAAGAGACATATAAACAATTATTTAGTTACGTGTTTCGAAACTAGACTGTCTTCCTCATTAGTCTCTCGATCTAATTACTAAACATTAACATAAACGTGCTTCAAGAGCGAAGTCGCAGGTCGTAAAATCAGGTCTATCAAGCTAGCACCTCCACAAACGAAATTCCCAAATTTCCTAATGTCAGAATTTTGGGCTTTTTTGGGTTTTTTTTGGGCTGTATTGCCGATTGTTGGGCTCCACTACTTTTTGTGAAAATTCAAATTTTGAGTGGAGGTGCTGACTTGAATCAAGCTAGCACCTCCACTATATAAAAATTGAAAGAAGAAAATCAAACACGTCAGAATTTTGTTTTTTCTTTGGGCTCTTAAACGCACCAACAACCAATTTCCAAAAACCACCCCTGCAAAGTATAAAACCATCCCCTATGTAAAAAATCAAATTAGCAAAAAAACAAAGAACACCAGAATTTTTGGCTAATTTCGGGCTGTAAATTGCATGAAAAAAATCAAAAAACTACCCCCATTTTCAAAAAACCACCCTCTTGCAAATAAAATTTGCAAAATGCAAAATGCACTAGATTTTTGGCTCATTTTAGAGTCTCAAATGCACTTAATATTATATTAGAAAAACCAACCCTGTGTAAAAAACGTCAACCTAATAATAAAAACTTAAACCTTGATGTTGGTATTCTTGAACAGCCCAAAAATCAGAGACTCCATTTGAACCGTAAAATTCAAAAAATATCAGAGACTATAATAACACTGTAATATTCCGAAAAAGATTGGTTCATACAAAATTATGTTTGATTGTTAAAAAGGGACTGTTTTTTAACGTCAAGTGTTGGGTCCAAAAATCGGAGTACGTATTTTTAAGAAGCCCAATAATTATAAACTCTACTGACACTGGAAAATTCTCAAAAATATGAATTTTTGACAAAGTCATATATACATGGTAGAGAAGGTTTGATTTTATAAGTTAAGGGTTGAAGCCCAAGAATCGGAGTGGATATTTTCGAGGAGCCCAAAAACCAGAGACTCCTTTAACACTAGAAAATTCTCAAAAATATTATTTTTTGACAAAGTCGTATATACGTGGTAAAGAAGGGTTGATTTTATACGTTAAGGGTTGAGGCCCAAAAATCAGAGTGGGTATTTTCGAGGAGCCCAAAATTCAGAGACTACTTTAACACTAGAAAATTCTCGAAAAAATTATTTTTTGACAAAGTCATATATACGTGGTAGAGAAAGGTTGATTTTATACGTTAAGGGTTGATGCCCAAAAATCGGAGTGGGTATTTTCGAGGAGCCCAAACATCAGAGACTACATTAACACTAGAAAATTCTCAAAAATATTAATTTTTGACAAAGTCATATGTATGTGGTAGAGAAGGGTTGATTTTATACGTTAAGGGTTGAAGCCCAAAAATCAGAGTGGGTATTTTCGAGGAGCCCAAAATTCAGAGACTACTTTAACACTAGAAAATTATCGAAAATATTATTTTTTGACAAAGTCATATATACGTGGTAGAGAAGGGTTGATTTTATACGTTAAGGGTTGATGTTCAAAAATCGGAGTGGGTATTTTCGAGGAGCCCAAAAATCAGAGACTACATTAACACTAGAAAATTCTCAAAAATATTCATTTTTAACAAAGTCATATGTATGTGGTAGAGAAGGGTTGATTTTATACGTTAAGGGTTGAAGCCCAAAAATCGAAGTGGATACTTTCGAGGAGCCAAAAAATCAGAGACTACATTAACACTAGAAAATTCTCAAAAACATTAATTTTTGACAAAGTCATATATGCATGGTAGAGAAGGGTTGATTTTATAAGTTAAGGGTTGAAGCCCAAAAATCGAAGTGGATATTTTCGAGGAGCCCAAAAATCGGAGACTACGCTAACACTAGAAAATTCTCAAAAATATTCATTTTTAACAAAGTCATATGTATGTGGTAGAGAAGGGTTGATTTTATACGTTAAGGGTTGAAGCCCAAAAATCGGAGTGGATATTTTCGAGGAGCCCAAAAATTAGAGACTACATTAACCCTGAAAAATTCTCAAAAATAATAATTTTTGACAAAGTCATATATACATGGCAGAGAAGGGTTGATTTTCTAAGTTAAGGGTTGAAGCCCAAAAATCAGAGTGGATATTTTCGAGGAGCACAAAAATCAGAGACTACCTTAACACTATAAAATTCTCAAAAATATTAATTTTTGACAAAGTCATATGTACGTGGTAGAGAAGGGTTGATTTTATACGTTAAGGGTTGAAGCCCTAAAATCGGAGTGGATATTTTTGAGGAGTCCAAAAATGAGAGACTACATTAACCCTGAAAAATTCTCAAAAATAATCATTTTTGACAAAGTCATATGTATGTGGTAGAGAAGGGTTGATGTTATACGTTAAGGGTTGAAGTCCGAAAATCTGAGTGGGTATTTTCGAGGAGCCCAAAAATCAAAGACTCTATGGACACTAGAAAATTCTCAAAAATATTATTTTTTGACAAAGTCATATATACGTGGTAGAGAAAGGTTGATTTTATACGTTAAGGGTCGAAGCCCAAAAATCAGAGTGGGTATTTTCGAGGAGCCCAAAATTCAGAGACTACTTTAACACTAGAAAATTCTCGAAAATATTATGTTTTGACAAAGTCATATATACGTGGTAGAGAAGGGTTGATTTTATACGTTAAGGGTTGATGCCCAAAAATCGGAGTGGGTATTTTCGAGGAGCCCAAAAATCAGAGACTACATTAACCCTACAAAATTCTCAAAAATATTAATTTTTGACAAAGTCATATATACATGGTAGAGAAGGGTTGATTTTCTAGTGTTAAAGTAGTCTCTGATTTTTGGGCTCCTCGAAAATATCCACTCCGATTTTTGGGCTTCAACCCTTAACTTATAAAATCAACCCTTCTCTACCATGTATAAATGACTTTGTCAAAAAATAATATTTATAAGAATTTTCTAGTGTCAGTAGAGTCTCGGATTTTTGGGCTCCTCGAAAAAACCCACTCTGATTTTTGGGCTTCAACCCTTAACGTATAAAATCAACCCTTCTCTACCACGTATGTATATGACTGTCAAAAAATAATATTTTTGAGAATTTTCTAGTGTTATTAGAGTCTCTGGTTTGTATGCTTCTCGAAAATACGCACACTGATTTTTGTGCTTCAACCCTTAACGTATAAAATCAACCCTTCTCTACCACGTACATATGACTTTGTCAAAAAATAATATTGTTGAGAATTTTCCAGTGTCAGTAGAGTCTCTGATTTTTGGGCTCCTCGAAAATACCCACTCGGATTTTTAGGCTTCAACCTTTAACGTATAAAATCAACCCTTCTCTACCACGTATGGTATATGACTTTGTCAAAAAATAATATTTTTGAGAATTTTCTAGTGTCAATGTATTTTTTGATTTTTGGGCTCCTCGAAAATACCCACTCTGGTTTTTGTGCTTCAACCCTTAACGTATAAAATCAACCCTTCTCTACCACGTATATATGACTTTGTCAAAAAATAATATTTTTGAGAATGTTCTAGTGTCAGTAGAGTCTCTGATTTTTGGGCTCCTCGAAAATACCCACTCTGATTTTCGGGCTCCAATCCTTAACGTATAAAACTGACCCTTCTGTACCGCATACATATGACTTTGTCAAAAAATAATATTTTTGAGAATTTTCCAGTGTCAGTAGTGTTTATGATTATTGGGCTTCTTAAAAATACCTACTCCGATTTTTGGTCCCCAACACTTGACGTTAAAAAACTGTCCCTTCTTAACAATCAAACATAATTTTTTGCAAACCAATCTTTTTCGGAATATTACAGTGCTACTATAGTCTCTGATATTTTAAGAAGTTTACGGTTCAAATGGAATCTCTGATTTTTGGGCTGTTCAAAAATGCCAACATCAAGGTTTAAGTTTTTATTATTAGGTTAAAGCTTTTTTTACAAAGGGATGGTTTTTCTAATATAATTTTAAGTGCATTTGAGACAATGAAATGAGCTAAAAGTCTAGGGCATTTTGGATTTTGCAAATTTTATTTTTTTCAAGGGGGTGGTTTTTTGAAAATGGGGGTAGTTAGTTATTTTTTCACATGCATTTTAGAGCCCAAAATAAGCCGAAGATTCTAGTGTTCTTTGTTTTTTCCGAATTTGATTTTTTACATAGGGGTGGTTTTCTATTTTGTAGGGGTGGTTTTTGAAAATTAGTTGTTGGTGCGTTTAAGAGCTAAAAAAAAGTCCAAAATTCTGACGTATTTGATTTTTTTTCTTTTAATTTTTATATAGTGGAGGTTCTGGCTTGATTCAAGCCAGCACCTTTACCCAAAATTTGAATTTTCACAAAAAGTAGCGGAGCCCAAAAATCGGCAACACAGCCCAAAAAAAGCCCAAAAAAGCCCAAAATTCTGACATAAAGAAATTTGGGAATTTCGTTTGTGGAGCTGCTAGCTTGATAGACCTCGTAAAATCCGCTTGAGGGCCGGTCCACAATAAAAGGCGTAAACTTGGACGTTCGAAAATATATGCGTCTTTGACGTCATAAAAACGTTGTTGCTGAAATACGCATTACTTTCGAACGTGGACTTTTACGAATCTCATTATCGACCCACTCTGAAATGAATGTGTGTTATACAGTTTCCTTAATTAATACCCGCGCGGGAAATGCGACTTTCGGACCCTGGCGCAAAACAGTAAAAGTGATCGATTCCACGATCGACGATGAATCCGTGTGATTAAACCTACTTTTCCAAACTAGTGACATAAAAGTTCGGAAATATAAGACTTTCGTAGCCTCAATTCCACGACTCAATTCGCGCCGAACAATAGGCCCCCCAACAAGTGGGTCAAGGGCTGGATACGAACAATAGAGCACCTTTAAGCCCATATTTACGTGATCGCATCAATCGATCGTGAAACTGATAACTTTGGCTGTTTCGCGCCAGGCCCCCTAAATTGCATTCCCCTTCGCGGTATGCAAAGAAAATATTATGTTAGCAAAGTAAGGAACTCGACGGTTCCTCAATCGGTTAATATGTACTATTTATGTACGCAAGTATGATTTCCCTGTTTCATCGGCTTGGCTTGGAGCACCAAAGTAGGTCTTTGTCGGTGTTGGGGTTCTTCACCGGCCTCAGCCGAGAAACTACCTGATAAAATACTTCAAAAACTCGAAGCCATATACTCTCGTTACATAAAATATCACATGCAACAAGACAGCGTAACCTTTTTACAAAATTCACGTTCGACCATAAAAAGACAAACTTTGCTGCCTTGGTCAACAGTTTAGTATTAACTATGACTATTAAAATTCTCCAAGAGAGTTTTATAAAGTATCTTTAGTGACTTGTCAGTCAAAAGTGCGAACTGGTAATCGGTTGAAACAGGATCTTTCTCTTAACTTTTGATTTTTAGAATAACACTCGTACTATGATGAAAATTTATTTTGAATCAGATCCTTTTCACATTGATTTTAAGGCGTTCTACTTCAATCTTGCAACATTCTTATGTTAATTTTTAGTCATTAGATCGACTTCGATGAAGAAGACTGTCAGGTTTCGGCATATGTAACTGAACTGATGTTTAAATAAATCCTAGTCTGGAAGATGCCATCAAAATAAATAAGGCAATAAATTACAAAGATAACACCATCCTTCATCTTTCTTACACTTGTGTTAATAATACTTACAGTAGTTACGGGTGATAAAAACCCTGCTACCTAAAACTAAAAATTAGTTACTTTTTAGTCTCCTATTCTAACATTTTCTGTTTCTGTAAAAAAATCCATTAGGTGAAAGTGAGTTTGTACCTATTAGTGCCATGATTGCAACGCGTTCTGGGGATTGGGAATTCGGAATAAACCTAACGTATGTGTTTCAGTATGACACTTATTTTACCACAGCGCGTTCAAGTATTAACTTTTTTACCACACTTGTCCGCCGCAATGGGATCTGGCATTAACTTTTTGGTCGCAATGCGATTTTGAATTGAAATTATTATCTTCAGATTAATGTTATGCAATCATGGATTGCAGTGTCACTTTAGCTGTAATAAAAGACAAAAATAAATAATCATTTAATCATTTAAATAATTGTAGTTCAAGACGTCAGGTTTAATAAGTTGTTTTTTCAGTAATCTTTGCACTAAAAAGTACTCGTATAAAAAAGAAGTATTTTTCAAAAACTGGTAATATCCTTATAAAACGAAAATAAGTATCCCCTTTTTTGGCCTCCAGCTGTCGAAAGTTATTGCCCCAAAGTAGGACCGAAAGCCTAGTTTCGCGTAGTTTTGTTTGTCCCGATTCCTAGGGAAGGACAAAAGTTTCGATCAGCAAACATCAAAAACAATAAATTTGTTTGGTTTTGTAAGGAAATTAAAATCTTTCGAGAAAATGCTTCTTTTTGCTTACAGGTACTGTTTTGTCGCTTGAATCGTCTTAGAGGTTTCTTCCGCCCCCCACGAGACGTTGGAAAGAGGAAGATGTGTGATCTACATTATTGCTGTGGCTAATCGTAGGTGAGTCTTCGAGCCCTTCGTAAGAACTTGGAAATTGGAAGATGTATAACAGTCACAGGGTAATTTATTGGAGGTTAAAACTTTTATTTAAGACTCTTTCCTCTTAAATCAATGTTTATCGAAATGTATAGAAAAAAACACCACTTCTGTTTTTTTGACCTTAAAAATAAAATTTGCGGGTATATTCACTATCATTTTCAATATCAGCGAGCCAAAATACATGGGTATACCTAGTTTTAAATAAGTTGGAGGTAAGTTCTGTTCAGAACTGCATCTAATATGCATACAAATGTGAAGTATAATGCATCAAATATACTTTAGATGCTGCGATCGGTAAATGACAAACAAGTAACCGACCCAAATGAAATAAATTCAAGTGACGCGACCTGACGGGGTGGGCCGAAACCGGATGACGCAACCGCACATGAAGAACTGGAGTTTCTAGTTTGAACGCAAGTCAAGGTAATTTTTTTCCGATTTCTAAACGCGAACAGTCGGACAAAAAATCTTGTGACCAAAATTAAATTTACTTTCTCTCTTTTGAAAACATTAACATAAAAAACTTAGCGGAAAAGTTTCTGGTTCTTTTTCCATATTACCGTATTCTGCGTAATTTCCACAAATGCTACAAAATCATAGCCTCTTTAAAAACAGACAAGTTATTTCAGACATAATTTTCTCCTTTCTGAAGATACTTTTAAAGTTTTTGTCGGCTTATCGCAATCGGATTTCTCTTGAAAATAGCGTTCCTGTCAGAATTTCTAAGCTGCGTGGTGAACGCAATTACGTATAAGTAGGTTTAAGTAGCTAACTTTCAACTGCGTGAGGTTCACAGCCATGTGTTAGTAAAGATTTTAATGCAAGTTTGCCAATGATGCCGGTGCATTAGCCACGATAATTCAGCTGTGATGCTTCAGACGTGGATCACGGTAGAAGATAAACGACATTGTTTCCTGCAGGTTGAGCTTGGTCTCCAGACAGACAGTTTTGATAATCATCTGCAGTACCTCCACAAAGCTCTATAGTCATCGGGGACGTAAAAGCCCAATTCCGCGATAATGACAACGCTCTGACTGTGATTGTTATGTGGCTTTAATACCCAAGTGCCTCCTGACCGTGAAAATTCGGTCATGTACGAAATGCTCGACAGGTCACTGGTGCCTCTGAAGGCAATTTACGATCGCTGATGATTTTTCGATTACAAGAATTCCCATTCTGGCAATTTCAATTACGATGAGTTAAAAACAGTTAATAGTTAAGAAATTGCTGTATTATCTTTATATGAAAAGGTAAAATTTTGAAATGACCACTGTTGTAGTTTTTCATTGTTTTGCTTATCATAATGTGATTCTTTCCAGCGGAAAGTAGAGTAGTGACTATTGGAGGACCCTTGCTTTTCACTGAAAAATTCAATATGCGAAACTTTCTAACTAATTTGATTAAATGCTAAAAAGACCTAAATATGCTTTAAAGAAACACCTTTGATCATTACCAGGCGGTCATTACCATAACGATCAATAATTATCCATCCACCTCCCTGCTTAGCGTCAGAATCACACTTTGATTTTCTGCGTTATAACATTTTTGATCTGTTGAGTTCTGCTCCTCTATTCTTAATAATAATTAAAGATAATTAGCTATCAGCAGACAATTGCGCTCTAGTTACATTATTTCCACAAAATGAAATCACATTAATAAACACAGATAGGCAGCAGAAAAGTGACAAAAGTTTACCTTTTTAATATTCTTTTTATGCGCCTTTAACTTTATATTTCATCGAAAAGCTTTATTCGTCATAAAATCTTTACTTACTGAATAAAATTTATTCGCTTTGATTTTCATATGATTTAATGCGGCTCCTGCCTGCTTGCACATTTGCTCATCTGCAAATCACTCCACTGCGCTAGCACCGACTACAATTGCTCAATGATCATGCATTTGATAGTAACTATCATCTCAATCAATCATCGTCCAGGGATTAACAATTTTTAAACAAAATACTTTTGAGAGAGAGAGTGAGAGACAGAGAGGTAGACTGTTGGATTGCTAGGACCTAACAGGGTGATGAAAAAGGAAAGGGGTCGTAGGTAAGTTAAAAGAGGGCCTTGTGTAAAGAAAATGCGAAAGAATCAGGGGAGGGGAAAGAGGGTTTCTGAAGCTATGAGAGAGGAATGAACCGGGTGGTTATGTTGAGAAGAGGTGATGTGGATGTGTAAAGACAGAAGTGAAGGAAGAGGGTGCGCCTGGTCAAGAGAGTGGGGAGAGGGGCTTATGGTAAATAACTAGAATCGGAGTAGGTATATAGAGGAGGAGGGAGTAAATGAAGAGGAATGAGAAAGAGCTTGAGGCGGTGGCAGAAGGACGAAGGAAGGAGTCAGGAGTTATGTGGGGTGGAGGTAGGGGAACAAATAAAGAATTGCTAATATTTAAAACATCCTTTGTACCCTATAGATTGGAATGAATCTTAAGTTTAATGCCTCTATTTAAACATTTTTACTTAAGATCAAACTGAAATCTAATTTCTAATAAATAATTTTATGCATCAAAATCATGGTATGAAAAAATGCACAATTCAAAATTATATTTCTTAACTTCCACTTTTACGGATTATTAGAGACAAATACATAAAAGTGAAAAAAGAAATGATTCCACCGAAACCAATCTCACACTCTCTTCTAATTGTTTTCCATCTGTTTAATACTAGTAGGGTACTAGCAAGTTTGGAGACCAATAATTTAGATCTCATCAAGGAATATTTATGGGAAAACTACAGTTTTGAATAATCCCAGCTGGAAATATATGCGAGGCTTAGTTCTGGCCTAGTACAGATTACCGGAGTCTCAGTACTCGGCATCTGTACTGGGCCAGTACTGGCGTGCGGTACAGACGCGCTACTACACACTACCGATTCTGTACAGACAAACTGCTGGTGTACAAAGATGTCAGAGTTAATTAAAAAACAGATAAACATTACTTAACTGTTTTTAAGACGCATGTACTTTATTCATTCTTCATCATACCACCGCATATCGTCCAGATATTATTGATAATTTCATAATTGTAATTTTTATTCAAATTTTTTGGGTAATTTTAACAATCATTATTTCTATACTGTATAACGATATGACAAAAAAAAGGAATTTAAAACATTATTACTAATTGATTCTAAAAAGCAACGGGGTCTCGAATCTACATTTATATCTAAAAATGTATCGCCTAGCAGTATGTAATACTTTGAAAATAATAAATGTTACCAGTATTAGGTTCCCTCGGCTTTTTTCCTACAGTGCTGGGCATAGAGAAAAAATAGAACCAAGAAAACAAAACAAACGCAAATAAAAATGAAAAACCTACAGAAACTGGATGTGTGAATAAATTTAAAAAATAAGATAATTGAAATCATAGATAAGGCAACCTGAGAGGCGCTTATAAATAACAAAGAAATAGAGGGCGCATGGACTAAGTTTCGGAATATCATTGTTAGATGTGCGATCGAAGTGTATGGCACCGTGGTTGTAGGAAGAATGTTTGGTGATGCATGGTGGAATGATGAAATTCAGGCTGCCCAAAAAGCAAAGAAAGAAGCGCCAATAAGAACTCTGAACATTTAAGGAGAGTAAAGATAAAATAAAAGATGGAGAAGAGAAGAGAAGAAAATACAAAACGTATTTGAAGCAAGCAAGAAACTGCTTCATAAGAAAATGAAGGGAAATAAAAGTACAGAATTTGTCAACATGAAAAATAGTAATGGAGAAGAGCTATATGAAACAGACGGGATACTAGACGCTATCAGAGACTATTTTAGGGGACAATTAGGAGATTAAGCTATAGAACACCACAACTGCGATACAGAACACGATGCGTTAGAAAATTCAGTTGAGAAATGATGATGGATGGCTCCTACAAGCTATAAAAACAATATATACAGGTGGCAAAGCGAGTGTAAGGGTAAATGGGAAATTGAGTAATTGTTTTGATATTATTCAAGGAGTTAGACAAGGATGTGTTATGTCTTCATGATTATTTATATTATTCATGAACAAGTGTTTAAGAATGGTTTTTTCGACGAAGAAGGTTTAGATCTAGAAACATTAAGGGTACGTGGGTCAGCTTTCGCAGATGATAAGGTTGTTATGGCAGAGTCAATCGAAGACTTTCAACGAATGTTGAATAAATTGAATGCAAGCATGAAGAGCATGGGCCTCAAAATTAACACAGATAAAAAAAACTCTGGTGTTTGAAGGAAAGATTCAGAAAACACTATGCAGTATTGTAATAAATGATGAGAGAATGAAACCAGTTGATAAGTGCGTATACCTTGGTAGCTTATTTATTAGGGTCGGGAACATAGATGAGGAGTTAGATAGACGCAGAAATGAAGGTAAGAAGGTTATTGGTAGATCAGGGCCCCTTATCAGAAGTAAAAATATATCAAATAAAGCTAAAATGGCAATAAAAAATTTTATATTTGTACCGACTGTACTATACGGTAGCGAAACATCGACTTATCAAGAAAAGGTAAGAATAAAATTAATGCAATTGACATGAGATTCTTGGGCATAATATGCGGGAAAACTCTGATGGACAAAGTGAGTAACGAGATAATTTTCAAAGGATGTGGTTCAGAAGAGACGCTAGTAGACACATGGGAAAGAAATCGGTTAAAATGGTTCGGGCATGTTAAGAGAATGCCAAATGAACGACTAACGAAACAAGTGTATCAAGGTAAAGTAAATGGCAGCGTGCCCAGAGGTAGATCGCGGAAAGAATAGTTAGAATGTGTGAATGAGACCCTAGTTATAAGAGACATAAGAAGTCACAGAAACACGAGAGCCTGCATGAAAAAATGCATGGACATAAAAGAAGCTAGAGAAGTATGCCAGGACAGGAAAGTATGGCGGCAAATAGTAAATAAAAATAGTGTCAGTAGAGTGAATGGCGCCTAAAACAAAAGAACGAGGACACTAATGGGCCCAAGTGGCGAACCTCACATAACGACTTTGTGAGGATCTTCACTTGGAGTGATTGCTAGAGAGATTGATCAGCCACCTGGGTCGGATTAGTGTTGCGGAACGAATGTGTTACTTAAATAAATAACACGAGAACTCTGGATCAATCTAAAAATTTTATATTCCTTCCTCACATCAATCCCTTCACCACCGGGTGTCACGCCTACCCCGACAGGGAAATGGCTTAATGGTGTAATAATAATAATAATATTAATAATATATTGTTCTTTTAATATTTCCTACACTTGTCCACATACTTTTTAAAACTAAAGGTCAAAGCATCGACAAAAGTAATTTCATGATTGTGAATTCTCTTTTGTTATCGCTCCTTCGGCTTTAATGAACACATTGTCATTACGTATCTCGTCCTTCGCACTCGAGTTTGTCCCTCAAATTGTATATCATTTCCATAAATGTATATTATTACAATTCATAACATGCATTGGCATGAAAACATACGTAGTTTAATTGTCTCATTTAAGAAATAGCACATTCTTAAAAAAAACTTTTGTTATTAAACATATTATTGCAACTTTTGCCGTTTTTTCAAAACCCGAATTTGTGAATTTTCAATTTTATGTTTACGATTTAAAAGTTACGCATGCGATCTACAAAGCAGCCTGGCTGTTTTTTAACTTCTAAATTATATCCCTAACCTCAGCGACCCAGACTTTGTCAATTGAATTTTCTACCGAAACTCAAACAGTTTTTATGATAATCATGTAGAGCATTCAAAATCAAGATTTTTCTTCTCCTGAATTTTTTTCATATTGAGCATTATTTAGCTTAAAATGTTCATTTTCGTGTTTTTTGGAATATTGTAAATGCTATAACTTTGGTAATTTTTGTTTTTGTGAAAAAAATTAATTAGGATAAATTCTTTGTCTTTGTGAATACTATAAATAGTCGAACAGAAAATCTTTGAATTGTGAAAAATATGGTCTCAAAAATATTCAAAATGCGCTAACTTATTGCATTTTTATCCTACATTTTTATCTCTGATCAGAATGTAAAAATTAATTAATTTGTCATGAATCAATTTTTCATAGTTTCTTTTTTGGCTTTGATCATAAAAAATAGCAAGAAAAACATTTAAAAAATACATTTTTTGAAACCCTCAATACGGGATGGAAAAGAAATTAAAAGACAAAAGTTGTAATGAGAGTGTTCCCACTAGGGTGGTCGAAAAATGCATTAAAATTTTTTTTTCATTGGTATGCAAAACGCCCGGAAATTTTTTCGAATCCACAAAAAAATAAACCCATTTTTTTAAATAATATTTAGAGGTGACGCAAGCCCCATGAAGTTTAACACGTATTTCCCATAAGAAAAAAAGACGTTTTTGTAAATTTTATTCAGAATTCTCAATATCAGGTGAATCGAGTTCGAAATTCACCACTTCTCTTCACAATTAGTCACAGAATGCGAATAAAATGTTACTTTTCAAATATCACTCACATAAGTCTGTTTTATAGGGTCCCAAAAAAACCCCCTAAGTGAAAAAATGGGTTTTTCGAGTTTTTGGTGCTAATTATGATTTTTGCGGGTTTTTTATCGTAGATTGTTTCAAATACGTGAAATACTACTTTATACTGATAACTAGATGTTTATTTAATTTGTTTAAACAATTTATTATTGTTTTTAACTACTTTGTCTTAGAAAAGGGTTATAAAGTCTATGTTTTTTCTGAAATTTACAACTTTTTGTCCACTTTTCATTTAAAAAGAGTAATTATTTAATTTAAATCAGTAAAAATAATTGTTTAAACAAATTATTATTGTTTATAGCTATCGTCTTCTAAATTAATACTACATAGTTGAGGTTTTTGCCTGAAATTTTCAACTTTTCATCACTTTTCAATGAGAGTGAAGTTATAATTAATTCAAGTTAACAAAATAATTGTTTAAACAATTTATTATTATTGCTAATAATATTCTCTTTGCTTAATGATAGAAAATTGCGGTTTTTCTGCACTTTTTAACTTTTTTCCCGCTTTTCACTTGAAGTAAGTTAATCATTAATTTAATCAAACAAAAACAATTGTTTATACAAATGATTGTTGTTTATGGCTATCTTCTGTTAGATTAGTGCTAAAAGATGCGGTTTTCCTAAACTCTTAAGCTTTTTGTCCACTTTTCACTTAATGAGGTAATAATTAATGCTCGTTAACAAACATGCTTATTTAAACAATTTATTATTTTTATAACCCTTTTCTCTTAGATAAGTGCTAGAAAATTGTGCTTTTTTTAATGTTTAACTTTACTTTACCTTTTTAGCTGCGAACAAATAAAAAATAAACATTCGAGAGAATCATATTTTAAACAATCTCTTTCTTTTTTACTTTTAACTATTCCATTCTTTGTTTTTGTCTCTTTTGTATAATAGCTTTTTTGTTTTAATCAATTTTTTTCAACATTGTGAAAAAATCAAAAATAATTTATTAAAAACAATACAATACTATTTAAAATATGATTCTCTCTAATGTTTATTTATTATTTGTTCACAAATAAAAAGGTAAAGCAAAGTTAAACATTTCAGAAAAAAACGCAACTTTTTAGCACTAATCTAAGAGATGATAGCTATAAACAATAATAATATGTTCAAACAATGATTTTTGTCAAATTAAATTAAATATTAACTCACTTAGAGTGAAAATTGGGCAAAAAGTTAAAAATTTCAGAAAAAACCGCATATTTCTATCATTAAGCAGCGAAAATATTATTAGCAATAAAAATAAATTGTGTAAACAATTATTTTCGTTAACTTTAATTGATTATTACCTCGCTCCAACTGAAACGTTGAAAATAAGTTGAAAATTTCAGAAAAAAT
Source organism: Belonocnema kinseyi (assembly GCF_010883055.1). Taxonomy (NCBI): domain Eukaryota; kingdom Metazoa; phylum Arthropoda; class Insecta; order Hymenoptera; family Cynipidae; genus Belonocnema; species Belonocnema kinseyi. Next base: position 116,024,286 of record NC_046657.1, on the reverse strand, counting down.
CTTGACTTTCTAACCCTTTTCTAAGAGAAAATTTCTAAAAACAATAATAAATTGTTTAAACAATTTAAATAAAATCTAACTATCAGTATAATGTAGTATTTCGTGTATTTGAAACAATTTGCGTTAAAAAAACCGCAAAAAAATCATAATTAGCGCCAAAAACTCGAAAAACCATTTTTTCACTTATGGGGGTTTTTTGGGATCCTATAAAACAGACTTATGGGGGTGATATTTGAAAAGTAATATTTTATTTGTATTCTATGACTAATTGCGCGATTCGATTTTTCTCAAAAATTCAAGAAGTTGTTATAATAATCTCGTAGGGCATTCAAAAAGCAACATTTTCTTTTCTTGACTTTTTTTCATATCGTGCGTTATTTGGCTTAAAATTTTCAATTTCGCGTGTTTTTTGGCAATATTGTAAATGCTATATTTCTGCTAATTTTTGGTACTGTGAAAAAATTCATAAAGATTAATTGTTTGCCTTTTGGAATACTATGAACACCGGTACAGAATATTTTTTCATCTTGAAAAAAAATTATCTCAAAAATATTCCAAATGTGTTCACTTTTTGAATTTCTAGCAAAAATGGCTGGCTAAAATAAAAAATGGCTGGCCAATCTAATAGAATAATTTTTTCACAATTTATCATGCACACAGCCATACATACATACATACATACATACATACATACATACATGCATACATACAGCCATATATACAGACAGAAATACAGGCAGACAGACACATTCGTAAAAACTTGTTTTTCGTATTCAGGAGGTCTCAAAATGTGGACATTTGACAAAAACTGGGGTGTCAAATTTTACACAAATCTAATAGCTTCTCTGACGAGAATGTAAAAAGTAATAATTTTCTAAATAAAATTGTGTTGGTTTCACTTTTACGCAAAAAACAACATATTCACACATAATTCAAAATTTAAATTTTAAATAAATTATTACAATAGATTATCACAGTAAAATGTGCCATCCTTTTTTGTATTTATTCATGACAATCATTCTAGTATAATCAGGAAGATCGTTACTGCGAGTTTCCACTGAAAAGTAAAAGTAATTGATTTTTTCTTCAGAACAAAAAATTAGTTTTTTGAATTTTCAAACGTGATTCTGTTTTCCGATTGTAAGTCGTGGAGCAGATTTATAAATAAATCTAAGTATGTTAAGATCGAGTTGCGTCGAAATGAATTTGAGAAGAATTTATTGACTTCTAATATTCATAGGTTTTGTTGAAGAATTATGAGTTTATGGTTATTTATAACATCTGAAAATTTCACCGTTTAACTTTTTTAATTAACGTAATTCGAAATTGATGTAAAAATGAAAAAATTCTTTTATTCGAGACGGCTCGATTGATAAATGATATTAATACATCGCAAGTTTGAGCGCACCTAGGGCGCGCGTCTGTTCATTCTCGCGCTTTTCGCTCGGATACAATTACACCTAGCGCGTCGCGTTGGGATAATATAACTAACTTTTCTATCAATTTGTTTTTATACGTTCTGTCATTTTCCCATAAATTTCGCAATTTTATTTTGAAATTTAATTTTTATGATTAAACCCGGACAAACAAATAGACGCCATCGTAAAAACTTGATTTTCGGATTCGGCGGTCTCGAAACGTGGAGATCCATTCAAAAACTGTGGTGTCAAATTTCGGACAATTCTAATACTTTCTCAGTCATAAATGATGAGAATGTAAAAAACCTGTTGTTTTTCTTTCATTGAAAAACTTTTTCCATTAACATAACTCAAAGTTCATGCATGAATGGAAACGACTTCTTAAATCGAGACATTTGTATTGACCTATTTTCATTTTTACATTCTCTTTCATGAGAGTCTAATGCAATCGTCCAAATTTCAGATCTCTCGTTCTTAACAGATCTTCACGTTTCGGCACTCACAGAGTCCAAAATTTATTAAAATTATCGGTTTCTGTCTTTATGCCTGTATGTATGGTTACCTGAATGTTGTAGCAACGTTAACTTTTGAAGGATTTGTCGAATCGAGTGAGCCTTTGATACACTTTTTAAGGGTTTCAAAATGAAGATTCAGTTCGTTAACCAGATATTTCCAACCAAAATTAAAAAATTTAGAGCATTTCCAAATTCTGAAACTTTTGTTCTTTTCAAATTTAAGAAATTTTTGTCAAAGTTGCTTATAGATAGGTAGAAGAATTTAAATTTTTCTCAATGATATTTTTTATTTTAATGAAAATTATAAAAGTTATATGCTTTTTGAAAATTTGTTAGAAATTCAAGGTGTTTAAAAAATCCATTATAAATTTTCAACCCCCTACAAAGGATGTTTTTTTACTTTTAAGGGCAGTATTTCAAATAAAATGAGGGTAAATATATTTTCAGTGATGCCTGCCATAATTTTGTTGCCATAATTATTGTTTTTGCGTGACTTATTTATCATTTTTACACTCAAACATAACAATTGAAATTTTTTAAAGTCTAAAGGTCTTTGACTACAAGTTAACAATTTTCTTTAATGTTTAAAATTGCACAATTATATTTAAACCAAATGAAAGAAATTGCATGGTGTGTCAACAAAAAAAAGTGTAATTTTTTTGT
>NC_046657.1:116014606-116021590 GCF_010883055.1 Belonocnema kinseyi | reverse complement strand
ATGGGTCAACAAAGAAGCAAAAAATTTAAGGAATTAAAGGAACGAAAAATTTAAAAATAAATAGAAAATCATAAAGGCTAAACCCAAGAAAAATATAAAATGGCTTAAAACCTTAAGAAGACAATCAGAGAATAAGAATAGATAAATATAGAAATAAAAAGTATCAGAATAGATCAATGTAGATTTATTTATAAAATAGGTGGAATAATTATGAATAGTGATACTCGTTGCACTTGTTTACATTTAATAGGCAAGTAAGGAATCACTATACCTTCAGGTAGTGATTAGAAACTTTTAACATATGTAATTAATATTCGTAATATCCTAGGTTAATAGCAAAATATTTTAAACACCTTAAAACTGAAAAATTGAGTTCCTTATAAATATTTTCTAAATACAAAATTCAGGATTATATATTTAAATACATTTATAGGTTTTACAGGTTTTACAAGTTTTTAATGGGTGAAATTATTGATCGCTACATTTTGATACCAAATCCATGAACTCCTGCCATCTTTCGCGAATCGTGCTAGGTCGGGAATGAAACAGATCCGTACCAAACTCTGTAAAACACGGTTTAAATCCTAACTAAGGTAAGACACTAACTTCATTTTCCGGAAGATAAATGAATCTTAACTGTAAACTATCGCAAAAATGGCCAATGTCAGAAATTCTTCTCGATTTCAGAAAAATTAGATATCTACCATGCTGATCTTTTACAATTAAGTTAGCGTGAATATTCATTTAATATTAAATACATCACTTTGAAATACATAGTTTGAACATCTCCTAGCAAAAAAATGTGCCTATAACCTTCATATTTTGCATAAAGTAAGAGTCCTCAGTACGCTTCGCAGGAAAATAGAGAACATCTGAATAAAACTTCCTTTCAATAAAACTCACAAGCAAAGGGGCAAAGGTAAAAGGATTTGAGGATGAAGGCAGTGAGATAAGCATAGAGGATAGGGACAAGCAGGAAGGAAAATAAAATCAATGGTAGGGGGAAGTTGATGAAAGCGCGGGAATAAAAAAGGTGGATGGTAGAGGGGATGTGGCAAGGTTAATGTGAAAAGGACGAATTTGGGTGGCGAGGAGGGCAGGTAGTGTATTGGGACAATCATGATTGCGACGGAGAGATGATAAAGGGCAAAGGATTAGGGAGATTAAAATGCCAACCAACCGTGGGGGAAGTGTGATATAGAAGACGGTGGATCATTGCGATGGGATAAATTAAGAAGGATGTAGAAGACATATGACACGGCTGACAGGAAAAAGATAAATAGGTACGCGAAAGTTTGGAGGGAAAGGTGTGCGGTAGAGAGCCTGTTTGTGTGCAAATTGACGGTAGTTAGAGGGGAAGATGGTAAGGGTTTAAACGTGGGAGCAGCGGGAAAGGTGGTGTGGGTTACAGGAGGTTCATGGTTAGAAGAAAATCATAGCGATGGTAAAGGAAAGGTAATGAGGTTGTAGGAATAAATGGGGTGAAAGGTAGCGGGGATGTGCCTCAGGTGGAAGGGAAAGGGTTAAACATACAAAGGACGTAGGAGGCGTAGAGAGGTGGTAGGTAGGAGAGGGCGTAATGATAGGAGAGCTAGGGGAAATAACAAAGAATATGCATAGGGGGGGGGGGGGGGGGGGGGGGGTAGATGATCACGTGAATAACGTAAATGGAGAAAAAAGTAGTAGCGATATGGAAAGGGGGACATGAAGGGGTGAAGGGAAAAAAGAAAATAGGATAGGTCCGGAGAGGGGAAATCGACTTAATCGCCACATATTCGAGTTCCACCACCACTTCCCTCTTCTCAGGTTCAGAGGCTTAAGGGGTAGTCGCTTTCGTGAAGTTAATGCCCTCTGTGGGCAGGCCTGGCATAAGAGACCAACGTGGATAGGGGACGGAGAGTGAAAGCGTGGGCGGGTGAGGGAGAGGTAGAGAAGGATTGTAGAATAGAGGATAATAGATGATGACGGCTAATTATATTTCAATGGGTTTTTGCTTTTTTCAGCTACAGATTTTTCATTTGTCTGAAATATCTAATAAAATTGCATAATACCTTGAAACGAGGATATGATGCTAATGCCGCTAAAACATTAATATCCTATCTTTTATTATTTCGTATGTACACATTTCAATCATTTTTGCTGATTCCAGGCAGCTCTATTATGCTAAGTCGATGAATTAGTACCTCATTAATTACAAATTCATTTGTAGCAGGAAATTGCTATCCAGGTCAATAATACTTAATAAGGCTGACAGCCTAGGATTATGATCTTCACCGCTATGCAAATCCACATTCCAAACAAACCCTGCAGTACAACAAAAGCTTCACTAATCGTATAACTTTTACTTTTCTTCGAATAAAATTGAACTAGAATTCATCATGTTCAATTTCATATACCAATACCACCTATTGAAAAAATCGTCAAGAACCCAAAAAAGAAATCATTTACAAAATCAGTTGCAATCAACAAACAAAATCAATTATATACTGAATTAACTGATGCTATTTTACAATTGAGCGGTTAACTGCGAGAACAATATTCTTTTGTTTCTAGAAGTCACTTCTTTTTCATTTGTTTTCTACATAACTTCATGAAAAATGAATGGAGAAAAAATGACTTCTGAAAATGCGAAAACACCGTTCTCTCATTTGTAGAAACATTGTTAAGTTTACATCAAAGTGGCAGAACTGTGACAAGTCTCCCAGGACTGATTGTGACATATGCGGCATCTCTCACCCGCGTCAAGTCTCGCCAGCGGCATCTCTCGCTCAAGAAATATTTCTTACCAGTTAAAAATATGACTAAACTTCGGCAATTCGCCCCAGCAGCATCTTTCCACAGGAAAATTTTCGCCGTAGTTCTAAAGATGGCAAAACCGCGGAAAGTCTACCCAGCGGTATTTTTCGCCCAATAAAATTTCCTAAGCAGTTTAAAAGATGGCAAAACTTCTGCAAGTCTTCCCAGTAGAATTTCGTGCCCAATAAAAGTTTCTAAATAGTTTTAAAGATGGCAAAACTGCTGCAAGTCTCCCCAGCGGCAACTCACTCTTGCTCCATAAAATGTTATAACTAAAGTCGGCATCAAAAGTACGTCAACTGCACGTTGATCGCTCGCAACTCGTTAAAAAAATGGCGATAGCACAGATGTAAAGCGTGCCGTAAAACAAGATTTTTTAGGCACTTTCCTTAAGCTTTGACTTTCGCCGCTTCACAAGACGGGTTGGGCGTCTTAAAAAATCTTTTAAAAAATGCGCAGAATCTCCCTAAGGTGTCTAGAATGCATCGCAGTTTTTCAAGTTTCGAAATATGAAATCGTTTACTCATTACAGATCTTTTTCACAAACATATCATTTGGAAATTAAATAATTATAGAAACTTGTTTTATGGCGTAAAATGCGATGTTTTGTGACGTGATCGAAGTACATTAAAAAAAAAATACAACATTTAAACAAAAATCTCCATGCTGGAGAGACTTGCCACAGTTTAGTCATCTTTAAAACTAGTTAGAAAATTTTCATGAGCGAGAGATACCGCTGAGGAGACTCGCCGTAGTTTTTCCATCTTTACAACTATTTAGAAAACTTTCTTGGGCGATTTATGCCGCTGGTGGGAGATGCCGCATATGTGACAACTCATCCTGAGAGACATGTCGCACATGTGATAATTAGTTCTGTGAGACCTACCACAGTTTTGCAATTTTAATGTGAGCTTGAACATTTTTTCCGAATAAGAGATGCCACTAGGGAGGCTCGCAGCTGGTAAGCGATGCCGCAGATGTAACACTCAGTTCTGGGAGACTTTCCGCAGTTTTGCCACTTTGTGAGATGCCGCAAAAATGTCAATTTCACTGTGATAAATACCGCGGGTGAGAGAAGCCGCTACAAAGAGATGCCGCAGTTGTAACGTGCCACAGGTGAGACAGACCGCAGATGTGACATGCCGCATATATGACATGTCGTAGGTGTGACTTGCCGAAATTGTGTCATGGCGCAGATGAGACATTCCGCAGACAAGTCATTCCACAGATGTGACATACCACACATGTTAAATGCCGTAGTTGTGACATGTCGCAGGTGTTACTTACCGCAGAAAAATTGCCACAAATAACATAATATGAACCTATTGCACACAAATTCTCAATTTCTGCCATTTACTTCTTTCAAGGACTCCCATGCAACAACACTGTTTTAAATGTGCTTAGCATCCGATAAACTATTCTGTTTGGAATTGATACATTTTTTATGGTTTAATTAGAATTAAATTTATTATTTTTAAAGCTTACAATTATAAATCATATATTTTTCAACGTTTTTAGAATGACTAAACTTTGAAGTTTTACAATATTTAAAATTTAGTGAATTTTTTTGTACAAAAATCTCATGTCAAGGGGTGTCTCATTCAGGATTATTTTGAAATCCTTGAAACGAAATAAATTAATTCCTTCGAATGAAGGAATTAATTTAAAATATCCTAAAATCTTTAAAACCCCTGAAAATACTTTCAAGTCCTTTAACTCTATTGAAAATGTTTTCAAATTTTTTCAAACTTAGAAATGCCTCCATTCTTGTGGATATATTCTTTGAAGAAGTCCGTTAAAATATTAAAAAGTCCGCTGAAATCCCATAAAATCACAAGAAATATGATGAAATTAATTGGAATTATATCTTGGAAAAAAGATCCTACTCCATTGGGAATCGAACCACAAAACTTCTGATTTCCGGTCAGGTGCTTTTCCAGTCTTTTCTAGTCTTATTAAGACGTTAAGCATTTTTCTGTTAATGAAGATTCTTAACTTGATCGATATTGTGTAGATTTTCTGCCTTCATGGTTTAGAGGGTTGATCTACTGTCGGTAAGGTACAATCTCTGATGATATAGCAGATAAATTTAAAAAAATTTTAATAATTACTTGTACCATTAACACCTAGCTAAAAATTAGCGTTATGTTCTTGAATTAAGAGTTCTTATTCTTTTTACATCTATTAGAATCCCATTAAACCCGTTTAAAATCCTTATGCAATCCCTTGGACTGCCGCAAAATATTTAAAATCTTTTGAATATTCCTAACACCTTTTAAACCTTTAAAAATTCCTTAAAATAACTAGTGCTTGTAAATTCTATGAATTTCTTTAAAATCCTTTTAAATCTTTTTAAATCGCTAAAAATCTTGAAGGTATTTAAAAGAAAGCAAGTAAGCTTCTTTCAAACAAGAATGATAGTTTAACATTTTTTATTTTGATGACGCATTTCCCGGTTACCAAACAGGTAACCGGGAAATGACCGGAAACTTGTTTTTGTTTTTAGAGGCTACTCTTAAACATTTATATTGAGAATGTAACTAGTAAATCGCGCGCATAGCAATTCTTAAATTTGATTAGTCAGAGCTCTCTATGTGTATACGATTTTCCGAAGCCGCCCCCTCCAGGTCACTTCTCTCGGAATCTGTCTCCTTGCACTGATTTTGAAGAATATAAATTGTAGAGTATGACATACTCGTATATTTAGTACATACATTATTAGTTTTCCTACTTAGGCGATTGCGTGATTCGCCTAATTAGAATATAATACAGTGTGGTTACTCTCTAATCCTAATTCTTTGAATGATAGTCCCCTACTGCCCCGCTAAGTGGCAGATACTGGGCGTGTACTGTAAAATATGGAAACGTAGCTTACTTTTTGGGGACCGGGTAACATAAAACTTTATTCTAGAGCATAGAGGAGTGGAATGAGATTCGGTTACGAAAGTGGTAGAAGACCCCCTAACAACTCCTCCAGAAGTAATTTGGATGGAATCAGGATCATTTCAAGGTGGACGTTTTCACAAAGTTTTGGCTCATCTGGAAGAAGCTGGTCCAATCCATAAATGGAATCAGGATCGGAAGTGTGAGTTAAGCTTTTAATTGAATAAGATGGATGAGGCGTGAGAGGGAAATGATTGGCTACAGTACTTACTGACTTCCATTTTGTTGATGTGTTTATTTTTTGTAACTTCTCGTTTTCGCTGCTAAAATATTCATCGATTATATTTTCCAGTCATTGAAAAGTCACTCTTTAAACTATTATAGGAGTTTAGAATAGTTAACAATATTCTGTACTACATACACTAATGAAAAAAATTAAAGAGTGAAACAAATTTTCCGAGTTTTTAGTGATTTTTCAGAATGCTGTATCTCAGTTTAAAATATTTGTATCAATGTAAAAAAAAGCATTTTGAAGCTTCAAGTTTCTACTTTTCAGATGTTTTGGCCAACAAATTTTGCAGCTACATGTTCCGCGCAATTGTATCAAGGAGTGTGAGAACAAAATTTTGCAAATATGTTTTTTTTTTCTTAAGTCCTAGAATAAATTTCCTACAAGATTCGACCACGTTTTTGAATGAAATTTCTTTTTTAGCCATGACATAAATTTGAAACAACAGGAAAAAGGATAATTCATGATTTTTTAGAACATCAAAGGCTGAATTTCAAATCTTAATGAAATGATCATATTGAGTGTGTCTTTTACAGTTTTTACAGTGCGTTTTAACATGTCCTAATCATGGCTAAAATGAAAAAAAAAACATTTTGCGAGCTTTTTACCTTTTTTTTTCGCAAATATTGCTGAAATTTACAACAGCAAAATTTATTCAAAAATTTTTTTAAAGGCTGTCAAAACTTAAAAATTTTTTGATTTTCACTACGCTTCTCTCCCTCTCTCTCTCTCTCTCTCTCTCTCTCTCTCGACTGTGTGACTGTTTCTTTGTCTTTCTGTTTGTCTCTGTTTTTCTGTATGTCTGTCTGTTTTTCAGTATGTCTGTCAGTCTGTTCGTTCGCCTGTCCGTATTTAATCTTGATGAGTAAGTAGGTTGTTCAACAACTCGTGTTGCGACCCCAACTCTCAATAACTGCCCTTAAGGGCATGCGACACAGTGGAATTCCTACATTACCAACCTCTTTTTTCTATTGAACAAAATTTTTTTTTGAACCATAGAACTTTTTTTGTAAATC
>NC_046657.1:116003314-116014506 GCF_010883055.1 Belonocnema kinseyi | reverse complement strand
TATTTCATTTACCAAAAAAGTTCTATGGTTCACAAAAAAATTTTGTTCAATGGAAAAAATAGGTTGGTAATGTAGGAATCCCACTGTGTCGCATGCCCTTAAACGTAAGGCGATGTTGATGCATCGTGCAATGTGGGGTTCTGCGGGATTGTGTTCCAAGTTTCCTGAAGTGCACGCTCCAACGCACCCAACGTTTGAAAATTCGGATAATCTCGTTGCAAACGATGACCCATCATATCCCAAACGTGTTCTATTGTACTGAGGTCGGGGCTCATTGCAGGGTATTGAAGCAATGCGACGTTGTGTTGTTCAAAAAACCGCCTAGTAATCAAACCTCTCAGTTCTACAGGGCCGCCATCTTGGCACGTAGTTTACTAGGTATTTTACCTGTTTTCTACGTGAAATACTTCACTAGGTATTTCACGTAAAAACCTCCAGTTACGCGTAATGGTACCTTTTCACGGAGGTCGAATTTTAATAAACTGATTAATTAATTGTACACATCGAGTTCATATCTCGGTTCTCAACCAATCAAATTTGCCATAAACTAACAAAATAGCTAGAAATGAATCCAATGAAAAATATTACTTCCAAGATTAATTTAAAACAGGCATCCGTAAAGACTAGAAATAACTGCACATGCCTGATGGAAGCAATAAATGAAAATCAATCTTTTAGATGCTTTAGGTATAATGTATATTTTAGCATAATCCTTATTATCTACCTGACTATGTTTTCCTAATTTTAAGAGGTGTGGTGCCTGCAGTGGGACTTTGGACTCCGATGCCTTAAGTCGTTCGAACCTCTCTTTCTACTATATAAGATGGACAAGGAGGTGCGATCGAATTTGAAATCTCTGTCTATTGTATGTGGTAGACAGAGAGGGTCGAGGCTACTGCACCAGGGGTATTCAGAAAAGGGATATTTAGTCCCTAATACTCATTCGCCAGATGTCTTGTTTCCACCACTTCGCCGCCTCAATCATTATGGAAAAATTCCTTCTCACTCTTACAGCTGTAAAGGTACATATTGGTGGAAACGAGACATGTGGCAAATGGGTATTTTAGACCGAAGTTCTTCTCGCTGAAGAGCCCTACATTATACGAAATCGACGAAATGCGGTTCAATTTTGACTCGTCCTTCTTCGTGTTTGCAAATAGCATGCAGATCTGGGTTTCCTTGGCCATAAACATACAAATGATCTGAATAAAAACCTAATGCGAAAAAATCTAGAAATTCTGAATTCGAAAAGTTATGTGAAAAGGGTGCTTTTCATTCGATAGCAAATCAAGTTCCTAAATCCTTAAAATTTTATTTTAAGATTGTTGAGTAAATGCTCTCGAGAATATGCTCAGTAGGACGCATCGGCAAAATACAAAAAGTTGTTTGCGCGAAGTTCTAACAGTAATGAAAACTTTTTTTTTGACAGTCAAACACACTCTCCTAAAGTTTCATAAATAGAATTCCTTCTGTCTCCCAATAAAAATAGTTTATAGGAAGCAAAATAACTCTATAGCGATCATTCCATTAACAATTTGTTTACCCACCCGAATTGACTTTGAAATTTCAAAATATCGAAAAAGGTATACTTTTTCACTATTTTCCTAGAGTCACGGTAAATTTTAAATTAAAATAATTTTTATTTATTTGGAATTACAAGAAGATAACTAAAAGTGATACATTGCTTATTATTTGACAATAAAATTATTTTTCGGTATATAAATTATCAGAAAAAAACGTCTGAAGTAAGTGGCTTTGTACCTATATAGCAAAAAATTAATTAATTAGAATTATTTCATCAATCATTGATTAATTATTAATAATTACTGAACAATTACTTAATTAATTGATTAAAACCATTTTTTGCTATGTAGGTATAAACCCTCTTGCTTCGAACTACAGTAGACGCTATTTACCTTACCGCGGATGGGGCCCTAGGGGAGTAATTTTCCTGGAAACGATGTTCCGCCACTCTCGAGTCTGATCTTGATGCGTGGTGCTTGATGCGACTTGTTTCGCTCGCTATCGTACGTTGCCGCGGCCGTGGTGGGGGAAGAGCTCGTTCGAGAGTCAGGGGAAGCGGAAAAGTAAATAGAAGTAAGGTAAGTAGCGTCGACTGTATTTTTTAAAATAATTTATATACTGAAAATTATTTTTATTGTAAAATAAAGAGCAATATAACACTTTTAAATATTTTCTTGTAATTCAAAGTCAATAACAATTGTTTTAATGCCAACATTCCTTATATATTATTGTTGAAACATATTGCAAATACGATGCGGAGACAAAAGGCATTTTGTTATGAAACTTCAGGGGAGTGTTTTTGAATCCCAAAAGAAAGTTTTCGTTTCTATTAGAACTTCGCACAAACAACTTCTTTTTTTGATACGCCCTAATGCTGAACATTTAAACTCGAACAGAGAATTTATGGAGCATTTAAGAGAATTTAAACCACATATGTTTTTGACACGAAACATAATTTTAACTATTCGAAAAGATTCACATTTTAAAATAAAACGAAAAATGTTAACAGGAAGACATTTTAATAAAAATAGATTAAACGATTTTTCAAATCATTGACCCAAAACCATCACTGCAATAAGATATACCGGGATTTCCCATTTATCTCCCAAGTTGTACCAAGGATATCCCAGGGATAACCCGTCAGATATCCCGCAAGACGGAAATTTTGATATGCCAGGGATAACCCCAGGATATCCCGAAAACGCCCAGAGATATCCTGGGGTTATCCCTGGGATATCCAAATTTCCGCCTTGCGGGATATCTGACGGGTTATCCCTGGGATATCCTTGGGACAACCTGGGAGATAAATGGGTCAAATGGGATAACCAAGTATATCCTATTGCTGTGAGGGAATTATCATTAATACTCAATGAATTCTCAAGGCACATGAAGGTCGAGCATATTCCCATGCTCGTGAGGATTCTCACTTGCTTTGATAACTACAAGACATTTTTCAGGATTCATGATTTACAATCAAATAGAAAATATTATTAGAATTTAGTGAGCGCAAAATTTTTAATTGATGTAAAATCATTCAAGTTCTTTTTTGTGTTCGAAGGATAATCCTTTTATTACGGTGCCAAGAATAGAAAGCCATAAAACCTAATCCCTTATATATTTCTCAGGTTATTTATATTGATTTATGCACTTTTTTCATATCGTGCATTATTTGGCGTAAAATGTTAATTTTCGTGTGTTTTTTTGGAATTTTGTAAATGCCATAACTCTGGTAATTTTTGATATTATGAAAAAACTCATTAGGATAAATTGTTTGACCTTTTAAATACTATGAATAACCGTACAGAGAAGTTTTGAATTTTCAAAAAAATTGTCTCAAAAATTTTCAAAATGTGCCCACATTTTGAATTGTTATCCAAAATGGCTGGCTTACGAACTTGACCTTTAGTTTAAGACACTAAACAAGTGTAACAAAGGCCAATCTAATAGATTGATTTTTTCAAAAGTTATCGTGTTCACAGACAGACATATTGACATACATACAGACACATTCGTAAAAACCTATTTTTCGGATTTAGGGGTCTCAAAACGTGGACATTTGACAAAAACTGGGGAGGGGGGTCAAATTTTACACAAATCCAATACCTTTTCTGATGAGAATGTAATAATAATGTCAACTAAAGTGAAGCAGAAAATGAAAACACTCCGGGCTTCCATAAATTTCATGGGATGAGTATCACAATACTTATTTTGCAACATAATATTAAATAATGTTGCTTATGCCTTCTGGGACACAGGTATGTAAATAATTTTCAAGTATTGTTAAATTGATTCATCAAAATACTTTTTATTTGATATATATTTTAATATAATTATTTTGGAAGTACTAATGAATTATTATAACCTAAAAAGCGTTCGTAATTTGTAGTTATATTTTTCATACACACACATGTTTTTTTTATCATTATTATTATAGCTGAAAATCTGTTCATATGTTTTTACATTCAATTTTAGAAAAAATTGAACCTAATAAAATACACACTGCTAAACCAACTTCCTTATGATAAAATATACGATATTTTTAATTTAATTCAAGGATTGTTCTCAATGGGAAACAAGTTTTAGAGGTTATTTTTGTGGAGGGAAACTGGCAAAGCAGTAAAAATCTACGTTAATTACATAGGGTATTTTACTTACGCATCCCTGGCTCAACAACCTTGTTACATAGTGGTGGCACTCCATATATGTAATACTCCTATATGAGGTTCATGATGCAAAACTAATTGCAGGTGGCAGAACCGAGACGAGTACTAGACGCTCTGTCGATGAGAGGCGAAATTCAATATGGTGCTTAGTATGTGATTGCTTATAATTAATATATTAGGGTAAATTGACTTTAAATATATGTTCAGTGCTTAAATACAAGGGTAATGTATCATTTTTGTGGAAATTATACATGAAATGGGATATATAATGAACTATGGTCATCCTAACCTCACTTTACAAGTGACAGCCCGAAAGGATTTATGAACATTTTACGAATTCTATATGATAAATATTGCTAAAAGTGTCTGAAAAATGCATTTTGTGATATTTACAAGGTACAAATAACATTTTATACTTATTCACCCAATTTCTTTTATTAAAATTCGTATCTCATTGGCCGTGGATCTAGTACTCGGCTTGGTGCTGTCACCTACGATTAGCTTTGCATCATGAACCACATTGAATCATGAACTTCATTGCTAAATAGAGTGCAGACATATATTTCTGTATCACAGCAAGCAGAGAACGTTCTCCTCAGCATTACGCGTGCGCTGGAAAAGAGTTCTGAACTATATACACGTCATGTAAAAGGGAGACCGGTAGAGACTACTGTCGAAGACGGATACGCTTCTGTATAGTCTCACTTTACAGTGTGATATTGAAAATGTAATTGGCTCTCGTCGCTTTGCGCACGGAGCTACAATTATCCCCAGGTGTGGTTTGATATACCAGGCCTGGGGTCTGCGGTAAGTATCTTACGTTCACTGATTGGAGTCCGCCATTTTTAAAGTGCGAACGACGTGTTCGACCTTTCGCGTGGTGTTTTCCCGTTTTGTCTCTTTAACTGACATAACTTTTTTAGCTTTGCTGAGACATGGCCTCCAGCAATGAGAATCAGACAAAAAAGGGGGGAGGGCCTGTAGAATCAACAAATCCCCTGTTCGAAAATCTTACCGAAGATGTTAAAAAGAGCGCGAACTCTCTAATGTTCCTCAAGAACAATAATGATAATGATTTTCAACCTGTAGAGTCTAAAAAGCGTAAAAGACAGAAGCAGAAAAAACATCGAATCGGTGATAGCGATACAATCTCAAATGCAGATTCTGAGAAATCCGGAAATTCCGTCGATTCCGATAGTCTAGCGGCCAATCTCTCATTCCCAGACCCGAACGATAACGTAGAATTTATGGATCTATCGAATGACAGGTCACAAACCGAAATCATCCCAGAGACGCAGATTTCTCTCCCTCCCTCGGGGAAATCGTTAATGGAACTAAGCCAGTCTGATGATCACAGTCAGAGCAAGACGTCTGCCCAATCCGCGGATAATACCCAAAACGCTCAAATCCATGACCCCATGCCCAACATGCTCGTTTTCTTCGCTATAGTGATTTCGAAAAGGGAGAATGCCCTATTATAGTCCAACGTAACCCTAACTCTAAGCAGGCTAAAAAAGATCTTGCTACAGACACGTGCGGTCGTCTGCTTCAGAAACACTTTTTAGGCCTAATCAACGATGTCCGTAGCAGCAGCTTCGGAAAATTGAGAGTCATGGCAAAAACCCCACAAGCAGCAAATGTGCTCTGAGAAGAAATCCCCAATAAAATAGAAGGGCTTATTACCCTTATCCCCTCTATCTTTGTGACGTGCCAGGGTGTAATCCGTGGCGCATCTCATGAAATTTCGGATACAGAAATAATTGAGAATCTTGAGGTGCTTGGCTTTCTGAGAGGCAAGGCTAAGGTCATTGGAGCGCTTCGGCTTAACCGAAAAACTATAGACCCTGCCACACAGGAAACTAAAATAACCCCTTCCAAATCGATTTTTAATACTGTCGAGGGCACGGTCCTCCCAGAAAGGAGCTCAGTTTACATGGCCTCCTTTCCAGTTAACCTGTACAACCCGAAACCTAAAATGTGCGTCAAATGTCTTAGATTTGAACACATTATCATACACTGTCGATCTAGTGCGCGATGCAGGCGTTGCGGATCCGCGAAGGTTCACACTGAAATGAGGCCATGTCCTGACGCGAATGGCACCTCAAAATATGCGAACCATGTAGCTTCTCAATGTTCCTAGAACTTAATGACGCCCCCACCCCCTAATTTTCGGGCCCCCGTTTACAGTCTTAACAACCACGTCACTCACAAACTCTGGCAACCCCTAAGACTCCACAGATACGAAAACCCCCTACACAACCTAGAGGGAAACTTGCAGAAGCTCATCCAAAACCCATGCAGGCCCCCACGAGTGGGCATTCTCATCAATATTCCCGAAGAGGATCCAACGCCAACTCATCGCACGCACATCCCCACAACAATGGTAGAATCCCCAACCTTTTTCCAAACGGTTTTGCTCTCCACAAACAAAATGATACAAATATAAATACATGTGCTATAAGCTCCTCATGCCCCTTCCCCCCACTTCTTCATTCCCCTCCCTATCCCCTTCTCCATACCCTGCCTCCAACCCCTTCAACTCTCCCTCCCCTACTGACAACCCCATACCACGGAGTTAAACTCAAGCAGATCACCAATCATCAGTGCAACCCTGTCTTCTCTGATGAACTTGGTGGAACTTTTAGTCTCGGGTCACCTCAAAACAGAGGAAAGTCAAAATATTTTAAATCAAGTGTTGCACTGTGTGTAACTTCTTACTAAATCCTTACCCGCTATTGATGGCTCAGCTTAATACGTTGATAATTGCCTAATGGAATTGCCGGGGAGGCTTGAATAAACAAGGCGACCTATCAAATATCCGTGGCGAATTCGATATTCTACTTTTGTCTGAAACATTTTTAAAATCAACTTCAAATTTTAAAATGAAAGATTATAATATCATCAGAGCAGACAGGCAATGTAGTGCCGGGGGTGGCTTGGCCATTGCCATACGAAGGGAAATTACGTTCTCTAAAGTCACTTCCATCATTAATATTGAAAATAGTCTGAAGACACGTCCGAGACGTGGACTAAACTATTTGATTCAATTCAAACCTTAACTTTAGCTCATTGTTTATTGCTGGAGACTTTAACTGCCACAACTCATTATGGGAAAGTTCGCATAACTGCAGAAATGGTTTGGAACTATACTCTGCCCTTGATAAAACAAATCTTATTCCCCTTAACACAGGTGAAACCACCTATCGCACTAGACCAGACAGCCCCCTTCAATAATTGACCCAACTTTTGTGTCTCAAAACCTCTTTGACATCACCTCTTGGGGAGTTTGGAATGACTCTCTGGGAAGTGATGACTTTCCTTTGGTATCCAGTCTTGGTTTTTCTACCCCAATAGCTTCGTACGTTTCTCACAAATACAATCTTAAGCGAGTTGACTGGATCTCCTTTTCTAATAATCTTTCGGAATCCATTCAGGGCAAAAGCAAAACTTTAAATACCCCGGACATTGATTGTTTATCCAGGTATAAGGCTTTCGTTAAAAGTGTGGGTGAAGTAGTTACTGCGACTAGTCCTCCCTCAAGACCTCCCAAAAACTTAACTCACTGTAAAAATAAAAAGAAAACTTGTGTCCCTGCATCATGGTGGGATGCAGACTGCGACGCTGCTATTGAGAAAATAAAATTAGCATTGGTGGCCTACAGGAGGCGTAGAAATGAAGTTAACTATGTTAATATAAATAGACTAGAAGCTAAGGCTAAACGCACATTAAACGTGGCTCGTAGAAACAACTTTAGGAAATTCTGTGAGACCCTAGATAGGACAGCACCGATCTCAAGAGTTTGGCGAATCGTTAAGTGTTTTAAGAACAAATACACTCAACCGGTGAATACATCTTGTTCAGGGAATAGTGAGATGATTCAAAAACTCCACTCACTGACTGTAGAAATGCTTCCGCCAACGGTCCTCTTCGACTCCTTTCCTGAAAACTTTTAGAAGAACGAGTTCCTAGAGGCCCCATTCACGGAAGCTGAACATTCTATTGCCATAACTTTAGTAAAAACTAAATCCTCTCCTGGCTTAGACAAAATTGATAATAATATTTTACTTCAGCTTCCTGATGAGGTAAAAACATATCTCCTTGCAATTTATAATGAAATTTACCTATCTGGCTCATTCCCAGACTCTTGGAATAACTTTTTAATTTTTTTTTGTCCCTAAATCATCACCAAGAAAATTCCGTCCAATTACTTTATCTTCATGTTTTCTTAAATTCATGGAAAGGCTGATTCCCCAGTGACATTTCCCAAATTCTAAATGAAGATCTCAAAGAGATTGGTGTTCCCCGACAAATGGCTAGATTTATCTACAATGCTACCTCTTGCAAAAACATCTATTATAAAATTAACGGGGAACTTGTAGGCCCTTGACTCAGTACAGTCTGACTCGCTCAGGGTTATATTCTAAGTCCAATTAACTATTCAAATTATACCAGAAAAATACACCGTCTAATCCAGGGAAATTGCATTATCATAGAGTTCGCTGATGATATCGCCATTCTTTGTCGTTCTGCTCGCCCAACGGTATGCATCAAATCCCTTCGGAAATGCCTAAACG
The DNA here is from genome assembly GCF_010883055.1 of Belonocnema kinseyi. Classification (NCBI taxonomy): domain Eukaryota; kingdom Metazoa; phylum Arthropoda; class Insecta; order Hymenoptera; family Cynipidae; genus Belonocnema; species Belonocnema kinseyi. The sequence goes on along the minus strand of NC_046657.1, from coordinate 116,005,745 downwards.
ACCTTGCTATTTTTTTAGGACAAAGAAATCTGGAGCTCTGTCCGGAAAAAACCAAACTGGTCTTTTTCAACCGACAGAACGCAGATACATCGAACCCATCATATACCTTATCATTAAGCAACATTATTATTTCCCCCTCGATTCAAGTCAGATTTTTCAGAATTATTCTAGCCAGAAGGTTATGATTCCAATATCATTTCCTTTATTTATGCGATAAGATAAGAAAAATCCTTAACATCTTCAAAGTATTGAGAGGTACATGGTGGGGTGCAGACCCAAAAATCCTCAGGATGGCTTATGTCTCCGTCATAAGAAGCAGTCTGGAATATGGATCTCATGTTTTTAACTTCGCCTCTCACAAATATTTTGATCAAATAGAAAAAATTTGCAGCCAAACATTAAGACTAGCCATTGGCTACAGAGGTAGCACTTCCGTTAACGTTATGTTGGCAGAATGCTGTGAGCCACCTTTTAAGAAACGATTCTCCCTCTTGGATAAAAAATATATTATTAAAACCTTTGCAGGCCTGAACCATCCGCTTCCAGATATGCTACTCTCTCTTTCGGATCAGGTTATTAGAAAAAAGAAAGTTCATATCTTCAATCAATTCGTCCTTCTGAATGCGTTTGAAAAAGTAAAAAATATAAAATATCAGATTCGGAGATCATAAATTCATCCTATGTATGAATTTCCCTATGAAGATATTCTATTCACCCCTGATATCAATATAGGAATAGGCCGACTTGTCCAGGATAGCCCCTCTCCTACAAATCACTTCAAAGACCTTATGACTAGCCAGTTCCAGGACTATTTACACTTTTACACAGACGGTTCAAAATCGATTACTGTGTCCACAGCAGGTTGTGCCTTAGTGTGCCCGGAAGCACAAGTCACGCGTGTGTGGAAATTGTCTAACTTTGCTTCTATTTTTTCAATTGAAGCCATAGCAATATTATATACTCTTGATTACATAATCAGTAACCGTTTTGATAAATCAGTTATATTCACAGATTCTTTAAGTGTCCTAGAAAGTGTAGGTACCAATAGTCCTGGATCTATAAATTCCTACCTGATATTTATAATTAGAAATCGCCTGGCAGTCTTGAATAAACTTAAATTCGTGGTAACTTTAGCTTAGACCCCTGGTCATAAAGGTATCCCGAGTAATGAAGCGGCAGACGTAGCAGTTAAATCAGCAGCTAAAGATGCCACTCTCCTTAATATACCCCTCCCTTCTTCCGACTTTTTCTCCTCGCCTCGGAAATCTCTAGATGAAATTTGTAACAACTATTATTTAGAAATGGGTAAAAATAAAGGTGTCTTATACACCCAGCGTTTTTATAAATATAGAAAAAGGCCTTGGTTCTCTTCATTTAACGGCCCAAGAGAATGGATAGTCTCGCTATGTCGCATGAGGAGTAACCATTATTCTCTAAATGCCAGTCTTGTCCGAAAAAATATTACAACTACAGGAAGTTGTCCCTGCAACCCTGAAATAGATAAAGACTTAGATCATATTCTCTGGGCCTGTCCCAGATTTGAAACACATAGAACAGACCTATCAGGAGCTCTTTCAAAACTTTTTAAGTGCCCTCCTCCATTTTGCTCATATCAAATTTTAGTAAATCCTTCATTCGAAATCGCGTCCCATATACAGTTTGTATCACAAAGGCGTATACACCATAATAAACGATCCAGTCGGTGAAAGGCGGCCGAGTCTGGGGGGTTTCAGTAGTGGGGATAATCCCTTGTTTCGTGATTTATCAGACCTTTCAGTGGCGTTTGTACAGGAGGATAACGACCCCAAACATCGCAACCGCCTCTGTACACGATGTAAATAGAAAAATGACATCACGACTTTGTATAGGCATTCGCAGTCTCCAGATGCCAATCCAATTGAAAATGTATGCCAAGACGATGTCAAGCTACACTCAACAACAATGGAGACTGGACAATTTACTAGATAGTGACGAGAAATTACAATTGATAAACTTTAAACTACTCTAAGATTTTTTTAAATTCCATAAATCTATCTTACATATTTGGCGCATACACTCTTGTGATACAGACTGTATTTAAATTTAAAAAAAAAAGCAAATCTGAAAATCTAAATTACAATCTAAGCTCGCTGGGTTGCCTCGTACGGAGGATATCGTTGAAAAACGGATCCTCTAGCGCGGAGTAATCTGCCAGATGTACATTCGAATTCTGCCGCCTTGCTCCGTAATAGTCGAGAAATCGAGCTGACTGCACTATCTCTCCTGAGATGGCGCAGCTGGGCTCTGCCCGACATTGTTTGCTTCAGATTCAGGGAACTTCACTCCCCTTCAACTTGGTCATGACCGGATATACAAAACTTTTATAAAGCAAGTATAGCGCCAACGAAGAACACGAAGAAGAAGTCATATAAAAGGAGGAATAGTAATGACA
>NC_046657.1:116000502-116003214 GCF_010883055.1 Belonocnema kinseyi | reverse complement strand
CTATTTAATGAAGTAATAAAATAATAATAATGATTATTAATCACAAATATATTACAGAAATAAAGTTTTGTTCCATGCATTTCATCCATTTTCCCCCTCAGCTTTTAACAAAGCGAAGTTAGCTGATGGTTGAAGTGAAAATACCTAATTGAGGCTTTCATATCCCAACTTTTTGCGGCCAGCTGACTTATTTTTCCCATTTGTACTGTGGACCAATGATGCCAATGTTGGCACCATGAGCTACTACGCTTGCGTAAGGGCTGAACGCTGGTTGGCCACACTTTGCGCGCGATTCAAAATTAAATAGAAAAAAATTCTTGTAATTAAAATAAATAATTATTAAAATATGCACAAGAATGTATTCAAATTGCGTGTATTTTGAATTCAGACAAGAAAAAAGTTTATAACACATATTTTATAAATAATAGTTTATTTTCATTGAACTCCAAAAACTGACTTATAGTTCACAAAACATTTTGTAATAGATACATTTGTTGAAATACCATATAATGTTTCTGCAGCTTGATATATAGAAGTTAATTGTAGAATTTAATAATGATAATATTTGAATTTTTTTACAAATAATCTCAGCTGAGAATATAGTTCTTTTCGATTAAAAACTTATAATTAATTATTTTCAATCACTTTTCCAAGAAATTTCTTTTCGAATTAAATGTTTTGTAAAATATAAGTTGGTCTTTGGAATTCAATGAAAATAAACTGTTAGTCATATAATATATATGTTATATTTTTCTTGCCTGAAATCAAAAGTTACATAATTTGTATACATTATTGTGTATATTTTAATAATTATTTATTTAAATTACAAGAATTGTTTTTCAATGTAATTTTGAATCGCGCTTCAAAGGATAGACAACCAGCGCTCAGCCCTAACGCACGAATGAATGAAAATTATTATCATTTCATTATTGCATTAAATAGCCCCTAAAAAAGAAAAATTATTTTTCAATTGCACTTATACAGAAAAATTACTTTCTACGAAGATATTGGAAAAATAGAGCAAAAATTAACCGATTCCAATGCATTTGGTCAATTTTTATCCCCTCAGTATTCAACGAAGTGAAGTGAGCTAGTGATTGGATTGAAAATACCTTATTGTATATGTAGACGGTGATGACTTTTTCTATATATCCCGGCTTTAGTTTAAATGTCGACGGGCATGACTAACCTAACTTTTGGAAGTTGCATTAGGAAGTTATAATTTTATTCTAAGTGACTGGTAAGCCCTATTAAATGAATGAAATTTGAAAATTATATAAATATTGTTTCAATTGGTTTCCTTATTAACAATTATTTAGGCTAATATCGCAAAGCGAATAGTTGCTTTGACAGGTATTCAGGTGGCTGACAGCGCGGTTCAGAACTCCACAACTCTGCATGAGACAAAATTGAGTCTCCAAATGATACTTTCCCCGAGATACCCACATGGGCACCTACGTTCAGAGGAATACATTCAAGACTTAAAAACTCTCTCAAATGATCATTGGGAGCCCAATGAAATTTGAGCTGCAACAAATTTAACACCAGCGTTTTTCTGTGCAGAATATCTGCAAAAAATAAAAAAGGAAGAAATATGGAGTAGGGTTGCACGGTTCAGAATGGGAGAAGGAGTGAGAGCATGCAGATATTGGATGGATGAAGAGAAGAATTTATGCAGAGTATGTGGATACGAAATGGAGTCATGGGCACATGTATTAGAGACATGTACAGGAGAGAAAGAGGGACAGTTGAGTGTGGATGAATGTGTAAGATGGATCTTGGATGGTAGTGGACAGGGAGTGATGTGGATGAAGAAATTGGAAGAAGTAAGGGAAAGCAAGGGAGTAGGGCAGAGCCAAACGGGTGATCCTGAAAAGGGACAGTAAAAAACGAAAATTGTTTTCAAAATCGTGGAAAATTCATTTTTTATGGTAAGAGGAAACGGAAACCCTGGAAGCTCGCTCATTTTAGGAATTAATATCACTACTGTTACTGTTGTTTATCCTACGTAATGGGAAAGAGTAGAATATAAGTAGTAGTTAAGTTAGACTAAGGATAGAATTGTAAATATATGTACAGGGAGCGGAGGCCCTCAAACCCGTAAAAGGAAGAGATTAAATACATACATACAAATAAATAAATACATTATATTGAATAATATTATATCCATTTTCTCATTTATCAGTCTTGTTAATGACTTCTTACCAAATTATTCCCTCCAAACATTTAAGTTAAAATTACCATTAGTTTTTAAAAATATTTCCTTCAAAACTTGAAATTATTATTATGATTATCATGTTTATTAAATTATTATTATTATTATATTTATATTGGATATAAGTGATATATTTTTTATTAATTATTCTGATCATGTATATGTTTTAAATAATTTTGTCATTGAGGACTTAAATATCATTAATTTTTTCATTAGCTATGTTAATAATGTTAACAATAAAATCTTTTTTTTTTACTACAGCAAACAATAAAATCAATCATATCAGCGAAATGAATCGTAGAATTATAAAGTTCGAACTGCTTTCAAAATGTATCTTAAAATTAAATTTTATTCATAATAAACTAAATATTTTTATGACTTTTTCTTTTTTTTAATAATTAGTAATGATTAATCTTATTTTTTGTTTATTTGCAAAAAGCACCAAGTTTTTAATTATTATTGCTATTTCTTAATGCAATTAAATGAAAAAGACAGAC
>NC_046657.1:115996298-116000402 GCF_010883055.1 Belonocnema kinseyi | reverse complement strand
GGGTGGTCCCGAAGGAATTAACCCCCAAGCCGAGGTGTGAAAACCGTGCCGAAAGCTGAATGGCACCTGGGTGAGGTGTCTAGAACGGTGACTCTGGGATACTGAGCGACCTCTCAGAGTACGCAGCCTTATCCTTGCATGCGGGGCTCTACAAGGATGGACGAACCCCTTTCCCTAGCTTTTCGTGGAAACAACAATGACAACACCAAACATAGTTGTAGTAAGTTCGGTTCAAAACAACATAACGCGCAGGGCTCCCGACAATGGGTCGGCCAACAATGCAGACCAATCTAGAGCTGGGGGAGTCAATGAAAATGGATTCAATGCAATGGATCGGCGGGATCTCGCGACCTTTGGGTGGACGGAGCGACTGAATCACAACTTGCTAGAGTGTTACGCTTCGAGTGTGGCCCCTGAAAGGGGTTACATGGAACGGCTGCATGTTCTGTGGTGCGAGAAACACCTGGAGCTCTCGCACTTTTCGCAGCAACGTCTGCGAAACCATAGGAACTACTCCGTAAAAGGAGCTATGTAAACGGAACGCCTACTCTACCACAGCTGGAACAAGCCGGCAACAGAGAAAGAGAGGCGACACTACGACAAACCGCGGGCAGGCATCCAATAGATGAAGAGCGATGCTTAACGACCCGGAGAAACATCAACACCAAGGTTTCTCACAAGCCTAGAGATCTGGCTGAAATGGATGACGAGCTTCTTGAACATTTTTCCGGAGAATCCGACCTCTGGGCTATCAATTATTGTGTGTATAATGCACCAAGAGCTTTGGCCGATGCGAACCGTAAAACAAAACCAACGGTTGATCATGAGACCAAAAGACGAATGCGTCAATTTGCCATAAAGATAGGCTGGGCAAGACAGTACGCGTCCCGTATTCAGTGTGTGATTGACTACATCACATCTGGCAGGAATTTTACCGCCAAGGTTCGAAAGCATATTGTTGAGAGAATACGGATACTATCTGAAGCTAAGAGAAGTCTAGAGCGGAGGGAGAGGTGGGTCAGGAAAATCAACAGTTTCTCTCTGACCCATCTCGACTCTTCCAAGACCCTCCAGTTACTGTCGAACACCCACCCAAACCTGATAAAGAATGCCTACCCATCACTGCCGAGGAGGTGAAAAAAGTATTAAGAGGGATGAAGAACTATTCCGCACCGGGACCAGATTGTATCAAAACCTTCTGGTGGAAGAAGTTTTCTTCAACCCATCAGGATTAGGCCCGTATTTTCACATCATATTTGAAGTCGGAAGAGCCGATTCCAGAGTGGTTGGTGGAAGGGCGCACTGCCGAAAATAGGCAACTTAGCTGACCCGAAGAATTACAGGCCAATAACTTGTCTGAACACACTTTATAAGATATTCACAGCTATCCTAAATGATAGGATTGTTCGGGCAATTGAACCTGTGTGGCAAGAAATGTATGAACAACGAGGCTCAAAGAAAGGCGTAGCCGGATGTCGGGAGAACCTGCTTATCGATAGATGTGTCTGCAAAGATGCAGCATTCTACCAGCGTGACCTATCGATGGCCTGGATTGATTATCGGAAAGCCTTCGAGTCGACCTCCCATAGACTTATCATCTGTCTTTTGGAAATCTTAAAGGTTCATCCGCAAATAGTTGGGTGCATAGAGAGAATGATGCCGTTTTGGAAAATTAATCTTCTGCGGATAAAAAGTCATTTTTAGGCTGAACACTTTTGTTAAAAATGTAACTATTTTGTTAAAAATTCTTTTTTTTTTAATAAGAATTAATTTTTTGTAACTATCAAGGTAAACATTTCATTTTTGATTTGAATATATATTTTTTATCAAAAATTAATATTTTCTGGTTAAAAATTGCTCCTTTCTTATTGAAAAGTCATGTATTTTGATGAAAATTTGTCTTTTTCTACCGAAAAGAAATTATCTGCGTTGAAAATTCATCATTTTTTATTAAAAATGGAACTGTTTGGGTCTACATTAATCTAATTTGGTTGATGATTCAGCAATTTTGTAAAAAATTGAACTATTCGGTAGAAAATTAAGTTTTTTATTTCAAATTATACCAGTTTTATAACCAACAATGCGGTTTAATGAAAATTTAACTTTTTGGCAGAAAATTAACTTTTTTTATAAAAAATCATATTTTTTGTTGAAAATTTGACCTTTTTATAGGTAAATCGTCCTCCTGGCTTTAAAATTCAAAAATTTTGTTAAAAATTAATTTGGTTTGTTGAAAGCTCGTCTTATTTTGGTAGATCATTCATATAAGGCTGGAAAATTCATTTCTTTGTTTAAAAATTTAACTATTTTGTTCGCAATTTATCTTCTTTAATTGAAAATTAAACGACTTGGTTGAAAGTTGAACTTTATCATTAAAGATTCATATTTTTAGAACTCCCCTTGATCTTTGGGGTTCACTCATTTGTTGAAAATTTAATTCCTCGATTTAGTTGAAAATTAATCTTTTTTTAAGATGTAACCATTTTTTTGACATTTTGGGTTTTCTGTTTTGTTCAAAATTAATTTTTTACCTGAAAATTGCAATTTTCCATTTTTGTTAGAAATTTATACTTTATATGTTCATCTTTTTGGTTGATGATTAATTTTCTTGATTTTTTTACATCGTCTTTTTATTAAAAATGCAATTGATATGTTTCCGTGTTTTTTGCGTGTTTGTTAAATCTAGTTTTTTCAATTATATTTCTGCAAGATTTACATCTTTGGCTTAAAATTTAACTTTTTTTGTTGGAAATTTGGTGTTTTATGTTAAAAATTACTTTTTTTCTGAAAATTGCAACTTGTCTATTCTTGATTAAAAATGGATCCTTTATCAGTTGGAAATTCAACTATTTGGTAGAAAATTCATGGAATTCGTTAAAAATTTGTCTTTTTGTTAAGAAAATTAATCTTCTTTGTTGCAAATTCATTATATATTTCTACTTTAAATCTTAGGAATTCAAAAATTTTTTCAATCCTTGGTGGGAATTTTTTTACAAGTACGAAAAAGTATAACTATTTCTACAGGAAAACAACAATGAATATAATAATTTTTAAATACTGTGAAATCCAGGTGGCCGTTTTAATCAAGGAAACAAATTTCCTGTCATATCCCGGCTCGCAAAAAATTATTGGATTATTTTATTTCTTTGGAATTCTTTCCTTTTCCATTTTTTTTTTGTAATAGCCTTAGTTGCTGAGATGCACCCCTAAACGCCTTATATTTCTTTAGAATTTTTTTGGATTCTTCGATTCTTGGAATTATTTTTTTAAACTATTTGGATTCCTTTGAAGTTGTGAATTCTGATAAGCATAAGAATTGCAAGTGTTTAACTGCCCTCAAACTTAAAAAATTAAATTTTAATTTGCAAGGCACAGTATGGTTACTAGTTTTTGTAATTAAACAAGTTACAAGGAAAAAGATTATGCGTTTCAAATAATCAAGAAACAAAAACAAACAAAAAACAGAATTTTAATCCAATTTTGATAAATAATTAAATAAGTAGTGAAAACCTTAAATTTTTCCTCGGAATTAAATGTAAATTGTCAATTCGACACTACAGAGAAGTGTAAATATTACTTCAGTTATACCTTAATTATGCGAAAAAATAATACAATATTTTAGGATTTAAAAATATACGTAGAATAAATTTATAGAGTGAAGTATTCGAACCTTCAATTCACTATTTTTGTAAAAACTATATTTTTAAAAATAATTTTTGAAATTTCGCTACAATTCTAAAATATGACAAGAATTTTTTCAAACCTATTTATATAGTACTTCGAAAATGTCTCTTTTAAAAGAGACCAGACGAGAAATTAATTTAACTAAACTTTATTAAGTTTTTTCATTTAACTAAATTCTGAATTAATTTAAATTCATATACTTTTTAAATTTATTTAGTATCTCGAAAATGTCCCTTTTTTAAAAAGAAACCGTAAAAGAAATTAATTTTACCATAAAAATAAATATAATAATTATAGGCCCTCATTAATTTTAATATTTTCGGTGTGCATAGACAGCCCCGAGTCAGCTATAGATATGGCTGGCGAAGGCAAGCGCGAGAATCGAGAAACAGAAAATCACCGGCACTTTCTATTTTGCTT
>NC_046657.1:115985015-115996198 GCF_010883055.1 Belonocnema kinseyi | reverse complement strand
GTTCTCCCACTCCGACTTCCCGTGCCGCATCTATGCTTATAATATCTTTGACTAGACTCTTGCCGCATCTAGGTAAGATATCTTTGAGGGTACCTTCTCACGAAGACCCGTTTTGAATTAATCGTTAAATTAATTTGACACATCGAGTTCGTATCTAGGTTATCAACCAATCAAATTTGCCATAAACCAACAGAGTAGCTAGAAATGAATCCTATGAAAAATATTAATTCCACGATTAATTCAAAACAAGCTTCCGTGAAAAGGTACCCTTATATAATAACAAATTCATTTTCATACTTCGATTAATGTTTATTTTGTTGCACGTGCGCGTTGAATTTTACTGACTCTCGGCGCTATCTAGCGTTGTCCCAGTACACTAAGATGTAGTTTATGGTGACACGTCTACTGACAAAATGTCTGCAGGCCGAGAGCCAAACAGTAATGCCAAATAACACCAGATAATATCAGTTGCAAAGAATAAAATGTAATTTTTTTACACTTGGAAAAAATTATTTTTCGGGATGAATTGAAAATCCCGAAAAATAAAACTCTCAAACAGTTTACAATATTACCGAAATGGAAAATTCAGGAATAATGCAATTCCCAAGAGTTTATAATATTACCGAATTTGAAGATTTTCGACACAAAAATTACCGAATTATAAAATATCAAAACAAAATATTCCATAATTTAAATAATTAACCGAATTCTTTTATTGAAATTATTGATGTATTTCAACAAAAAAAAAAAAATGACGGAATATTTTTCTTAAAACAATATCTTTAATGTTTACAGTTTCTAAAATTATTATTTTAATTTAACATGAGGGTGAATTGAAAATATTTTTTCGGGTGTTTTATAATTCGGGAACTTTCTAGTTTAGATATTTTATAATTCAGTAATATTATTAACTCTCAGGAATTTTAAAATTAGCAAATGTGATTATCCTGGAATTTCGAATTCGGGAATTTTACAGTGTTAGAAATGTTATTTTTCAGTAGTTTTCAGTCTTCCAAAAATTAGAATCCCAAAATATTTTTTTTTTAATATTTATTCCTGATGTAAAGGTTTTTGATTATAGTCCATGCAGACAAAAAAATCAACATCAAAATTATTAATACAATCACCTGGTAAAACAACTTAAAATCAACAATAAATATAATATTCCTAGAGTGGAAAATCTAAAGTCTTACAAGAATAAGGATGACATTGGAATCCAACTGTTACGTTTTGTAAAGAAAATATTCACTTCTTTCGGCAGCGTAGTTGGGGATAGCATCAGACCGGAATTCTAAAAGACCTGGGCTCGAACCCTAGCGAAGCTAGAGAGAATTTAGTCAAAATTTTAAACTAATATAAAAAAATATTAATTATAGACAATGTAGGCAAAAAATTAACGTAACAAATAAATATAATCTTTCTTGTGTGTAACATTTAGAATCTTACAAGAATAAGGATGACGTTGAAATCCAACTTATGATTATTGTAAAGAAAATGTTCTCGTCTCTCCGTAGCTTAGTTGGTTAGACTATAGACCATGGAGACAAAACTGTTATTATAAAAATAATTGTTTTTTTAAATTCAAATAATAATCTTGGAAACATTAAAAAAATTATATATTTTTTAAATAAAAATGTTCGATTATTGTATTTTTGACAAATAAATAATATTTATAATTTTCTCCATAGTAGTTTGAATTCGGGAATTTTATAAGTAAGGAATTTTCTAGTGCAGATATCTCATAAATCGGTTTTCATATCGGGAATTGTCAAATTCGGTAATAATATAATCTTTCTAGAATCTTATTATTGGGAAATTTTCTAATTCAGTTATATTATTATTCAAAGAATTTCCAATTCCTGAATTTTACAGTGTCGGGATGTTTAGTTTTCGGGATTTTTTCAGTCGCCTCGATTTTTTACCACAAATTTATTACGATATTATTCTTCATTTTGAAATAGCTATTCAATTAAATAATAAAATCATTTCACATTTTTTAAATAGACTCTCTAAATTGATTGAATAGCATTTACAAAACAAAGAATAATGTCCAAATACACTTTTGGTAAAAAATCCTTTATTTCTAAGTTATTACAAAAATTAAGTTTTGTCTAGAGCAATTGGTGTATAATATATCTTGAATATATTAATATACCAATATTTAGTTTATAATTAACAGTTAATATTTAAAATTATTTCTAAATGTTTTTTTTATTATTATTATTACTTATTATTATTCAATTTTTCATTATTAATAATAATTAATTGTCATAGAGTAAACTCAAATCAATATTTCAACTATCACCCTCAAAGTCTATTTTGCGAACAATGAATTGCCTTTATCAATATTACAATATTATTATTTATGAACATTTGATTTGCAAATTTAATCATTTGAAAAAAGCGCGTGATTTAAACACAGTCAATGAGCTTTCCGACGTGACGCATGCGCAACGCACTTAGGACAACCTGAATTGTCTAGAGCATTGATCACTCTTTCGTGTTCTTTTCTTTTATCGCGTGTTACAAGTCCGGTGAGTTTTCGTTCAGCATGCTCTAAAATTTTAGTATTATTTTACAAAAATCTGTAAGCAAAATCGAAAAATATTAAACGCGAGTGAAAGTTTAGTTTACCCCTTGTGTTATTTTTATGTTTTTGGCCCCTGATATTATGCCTTTATTTTTGATTTCTTCGGATTTCGAACACGACAGCCCGTCAATTTTCTTTACATACAAAGACAAACACTTTTAGTTTTCAAAAAATTACGAGTTTGTGTTGTTTTTAAAAAGTGTGTTACATTTTTCAATTTCGTCCTTGTTTTGGAAATAAGTGAGAGCTTTAAATTCAATACATTCTATTTTTGTATGACTAACCTCAAAATCAAATTTCTAACCTCCACATTTGACACTTGCTATGGCTCGATTTTTTCTACCGCTTTTTATTCTAATTCACACTTTTTAAGTTAATGAATTAAATAAGTGACTTAATTGTTTAATATTTTTTGGATAAAACTTTTTAAACTCAAAAATCTAAGTATTGTATTGTTTTGATTAATTAATTATATCGAAACAATGCATAATAAAATATGTAAATTAATACTAAAATATTCTAGCTCAAAAAAATTATTTCCTTTTGGTTATTTTTAATACATTTTTATGCAACATGTGAAATAGTGTTGATATTCAATAGATACTTTGCAATGAAAAGTTAATAATAATAATAGTATGATTGTAGAGTTTTTCATAATTCTCCATGTTCACCAACTTTACAGTATGAAAATAAAAGTTATTCAAGTTTTTTAAACACTTGGTAAAAAAGACTTCAAAAAATGTCCATTAAAGTATTTTTTAAACTTTAATGTATACAGTAAACGATTGCGAACTTGGATTTTAAATAATTTTAAGAGAAAGTCTTGATATGAATTCTGTATGAAAACAATGTAATTATAGTGTCATTGAATTGAATGGTAAGCGAGAAAATTTGTTTTTGATTCAGTCTGTTCTGGGCAGTCTCCCATATTGGAAAGAGCAAACGGAGGAATAGGTTCAAGTTATTCCTTAATAATTTTGACTATAAATAATTGAGAGAAAATGTTGTCCTAATTTGTGTAGAAATGGCTGACCCAGCGCCAAAATCAAAAACGAAAGCGATCAAGCCTAAGCCCACGGAACCAGTTCCGTTGAAAAAGAGGCCCTTCAAAAGACACGGACGTCTTTATGCCAAGGCGATTTTCACCGGTTACAAGCGTGGACTTCGTAACCAACATGAGCACACTGCCCTTCTAAAAGTCGAGGGCGCCAGGTCAATCAAAGACTCCGACTTTTATGTAGGAAAGAGATGCGTTTACGTCTACAAGGTTAGTGAATTTCCAAAATACTAGTTTTCCTGAATATATTTTTAGTTATAAGTTTTATCGTTTGGTCGTAAACGTAACAATATTTACTTGTAATTCAGATTTTATTGCTGATAAATCAGCTGAAATCTTTTTATGGTAAGAAACTCTGTTTTCTGAAATTTTTTATTTGATTTAAAAGTTCATCTTTTTCAGTATAAATGTTTCGTCTTTCTTGGAAAAATGCAACTTTTTTATTTCAGTAGAATTTTCATTTTCCTTGGACAAAAATTCAACTTTTTGGTTGAAAATTTTTAAATCTTGTTACAAAGTCATCTGGTTAAACACTTTTTTAGAAAAAATTAAACATCTTTTTGAAATTTTGATTTTAAAATTCACCTTAACATTCACCTTTACCTTACATATTTCTTTGATAAAAGTGCAACTTTTTGGTTGAAAATTCGGCTTTGTTGAAAATGGAACTATTTCGTTGAAAATTTACTTTTTGCTTAACTTTAATATTTTAATTTAAAAAAGCGAACCGAAGTCTTTTCTGAATTAAAATTAAACTTTTTTTCAATGAAAAATTCATCTGTTTTATGAGGACTTTTATCTTTCTGGGAAAATTTTGTTTGAAATGTATATTTTGGTGATGAAAAAATGAACAGAAATATTTTCTGGGTAAAAGTTCAACTTCAAAAAAATTGGTGTTTTATTAAAAATGCATCTGATTTAGTACAAATTTAATCTTTCTTTGATGAAAATGCAACTATTTGTTAGAGAATTCAATTATTTTATTAAAAATTTATCCTTTTTGGTTGAAACGTATTCGTTCTTTTGGATTGAAAATTCAATTTTTTTCGTAGAAACTTATTTCTTGATCCAAAATCCATATTTTGATCGTGGAAAGTCAACTAAAATCTTTTTTAATCAAACATTTAACCATTTTTTTTAATTTATCTGTTTTAGTTGAAATGCATTTTTTTAAATTGAAAATGCAACTTTTTGGTTAAAAATTCTTCTTAATTGCGCGATTATTCAATTATTTTGTTGGGAAGATTTGGTTGAATCACTTGTGTTAATAAATCATTTTTTATTTTGAAGGTTTATATTTTTAGTTAAAAATTTGTCTGCTTGAGTAAAAATTAAACGAAATTGTTAAAAATTTATTCTTTTCAATGAAGGTTTGTCTTTGGTTGAAAATGTAACTGTTTAGTCGAAAAGCCTTTTTTTTATGATTTTTTTAACTGGGTATGTAACTTCGACTTTTTTAACTTTATATTTTTTAAATGAAAATTCTCCTTTTTTAGTATAAAAAAAATTATGTAAGTTTTATAGTTTGAAATTTCATATTTGTTGAATAAAAATGCATCATTTTCGTGAAAAATTACTCTTCAGCTGAAAACTCGTATTTTGGCATTCAAAATACAATTTTTGTCGAAAAAAATCGTCTTTTGGCTTGAAGGTCCAACAATTTAGATAAACTTTTATTTTGTGAATAAGTGAAAAATCTTTATTGCTTAAAAATTCGTCTTTGGTTTTAAAAATTATTTTTTTTATACATTTCATCTTTTCTTATTCAAATATAAACTATGCAACTTTTTGTTGAAAATTTAATTATTTTGGTAAAAAGTCATCTTTTATTGTAGAAAAGAACTTTTTTATTTAAAATGTGTTTTATTAAAAAATTAAACTATTTGGCTCAAAATTCATGTATTTTGTTGAAACACGTCTTTTTTGTGTATAGAAAATTAATTTCTTTGGTTGAAAATTCATCTGTTTTGGTTAAAAATTTACCGGTTTTGTGTCGAAGATTTGATTATTTTGCAGAAGATTCTTCGTCTGCGGTTGAATGCAACTATTTCTTATTTTTTAAAATATTTTTGTGTTAAAATATCAAGTATTTCAGGTTTCGTTGAGCACTCATCTTTACGGTTTGAAAATTCAACATTGTAGTAGAAAATTAATTTTTGTTGTGGTTAAAAACTCTTATTTTTAAGTTGAAAATTCAATTTTTTGTAGAATATGAGTCTCTTTTGTTTGCAAATCCATCGCATATCCTAGAAGTGCCATCTTTTTGTTACCTTTAACTGATACATTTTTTTTTTTTTTTTTTTTTAATTTGTCAAGCTGAACATTTAACTTCCATTTTTGTGTAGAAACTTATCTTTTTAGTTTTAAATTAAATTATTTGGGTAAATATTTAATGTAGATTATGGATGATTTCCTCTTTTTTTAATAACAATTTATATATTATATTTATTTATAATTACATTAGAAATCTGAAATCACGTTACATGGAAAATATGATATCAGTGCATTTTTGCCAGGAAATTTGAAAAAATTGTTTCTACTAAAATCTGTCCAAAACTCCAAAATAGCGGCATTTCCAGTTTGATAATTAATCGCTACAATTCTACTAATATTATACAGTTTTGAATTTCTATTTTCAGGATTTTTCAATTTCGACGAACTTTGAATTTTTGATATTATTTTTAAGGCTTTCAATTTGAATTTATACAATATTAATGTTTTATGTAGGATTTATCAATTAAAAGTTTGATTTAAAAATAGTACCACATTCAGTTGTTAGTTTTATATGTTTGCAAATGATACTGTTTAATTTTGTTATCTGCATAATTCAGTTTTGAAGGTTTTGGAAAATTTATTTTTGAAGGTATTTATTTTAAATGTTTTTTATCGTTTGAAATATTTCTGAATTTTTTCAAATGCTTCTAGAATTAATTTAAAAAAAAACGTAATTGTCAATAATCCTTCAAACTAGAAATCTTTGACTTTTCCAGGCCCTGAAGTGTAACGTTAACCCTCAAACAGTACACTAGTGCGAATTCGCACCCGAAGTTTTTTCATTTTGTTGACATTTACGCAAGCACAGCTGCTGCGGATTATCCCCATATATATTAATTATATATGTTAAATATGAGTGATATATGCTGATTATTTAATATATGTTCAAAATATTAAATATTTAATATTAACATTGCAAACAAACCAATTTGCACCAGTGTGCCGTTTACCTATACTCTGTTGGAGTGTACCGTTCGAGGGTTAAATTTGATAAAAAGTTCAGCAGTTTTCAATTCGAAAATCTTTGAAATTAAAAATGTGTTGAAATTTATATGCCTGGATTTGAAATCGTTTTTTTTTCAGGCTTAAAAAGTTTGCAGCTATTGTTAAAATTCACAATTATCCCTGTAATATTTTTACGTTAACTCTGTTGCATTTGGTTGAAAATTAAGCAATTCAAGTCGTAAATTTAAGTATGTGGTTGAAAATTCATATATTTTGTTGGAAATTCATTCTTTTTTGTTGATTTTTATTGTTTTTCATTTAAAATTTTAATTTTTGTTGAAATATCAACTACTATATTTTTCGTTCCGAATTCATCTTCTTTGAATGGAGATTTAAGTGCTTCATGGAAAGTTATTCTCTTGTTAAATATTAATTTGTTGTTAAAGATTCATCATTTTAATATAAAATTAATATCCTTGACTGAAAAATGAGCTTTTTTGTTGAAAATTCATTTTAAACATTCCCTTAAAATTATTTTTTCAAAATGAAAAATGATTTTTTATTTTAAATTCAAGTGTTATTTATATGTATTGATCAATTGTTATTTATGCATCGAAATTGTAAAGAAATGTTCTAAAATTTGCAGGATTTTCTGAAAGTTGCAGAAAAAAATCAATTCAGTTTGACAGATATATAGAAGTTCTAAAAAAATTTCCAAAATAATTTTAAATTTAAAACAACTTCTAAAT
Organism: Belonocnema kinseyi; assembly: GCF_010883055.1. Lineage (NCBI taxonomy): Eukaryota > Metazoa > Arthropoda > Insecta > Hymenoptera > Cynipidae > Belonocnema > Belonocnema kinseyi. The sequence continues at coordinate 115,988,583 of NC_046657.1, read as the reverse complement.
TTCCCAAGATTTTGAAATAAAAATTTGAAGCTTTCCAAGGATGTTTAAACTGTTTGAAAAGTAAATAATTTAATTTCTAATTTAAGAAGTGTTCAGTTAAAAAAATTTTAATTCTTCAATATTTAATGTTTATAGCTTAAAATTCTTCAAAATTATATAATTTTGAAAATTGTGAAGTTCATTGATTGATTTTTTAATTTAAACCATTGAAAATGATAACGTGTATTTATATTTTTATGCATTGAAAAATGTTTAGTACCTTTAATTTTATATGCGTAAACTATTGAGCATTTGAATACAACATTTTTCAATTGAAAACTTTTAAATTTCAAATTTAAAAGTTCAAAATTTAGCTGTTCCACTTTAAATGCTTTCATTTGCAGCTCAGTTTTTATTATCTCAAATGGAAATTTTTTAGCTTTAGTGTTCCAGTTTTTAAAATGTCATTGACCGTGAAAAATGTTTGCGAGCCGGGAAATGGCCGGGAATTTATTTCGTCGATTAAAATGGCCACCCTGAATAAGCAAGTTTAGAATCATTATATTTACTTATAATAAACCACTTTTTCGACTTTTAAGAGGTTTTATTGTATTTTTTTTGCCCTTAGAATCAAATTTTGGGTTTGAGCTTTCAAACTTTATTTTTTTAATTATTGGGTATCTTATTAATGTGATTTCTTTATTTTTACAGGCAAAGAATAAGACCCCAGTTCCCGGCAACAAGACGAAAAAGACCAAGGTCCGAGCCGTTTGGGGAAAAGTAACACGTCCCCATGGTAACAGTGGATCCGTAAGAGCCAAATTCAAGCGAAATCTCCCAGCCAAAGCCATGGGACATCGAATTAGAATTGTAAGTTTCATTTTTTTTAAATTAAATTTGATTTAATCCATGATTATGATTTTCTAAACAAAAAAATTTCATCAGAAAATGTACATTTATGTTGAAATTTTGGCTAAAATTCATTAAATAATTTTTGAAAAACGCAAAACAAGGAATCGTAAATTAATTTTCCAATTTTTAAAATATTTATCTATAAACAGTTTTACTTTAATATCGAAGTGCTATTTTTAATCTGTTTCTCCTCTTTTGTTACAGATGCTGTTCCCCAGCAAAATTTAAGTTTTCTTGTACTATATAAATAAAAATAAAAATCTTTTGGTACAAAGGACTTTTTATACATTTTTTTTGTACAATCGCCTGTGATACAGAAAACCTTTTTAGTTTAAATTCGCAAGGTCAAGGTGCCTAAAGGAACTGGAATTTATTTAAATGCAATTTTTTTCTTCAAAACTTGGTACGAAACACACTAAAAATGTCAAAGAACTTCTGCTAATTATGCAGAAATATTAAAATTTGGATCTAACCAGTTATCAAACAATTAATCTTTTTGCTTAAAAATTTAACGGTTTGTTTCCAATTTATTATTATTTTATTCCAATTTAATTAGCTGAAAAATCTTTCTCAGTTGAAATTTCAGATTGTGTTGAAAAGTTATATTTTTTATTTTCATTTATGCAAATCTTTTTTTTTTCTTGAGAATCTAATTTTAAAGCTCATAACTGATTGAAAAGTGACCGATTTTATTGAATTTTTTTTTTTTTGCTGACAATTTAACTATTGCAGTTCAAGATTCATCATTTCAGTTGAAAATTCACCAATTGGTTTTGAAAATGTAACGGCTTTTTGAAAGTTTTGTTTTCATTGAGTATTGTTCTTTCTGAATGAAAATTTAACTTTTCAAATTTTGCTTGACACTTTCTCGTTTCAACTTGAAACGTCTTTGAACTTGTCGCTACCAAAAACAACGTGGGTGTCATTGTTGTATCCATCGACATATAGAAGGTCTACGTCTCATACGTTTTTCTCTCTCTACAGCCCATTACCGTTCTCCCAACAGCATTACCGGTCCATTTCTATATGTCGGTGGTATCACATCGACCAGTTGGGTTATATAAAATAAAATAAATTAAATCTATTTTGATTGAGGCCTGTATTGGCTATGATCGGCCGAAGCAAATTTTTTTCTACATCAAATTTCTTTAAATAATGCATTATTGAATTAAAAGTTTGAAATTTCACCAAATTTTTTGACCTATTGGGGCCTGTACAAATATAAAAAATAAAAATTTTGAAAATGTGATCGGCCGATCAGAGGGGCATGTTTACTGAACAAATAAAAAAAAGTTCAGTCAATTCGATCAATTTTTCTAGTAAAAGGCATACCATCCAGATCGAAAAAGGTTGCTTTTGGGACAGTTCGACCCCGTCTTACCAAGCCGCATGAGAAGGCCGGAGATAGGTACTTTGGAGGTCCCAAAAACGTGGGAAGGAATATGTTTTCGACAAAATCCTTTTAGTGGCATATTTTTAGATGCATACAGATTCAAAACATGCAGGAAAAAAAGGATTTTTTAAAACTTGAAGCGTAGAACCTCCCCTTAATTGTTTTAGTTACGAATTTATCTTTTCGGCTTAACATTCAACTATAAGTTTGGAAATTTCTTTTAGTTGAAAATTTAACCATTTCGCTGAAAATTCATGTGTTTTTTGGTAGAAAATTAATCTTCTGATTTGAAAATTGATTTTTTTTAAATAAAGCTATTTGGTTGAAATTCAAGCCCTTTTTGTAAAAATGTGTTTTTTTTTTAAATTTCATCTCTTCGACGAATAAGTCTTACTTGGGCAGATTTTTCTTCTAAAACTTGTAAAATTCCTGGTAAAAAAAGAAATTCACTGTCATATCCCGGTATCAAAAAATTCCCGGTCCAGCTGCCAGCCTGTATTTTCATTTAATCACGAGTTAACTTCAATTCGTCGATTGCTGAGGGGAAAACAATGAACTAAATGCCAAACTTGTGGGACTAATACTTTTTCTTCTTTATTCATAATATGTCCCATAAGGGTTTACATGACTTCCATCCCTTACAATCTTTCCGTTTATATCTATATTTTTTTACAATCTTATCCATTCTATATATACAATTATTTAAAACTATTTACATAAAGTCTTATATCTAGTTCCTTATTTCTATTTCCTGCGATAGCACAATTTAGTACTTATTAGCAAACGACTGACCGCGCGAACGAAAGCGAGAGAGAGCGCATAAGAACGCAAACGCATTTTAGTCTACTTAACCTTTACTTACAATTTTTACGCTTCTAATCTAAGCGACTTCCTTTTTCTCTCACTTTTATACCTCCATTTACCTTTTTTCACGTGCATTCTTGCATTCTCTCTCATTCGCTCCTCTAGCACTCTCCAACTCCTTCATCCATGCTTCTCCTAATCCATCTTCCTCTAGAATCTTCACCACATTTTCTTGCCAGCTTCCTTTATCTTCCATTCCTCTCCTACATCCTGCCCATACATGCTCCCATGTTTCCTCCTCCCATTCACATATTCTACACTTTATGTTCTTTTCTTCCCAGTACATCCGCTCCCTTACCTCGTTTCACAATCTAAATCTTGCTATTCTGGTCCACCTTCTCTCTCCCCATCACTTATCTAAATACTTTGGCACCCCTTCCTTTTTTATCATCTTATACCATTTATTGTATTTTGATTCCT
>NC_046657.1:115972087-115984947 GCF_010883055.1 Belonocnema kinseyi | reverse complement strand
CCCCCCCCCCCCCATCTTTCTATTGATTGCCTTTCCCTCTCACTTTTTCCAATTCTTCATAGTTTACTCCAGTCTCGTCTTCTATTTCTCTATCATTAAAGAACTCCCTCCTTTCTTCATCCCATCTCGTTAATTCGATCGCCTTCCCTCTCCTCTCTTCTACCTCCATTAAACACTTTCTCGCCAACTCCCCTCCCTTTCCCTCCCACAGCTTCGTCTCAAATTTCCATGCCCTCTTTCCCCCACTCAAAGTTAACTTTTCCCTTTCTTCTCTCATCATATATCCTGGCGTCCTCCAGTCTGCCCCTAGTGTTCACCTTATATACCTTTCTTGTAAACTTTCAATATCTTTCCTTTCTTTCCATCCCCATATCTCTGCTCCATAACTTAATACCGGCCATACCAGCGTATCAAATAAACACATTCTCTTTCTCCAACTTTTTTTAACCTTCTTTTTCCTATTGCCCATATCTGTTTCATTACCCCTGCTGCGTTTTTTTATCCTTTCTCTTATATGAGCTGTATGATCTCCATTCGTTTGCAAGATATATATCCCAAATATTTATACTCTTTGACTTCTTCTAACTTTATTCCTTTCCATCTCCCTGTCCATTCTTTCATCCTTGCCCCTCCTTTTCTAAACCTCACTATCTTTGTCTTTTCTACATTTACATTCAGCTTTTACCCATCTAAGCAATTCTTTAATCCTGTAACTAATCCCGCCATCCCTTCTTCATCTTCTGCCATCAACACTGTCGTCTGTGTATGCCAGTGTATATATCTTTTCCTTCCCTATCCTAACTCCTGCCCAACCCTTTCTCCTCATTTCTTCTTCCAAGTCTGATATTAGTAAATTAAATAAAAGTGGGCTCAGAGGACACCCTTGTCTCACACCTCTCACCAACCAGAAACTATCTCCTACTTACTCTCCTACCTTTACCCTGCTTTTTGTCTCTCTAAAAATTTCCGATAGTCTCTTTATTAATCTCTCTCGTATCCCATTCTTTATCATAACTTTTTCTATTTCTCCTCGGTCTAATAAGTCAAACGCCACCTTTAAGTCAACGAACATTGCAATCATTGCCCCCATTTTCCTTTTAATTCTCTTATTTACTAGATAGTTAAGAACATATATGTTGCCCATTATCCCCATTTCTTTTCTAAACCCATCTGATTCAGTGACTATCTTTTTTTCTTCAACTTCTACCTTCAATCTCTCCGACAAAATAGTTACATGTACTTTATACAGTGTTGGCATCAACGTCACCCCCGTATAATCTTTAACCTCCTCTCCCTTGCCTTTCTTTACTATTGGTATAAATACTCCTTCTTTCCATAACTCTGGCTACCCCTCTCCTCTCCATACTCAATTACACATTATCCATACCCATTCCTCTAGTTCCATCCGTCCATATTTCCATACTTCATTTGGAATCTCGTCTATACCAGGCACCTTTCCATCCTTCATTAATTCTAAAACTGTAACTATTTCTTCCCTTGAAATGTCCTCTTTCTCTACCATATTTTCCTTCCTTTACAACTTTTCTCTGTACTCCTCCTAGCAAATCCAAATAATATTTCTTCCATTCTATCATTTCAATATCTTGGTTTAGTCTTTTTCTTCTTTTTCTTTCTCTATTTACTACCTTCCATACCTCTTCTTCCGTCCTAGCCTTCTCCGCCTCTTCCTCAAACTTTTTATTCCCTTCCTCTTTCTTTTGATAACACATCTCAGCATACTCTTTCTTTTTTTTCCTATATTCTACCCCATTACTTTTTTCTTTTTTCCACTTTCTTAATTCCTTATTGACCTCCTTTTTTCTATTTGCAGTCCTCATCCTACCCACTTCTATTCCCCCCTTTACTAACTTCATTTTTGTTTATGCACTCTAATCCTATTTTTATTTCTGCTATCATTTTTCCCATCTCCTCGTCCACATTTCCCTCTCCCATTTTGATATTTCTTATTTTTTTTCTAAACTGTTCCTTTCCTTGACCAATTCCCTTTTCCTACACTTTTTACATATACTCCCCTTTTACTCATATTGCTATTGCTTTTTTGTCCCTCTATTGTCACTATTAAGGGAAAGTGATCCGAATCAATATATTCACCTACCTCTAGTTTCTTAACCTTCTCTCTTACTTCATCATCCACTATCACATAATCAATTACCGTTCCCCTTTCACTTCCTGAGCGTGTATATTCTCCTTTTTCACCCCCTTCTATATTTCCGTTTAAGATATACCATCCCAACTTCTCCAAGCTCTTTAACAACTTTTTCCCCTCCCCGTTTAATACCTTATCTTTGGAATTTCTTCCTCTCTCTTCTCCCCATTCCCTTCCTCCTCGGTCTCCTGTCTTTCTTATCTTTCCCTGTTATACATTCATTCCTTACTCCCATCACCATTCCTCCCATTGCTCTGCCCTTTTTATTCTTCCTCTTTGCATTTTGCAGTTGCCATTTGTAACCTCTTGGTAACCTTTCCCTTACTCTTTCCCATCCCTTTCCATCTAGCCACGGCTCCATCATTATCACTACATCATATTGTGTCCAATTTCTCATAAACTCCCTATCCTTTCTCTCCAATCCGGCTATATTCTAGGAACAAATCTTCCATTCTTCCCTACTTTCGTTTTTCATCTTTTTCCCCTTCTTACTATTTGTTATTTTCCTATATCCCGTTCCTTCCTCTTCTAGTTTCCCTGCACCTCATTTCTTACTATATGTTCCCTTTGTTCATCCCAATCCCACCATACTCCATCTATCTGAATTCTCCCATACTTAACCCATGTTCTCGTTCCTTTTTTTCTTTCCTCTTCCACTATTTTCCTTAATTTGCACTGCATCTTCCTTTCTACTCATGGCAAATTATCCTCTATTCTCTCTGGAGTACCATATAATAACCTGTTCTTTGCCATCACCTCTCTCTTATGTTCGCATTTCTTTAGTTTCACCAGTACCATTATCTCCCCTCTTCGCACTTCCCTTCCTACATTTCGCATTTCCTCTATCTCTAGCTTAGCATCAATACTTTTTAGTACTTCGTCCACCCCTTCCTTCAACTCCTTCCCCTCTAATCTTATACCCTTTATCACTATGTTTAATTTTCTTTCTTCCCTCTCTTTCCTTTCTATTCTTTGTTCTGCTTTTCTCAGCCTTTCCATCTCTTTACTCCCACTCTCGTCCCCACCACAATCCCCGTTCGAGCTTCCAAGTTTCTTCATCCTACCTCTCATCTCCTCTACCTTTGTATTATTAACTTCTTCCTACTTCTCTAGTTTTTGCTCCAATGACTGCATCCTCTTTTCTAACTTTTCCCTGATTTCTTCCCCTTTTTTTAATTCTTTCTTAACTTCAACCATTTCTCGCCTAATTTCCTTTTTTAATTTACATTTTCTGATATTTTATGCTCGCCCCGATATCTTCCTTCTCTTCACAGCTTTCCCTCTCCCCTCTCTTCCTTTTGATAAATACTTCTATTGACCCTACGCTTTTTGCTTTCAATCTTTCCTTTTCTATAGTTCTTTTGAACTTCCCCCTTGCCTTTCTTTCCTTTATCTCTTCTTTCGGCGTACTGAACACTTCCTGCTCAAACTCTGTTTCTTCCGCGGAGATACTCGCTCCGCTAGCCATGAATCAAGTTCAAACTTTCCCGCCTTCTATACTTCCCTGCCTCTATCTACCGTCGCTGACTGGTACCTGTCTCGCCTTTCTTTGTCGCTACCATGGACATAGGAAACAAGTGACTAGGCATTTCATTGCGGGGGTGATGCAATGAGGGGGGAGGTCCACCCCCTTTTGATGTCCCGCGACAAACATGGCAGCGCCCACATATTTATATTTTCATGCACATTTAGTCGGCAAAAAGGCTCGTGCGCATAATCAAATGGCACATCGTAAGATGGCGGCTCTCCCCACTCATGGAATTCTCCCCGCTCCCGTGGATTCAACCCCGCTCGCCCATGTTAGGATGGCATGCCTAGTCCCATGTTTCCTATGTCCATGGTCGCTACCCAACCCTGCTACTACCTAATCCGTCAACACAGTCCTCCCATCCTGTCACAAATCACCAAACAAACTTCCACACAAATCTATCTCAATCCTCCAAAATATCTACCTCCTCTTTGCAATCTCTCAATTAATCTCTCCCATCCACACCCTTCTGCACACTTGCATAATTCACTCACCTCAAATTTCACCATAACTAAATACACTTTCGAAACAAATAAAACATATTTCAGAAAGACTTCACAAATTTTTCAAAGAATTCATTAGGATTTCAAAAATAGTACAGTACATCATATTTCAAAGATTTTTAGGTATTTCAAAAGGTTTCAACGCATTTGTGAAGATTTCAATGAATTCAAACGAACACAAAAGATTTTGCAAACAAAGATTAAAGAAAGGTTTCACAAATATTTCACAGATTTTAAAAAATCACAAAGTTTGTAAGGATTTTAAGGTTAATAATACTTTAAGGTTTATAATACTTCAAAAAATTTCCACGAATTAACAGAGATTACAACGATGTAAGTCAGTACACATAAGCATAATTTTAAAAAGTGAGGTTATATTATGCTCTATACGAGTCCACTACCTTTATTACGTTTATTACGTTTTTTTAAATATAATACATTTTGTACGTATATTACGTCAGAAACCTCGAGTGAAGCGTCACTGCACAACCCTGGTTGTGACGTGTCACTCGAGGTTTTATACGTATAATACATAAACGACGTAATATACGTAGAAAATTGTAGAAAACTATGTATAATACATATCAAAGATGGCGAACGTTATTTACTTGGGCGGGACTGCATTTGACAGATTTGAATAATTGACATAACCTCTTATAAAGCTGTTCAATTGATTTAATTTTAAGAATAAAAATGTTAAGAATAAGTGTAAAAAAAAACATTTCAGGAGGGGACATCGTGAGAACCATTAATTTCGAGCGTGAAAGATTAATTACACTCGTCTTCCACATGCTCGAAAACGTTGCGGATTATAAAGGACAATAAACACGTATATTACCATTATTTTTTAAGTAATTTGTTTAGGGATGTGATAAATAATGACGAATGCTGAATTAGTTGCTCAACATTATTTATTTCTATAAGGCAATTGGGTATTTTTAAAGTAAAGAATTAAAAAATCCTGCCCGTATAGTCACATGATCAAATGTAAAATACATTTCTAGAAAACTAAGGACGTAATACACATAGTAATATACATGTCGAAAACCATGTATTATACGCACACATCCCTGACGGTTCCACGAGTATCATTGAATGCCATTATATAGTATAAACTTATTGGGATCTGAAATACTCGAATACGCCACCTGGTGGCAGAATCGGAAACCCTTGAGCGTAGGTAAATTTTGACGGGAAGTATTGGCGAATATACGAAAATAATTTTTCTAAAGATTTTACAATGTTTTTTACAGTGAAATCGCGATAAAAATAAAAAGTTACAAATAAAATCAATCAAACTTTATCAATGGAGTTTTCGCCACGAAAATCGAAGAGCAAAGTGTTTTGTTGTGTGTTTGGTTGCTCTTCTACTGTTCGAAAGCAAGAAACGGTTCGGTTTTTCTGCAATGTAAATAGATTTCTATTTAAAAAAATAGAAAAAATCTTATAGTGCATTAACAGCATTTACTGATAGTATGGCTCGAGAAATAAAACAGAATAAAGTAAAAAATGTACGAAATTCAAATGGATTTCCAAGCTTGTTCCACTCTCAATAAAAAAGTTTGGAGAAAAAGTTATAATCATCGTCAAGTATTTATCGTTTTTATTCTTCAATGATTTTTCAGCATTCCGAGTGAAAATAATCAAAGCAGGTTCTAAACCTCAAATCTGAAAAAAGTTACTGCTGATTTGTTATTTCATGTTGATATGAATTAAATTTTGCATTGGAATTTCGATAGTTAATATGACATTTTACATGTTTATGAGGGGAAAAAATTGAAGAATTTATTATTTAGACAACAAGAGTTTTTAAATTCGAAGTTTGCAAACAAAATTGCAACAATACAGGCTGAAGTTTTATTTTCCACCTCTTTTCTGCAAAATGGAAGGTATCCTGCATATAAAATTCTTTATCCTTCTACGAAGTTTCTACATGCCGGTGTAGATTTTGTGAAATCACAAATTTGAGCTATTGTTACTTTCGTTTTTAAGGTTTGAGACTAATTTTCAATGTTTTTACATGAGTCTTATGAGACGTCTACCTACTATCACCGGCCATATTGCTTTTCCCGCAAGTGGTGCCCTCAAGATTTCAGATCCCAATTGGGATCTGAAATACAGCGATGCGCCATCTGGTAGCTAAATTTGGCACAAAAATAACGGGGTCATTTTTAAATGCTGTGTGCTATTCCGGTGATATTCAAAGTAGAATATAGATATATTTTTTAATGCTACGATTTAAATCATCAAATTAAAAAAAAATGTCCGATAATATTGAAATAGACGATCTAGGTACGAAATTCAGTCCGAGGAAAAGCAAAAGTAAAAGATTTTGCTCTGTTTTCGGATGTTCAAGCAAGGCTAGCAAAAACCTAGATGTTAGGTTTCATCAATTTCTCTTGCCTAAAAAAGGTTTTGTTAAATTGGTTAATAAAAAAGGGCCTGAAGGGTGTTTGTTCTCTGCATTTTAAAAGTGAGGATTACTCATTTCGAACAGATAACTTCACATTGATTTCTAGAGCCAAATATATTTTCTAATGTTTTAAATTTATGAATAATTTAGATATACGATTTGAGTCTTCTTGATTGTACATAATTTTATTTTATAACCTCAAAATTTTGAAAAGAACTAATTACAAGTTCCCTAAAATACATGAAGCAAAATCGTTTTTATTTTTTACATATATCGAAAATATTTTGAAAACTTGAGTTTTGCCTGGCTGAAGTTTTTTCAAGAACTGCCAAGAAAATATTGATATTATTATTAGAATGAATAATATATATATGAACATGCTCAATTATGATCTGAAAACGTACTTTTTGTAGATTGCAGTGCAGGGAAAAGGTACTCAAAACTGGTAACGCAAACTGGACGATTGTAAACAACAAGCAATTAGCTTTATGCTCATTTGATCATCCGGTTTCTTTACATAAAATAATATGTGTCCAGCTTGTAATACCTTCACGAAGGAGTAGATAACGTAAATTTACAAATTTCAGCAATGCTGAGCGACATCTTTGACATACTAAGCACGAAAAACGATTAAAATTCACTAACAACACAATGTATCAGTTGCAAAGTGACCCCGTTGTCGCCGGCCATCTTTGTTTAAATCCCCCTTCTGACGTCATGATTTCAGCTCCCAATACTGCTTGAGCTATTATGTATGCGCTTGAAGTCACCTTCAGCAGAAGTTAATGACATTTTTTTACACTTTTAATGCTGCAAAAAAAAGTATTGCCATTACTCCGTCAGTTTCTATTAGAAAATTTAACGTAGAATCCGAATTTCAGCAGCTTAAAAATTGATCTTGCTGTTTTTTTTTAGTTTTTTTTTTTAAAGGAACCGAATGGGGTCTTTGCGGGTACTTTGTAGAGGCTCCATTCGGTTCCTTCGGTCCGCCAGAGATGGCGTACAATTTTTAGCCGTTCGCCGAGTATCATTGAATGGCATTAAATGGCATAAACTTGTCGGATTACAAGCAAATCATTGTAATGCCTTGAAGTTGATGCGCAGTGAGAATGATTGAAAAGAAACGAGCTTTGCACATTAAATGTGCAAAGCACATTCAATGGCATTTCGAAAAAATGCCATTTTTATGCCTTTAAAGGCATTAAAATGTTTTTTTTTCTTTTTTAATTTCAGTATATGTGTTCCAATAAACTCCTTCTTACCGGGATAACAAACGTTTATTTCATTATTTGATGTAAAAAATCAAACATAAAAAAACTTAATCTCATATGCTGGAAAACCTAGAAAAGACCTGAATTTTGTTCCTAAGAATGGCTAGACACTCTGTTAAAGTATAATATAGTGAACCTTTTAAAAATTTGTAAAAATTAAAATAATTATCTTTTGGAATATAATAACGAAAAGCACATCTATGTGAGAAATTGTTCAAAACCTTAAGATTTTCGTCAAAGAGAATTTAACAAAATTAAAATAGCCGTGCCAATCGCCTTTTCTATATTGCTTATTTGTATGACCAAAATTATACTACTACATTTGTACAACCGCTCACTTGATGCCACGGACTATTCTTGTGATTCAAAAAAAAATCTGAAGATATTAATGTATTTTCTAAATAAGTAAAACCCAGTAGAAAGCTAGTGTTTATTTTGTTAATTTTTAGACAACTCATAATACACAATTTCCAAATAAAAAATTCCTCATCTTATATTTTTCCTTTCAAATTCTTAACAATAATGCCACATAATGGGGCCCCCATTTCTATTAGCATTTGCACTTCATCTCCAGTTAACTTCACTTCGTCGAGTTCTGAGGGCCAGAATGCAATATATTAACAAAATAAGTATTAGTCCCATGAGTTTGGTATTTAGTCCATTGTTTTCCCCTCAGCAATCGACGAAGTGAAGTTAGCTCGTGATTAAATGAAAATACAGGCTGGCCGCTAGACCGGGAATTCTTCGAGACCGAGATATGACAGTGAATTTCTTTTTTTAGCAGGAATTTGACAAATTTTAGAAGAAAAATCTGCCCAAGTTTAATTTTAACAATTTTTTGAAATAAGTAGTTGAATTTTTATCTTCTTTAATTTTAATTAAATTATGATTCCATTTTAGATTTTTATTTTCAAGCGTACATTTTTAATTAAAAGAATTTTAAGATGCAGTCTTGGAAGACCTTAATAATTGAAAGTTAAAATTGAACTTTACTTTAAGTATCAAAAAGTGAACAATAATTGATTTGCTACATCGATTCTAAATTTAGGAATTTCCATAGTTTAGGTTAAAAATTCCAAACGAATTACTGATAGAGCAATTCAAGAAAATTGTAGATATATTTAGAGGCTCTCAAAAGATTCAAAATTACACCAAACTTCCACTTTCAATCGAGTGTCGAGGGTTGCCTTCGAATAACCTTGGACTGATTTCGGAGGGATCGAAACGTAAACAGTGAGGACCGGCTGTCTCGTTTTCTATTGGATTATATATCTATACATATAATGTAGCAACCGCTCTCGTCCGGCTCCCCTGAAGAACTGCGTGAGGTGAGCCTGCAGTTCTATAGCAGTGGCGGAGGCGTTTAGGGGGTTCACCCCCCCCCCGAAACTTTTGGCCTATCCTAATAAAAGCCGACGCCGCTAAGTTATGCATGGGATATATATGCCCCCCCCCCCCCAATATTTTTCTGGGTCCGCCCCTGAGTTCTAGGAAGGCTAGAGTTTGGTGTAATTTAAAACTTTAAACGATTTCAAATAATTTAAAAGAAGTGTGCATTCCGACAAAATTCGGCTATTCTGCCGAAATTCCGGTACAAATAGCCATGACTTAATTTAAAAATAAATGTAGACTTTTGTATATTTTGAACAAAAAATTATAAACTTAGTACAAATTGTAAAATGCTTCAAAATAACACAAACTTAAGATTGTTAGGGTTATTAAAAATCATTTTTTATTTTGAAAAATTATTTTTTGAAATTCAAATCATTTTAACACATATTAGAAGTCATTTTTTCTACACTTCAGCTGGAAAATCGGGCATATTTTTCGGAAATGAATTTCAAAAGATCTACTAAAGATATCAACACAAACTTGTTTTTTATTTAAAGATACATTCTTTAACTGTGAATCTGTATTTTTGAAAATTTTCAAATGTGAAATCCGCGACCTTGAATAGTATTTGAACTTGTCGCTACCAAAAACAACATGGGTGTCATTGTGGTATCACATCAACCAGTTGGGTTATATGAAATAAAAAAAATGAAGTATATTTTGATTGAGGCCTGTATTATCTATGATCGGCCGAAGCGAATTTTTTTCCTACATTAAATTTGTTTAAATAATGCAATATTTAATTAAAAGTTTGAAATTTCACCAAATTTTTTGACCTATTGGGGTCTGTAAAAAATTTTAAAATTAAAATTTTGAAAATCGTGCTCGGCCGATCAGAGAGGCATGTTTACTGAAAAAAATTTTTAAAATTGAGTCAATTCGATAAATATTTCTAGTAAAAGGCATACCATCCAGCTCGAAAAAGGTTACTTCTGCGACAGTTAGACCGTGTCGCACCAAGGCGCATGAAAAGGCCGGAGATGGGTACTTTGGAGGTCCCAAAAACGTGGGAAGGAATATGTTTTCGACAAAATTCTTTTAGTGGCATATTTTTAGATAAACAAAAAGATTCAAAAAATGCAAAAAAAAGGATTTTTTGAAACTTGAAGTGTAGAACCTCCCCTTAAGTAAAATTTGGGAGCTTTTAAAAGATATCTAAACTATTTAAAATTAAAATACTTCAACCTCTAATGTAAAAAATGTTGAATTTAAAAAACTTGAATCAGTTTAATTTTTATGTTTCTAGCTTAAATTTGGTTAAACTACTATAATTTTTTACACTTTTAAAATCTTTTGATTATTTCTTCAATTCAGAGCATTGAAAATGATAACATGGATTTATATTTTTCGAACTAAATTTCAATCTTTGAACTCTACAATTTATAAAAGTTAAACATTCTAAAATTTTCAGTTTAGATGCATTTAATATAAATTTTTTAATTGAAATGTGTTAATATTTTTTTTATAGGTATAAGTTATTGACCTTTTGAAGTAAAAAATGTCTAAACTTCAATTTCAAAAGTGTAACATGTAGCAGTTCCATCTTAAGTGCTTTAAATTCCAGTTCATTTTGGAATAATTTAAATGGAAAAATACTTAGCTTTAGAGTTCAATTTTTGAAATTTAATTGACCGCGAAAAATGATTGCGAACGGGAAATGAAGAATTTTTTTCTTCGATTCATCTTTCACGCATTTCAGTAGCGAATTAACAGCCTAATAATTACAAAATTATATTATAATACCGAAATAAGTGTACTATATTACATAAACAAAATGCAAGATAATTCGTGTGCAAGCTTGATACTGTATTATAAAAATATCAAAATTTTATCAGGAGAGAAGGGAGCAGCCCACCTCAAAACTTTGAGATAGCGCTGCTGAGCAAGCAGCAGCTACGGGAAATCTGGAGAAAACGTCTGCCTGCCGTTGGGAAATATGACGGACCTTTTTTTCTACACTTTTTTCTACTCCTGTGGCACGCGCCTGATGCCTCGTTTCATTAAATTCTGAATTATGCTGAGCGACTTTAATCGCGAAAAGATAATTTTTATTCAGTTTTGTGGACAAAAAATAAACATCGGGGTACATTGCCACACATTTTAAGCCATTAAACAGCGCGATAGCTCCATTCAATTCCTAAATAAAAACATTAAACAAAAATCCTTGCAAAACTGACATTTTTTAATATTTTAAAATTTTAAAGTCTCTACTGGATTCTCAACATGTTGTCGGACACTCCAGAATTTTTTCCAATTTTTTTCATCGTGTTCTTAGCTCTGGGGTCATGTAAAAGATAGTGTCTCAACAATATGGGCCTCGCGACATCATTTTTACTGGTATTATGCTAAATAGCTCGGAACCAAGTTTTTTTACGCAAATTACAGAAACACCATTTTATTCAGAAACTTAGCGGATTCGTGTGGTTTTTAATCGAACCTCCCCACCTTTTTTTCTGCCGAGTTACTGCCTTCTAAAGTGGGGGGTCTTGAATTTTTGCGGCGATATTAGACATCCTGAAATGTGTTGATTACAGTTGAAGGGTTGCAGTACAGAACTAGATAACCAACAAAATAGGAATTTATCAGGAATGCCAAATAACATTCTGTAAAATCGAATTCACCATATCTTCTCTGATGAGAATGTAAAAAAACCATTTATAACATTTTTTTGCTCTACCTTCGGTGAAAAAATGTTATCTATTTATTTTGGCTTATAGCTTGTGTCGTGTGTCTAAAAATTGATTTTTGTATTTTCAATGTTTTTTTTATAAATGAAACAAAAAGTTATCGTGCTCACAGGCAGACATAAATATAAACATAACGACAGGCAGATAGACACATTCGTAAAAATATGTTTTTCGGATTCAGGGGGTTTCAAAACGTGGACATTTTTGACAAAAACTAGGGAGGTCAAATTTTATACAAATCTAATACATCCTATCAAAAAGTGGTTGATAACAAATTTTTAGATCTTTTTCAAATGCACAATTTTTGTGAATTTATCTTTTACCGTATTTTGCACAGTTTAGCCGAAAAATGTAATTTTTGGATTTTTCATTATTTTGTCAAATTTTGTATGTTGTCAAAATTTGAATTTTTTATTTTTCAAGAAAATTTAAATGTTGTTATGATAATCTCGTAGGGCATTCAAAAAGCAAAATTTTTCTTCTCTTGACTTTTTTCCACATCGCGCGTTATTTGGCATAAAATGTTCATTTCCTGTGTTTTTTGGAAATTTGTAAATGCTATAACTCTGGTAATTTTTGATTTTTTGAAATAAGTTATTAGGATAAATTGTTCGACTTTTTGAATACTATGTATAACCGCACAGAGAATTTTTGAATTTTGAAAAAAGTGGTGTCAAAAATATTCAAAATGTGCCCACGTTTTGAATTTGTATCCAAAATGGCTGGCTAACGAACTTGACCTTTAGTTTAGGACACTGAACGAGTGTCCCAAATGACAATCTGATAGATTAATTTTTCAAAATTTATCGTGTTCACAGACAGATATACAAACATATTCGTAAAAACCTGTTTTTCGGATAGAGGGGGTCTCAAAACGTGGATATTTGACCATAAATGGG
>NC_046657.1:115934535-115972077 GCF_010883055.1 Belonocnema kinseyi | reverse complement strand
GGGGTCAAAATTTCACACAAATCTAATACCTTCTCTGATGAGAATGTAAAAAATTTTCCAGTTCCAAAAAATAGAATGTGGAAGTTGACAATCTCAAAGACAGAGAAGAACCTAAAACCTAAATAAAAACTCTCTTTCGAGATATTGATTTTAATCTGGTCTCCACTAACACTTCTGTATGTTCTAATAGGTCCCCTAGAATCCTAGATTACTCTTTGTTTAAGTTTTAAAAAAAATCCTCTGATTACAAATATTTTTTTTAGAAATCTAGTTCAATTTTTGTTTGGACAATTTTTATCAAGAATTTAATTATTTATTGAATACAAAATTATAAAATCATTTGTAGCATGGCTGAGCAAAACTAAAACTTATTCGCATCTTCCACGTTTTTCGTACGACGAACCGTTTTATGAACTGTTTTATCTCAGAATCTATTGCTCAGAAAAATTTGAAACTTGTACATTGTCTATATCGAGGATACATCTCTTGAAAAGAAAAAGAAATCTTCCGATAGAATAAAAACTTCTCTCTGTAAATTCTTAAAAAGTTACTATTTTAAAGAAGAAATCGTTTAGACTCTTAATTTATTAATAAACAATCATCCAGACCAACCAATGTCATAATATTGCTTAAAATTCTTGAGAAACCTTTATCTGCTATTAATGACATAATTTATTGTTCATAAGCTCGCTTTCTAAATTGTTTATAACAATTGATATAAATCATGACCCTCAATAACTAGAATTGATCAATTTTTTTTTTATTAATCCTTGACACATGATTAAATTTTTCACTCTTGTGATATCTTCTCATACGATGAGTTATTATTTATTCATGGCCTTATAAATAATATATTTTTTATAAGTGTACGCCCCCCTACATATGCCACAAGTTGCAAATTATTCGTGATTACCTTTTTTTATATCGTTAATTTTACCATGAAAAATATGATTACCTTGGACAGCTTTTTCGACACCTGCACCTTGTTGCTTATGACTATTGTTATTGATAAAAACCTTCAATTAAGATAATCGAATTTTTAAAAATTTTTTATTAATCTATGGCACAAAATAAAACTTTTCACTCTCGTGAAATTTTCTCGTACGAATAGCCATTATTTATTCACAGCCTTTTAAAGAATATATTTTCAATAAATCTGCACGTATGCAAAAAGATTTTTCGGATTGTCGATCAAAATAAATAGATACAAAAACACACGTTTCGAAATATATCACATTTTTAAGAATTGATTTAAGTTGTATTAATTATATTAATTGAGCGTTTTCGCTCGCGTTCTTGTTCAAAACAATAGTTATAAACAATAAGGATACCCTTATTGTTTATAACTATGACGTCAAGTATCGAAAATGTTACCCAAGATAATCATATTGTTTACGGTAAAATTAAAGGTATAAAAAAAGGTAATCGCTAATAACTTGAAACTTGTGGCATGTCGGAGGGCATACATTTATAAAAAATATATTGTTCATAAGGCCGTGAATAAATAATGGCTCTTCTAAATATGTATCTGCAATTTCTATGACAACTTTCAATTTCTACATTTTTAAGAAAATAAAACAAATTTTTAGCAGTATATATTTTATATTTGTATAATTAAAAACTGATAAATTTAATTAATATTCGGATGTACATAAAAAGCTTTTAATAATCGGAAATGCAAAGAATTTTAAATGGAAATTTAGTGAATTTAAATACTCGCGCTAGTATTTATTCAGACTAATCACAGTATAGGGTATCCAGTTACTTGACTTTTTTTTTAATATTACAAATTTATAATATTTCAAACAATTAAAAATACAAAATGCAGCTTAAATTTTTTTTAATTTAAATAAATTCTGTTTTATTTTTTGAAAGGCAGAATTTTTGTAGGAATACGAACAGAAATTAGTTAATATTTGATTCAAGTGGTACGCGAGAACTGTCAAATATCAAAACCTAACCTAACCTCTAACACTCTCTCTTCAGAGCTAACCTCAAAATAAAGAAGTTTTGTTTGTCAAACAAGCTTATTCTAGGATTCTATTAATTGTTCAGACAAAAAATTGAACCCTTCACAATGTTTATGTGAGAAAATAAAAATATCATCCATTTTTCTGAGGTTTGAATTTATCAACTCTTCATTTTCGTACAGTTATCGTCTGAAAATGTTGACACTGACGTCTACATTCTTCATGCACATACGTTCGTGCACGTAAACATTCAATTTTTATTTCATTTTTTGTCTTTTATTTTTAAAAAATAAACATTTTATAATGATCGTTTATTCGATTTTTCGGGAAGTCGCTTTTATTTACTTCCCCTCGAATTTTCCTTAGATTATAAATGTTTTTAAAGTATATTGAAAAGGTAGTTCACAACAACACAATAAAGTATATTCTTCTTCTAAAAACGTAAAATATACGCTAGTAATTCGATATTTTATTATAACTCGAACTTTTTTAAAAGCCTTGAATTTGAATTTTCTCGAATTTTAAATGAAACTTTTCCAGTGTAGAAGGGCGACTTGCAAAATTTAAAATTGTTTTTATCTTGTATCGGAAACTATGGAAAAACCGTTATACAATTATGTTTTAGGCAATTTGTTGAGGGTCAGGATGAATTTTCAAGACTGAAAAAAAGGACCGAACCAAAAGATGTTCTGCTGTTTGAGAAACTGCTTCGACGGCTTTGGCCTCTCCTCGAACCAAATTCCAAGGAAGGAGCTGAATCCAATCGCACTCGATACAACTCACATGGGTAATTAAGAATATGCATTAACAAATTAAAGTTTTCCTAACAAAATTTCGAAAAAAAGGCGCTAACTCTGTACAAAAATCATTTAGTTTTCAAACAGATAATTGAATTTTAAATAAAACAGTTAAATTTGTAAGCAACTATAGTAAACAAAAAAGATGAATTCTTAGTAAAAGATTTAATATTTCGTATTTCATGCACCAAGAACGTAATTTTTAATCAAGAGAGCTTGAAAAATTAATTTTCAACAAGGAAAAACTCATTTTCATCTCGTTGACTTCAACTAAAAACACGAATTTTTAGAAAAATAGTTTAATTGTCAGCATATACGATAATTTTTCAAAAAAGAAGATTAATTTTCTGCGCAAAAAAGACGTATTTCGACCAAATGTATAACTTTTTCACAAAACATTTCAATTTTCATGTACCGAAAGTTCTGAAGGTTCAAATGAACGAAATTTTTTTTGACATTTCTATTTTATCCTTAAATATTGTTCCAACTGCAATTCAAATTATGCATTATAATTATTTTTCAATAATAAATTATTTCCAATATAAATAACATTTATTTTAGCACTTTTCCTGGTTTGCAAAGTCATCAGTAAAAAATGTCCTTCTTTTGTACGTTCAGAACTTCAACCAAATTTAATTTTCCACTCGAAACTATAAATTTTCTACTAAATAGTTGGATTAAATAAATAGGATACATAGTTACATTTTCAATAAAAAAGCTGAATTTTATACCTACAAATCACGAAGTAGAATAATAAATAATATAATAATCAATTAAACAAATAAATTAAATTAATAATTTAATAATGGAAAATTTTGACGCATAGATTCGGATTTAGTTAGTTGACATCGTTCGTAGCGCCTCTTGCGGAAAAGTTTTGAAATACAATTTTGCCAAAAGGTATTATTTCTAATTTAGAAAATTCCAATTGAAAAATTTCAAATAACAATTTTTGTTTTAATTGACAATTTCATTAGAAAACGTTGAAATTGTATCGTTTCTAATTCAAAGGGTTTACAATTTTACAATATTATTTTGAATTAAAGAATCTCGAATCTGACTAATTTAGGAATAAAATTCCGAAAATAGGACCAGTTAAAGCTTTAAAAATGGAATATTTTCGTATTAGAATTTTGAAAATTCGCAACAACTTTCTTCTGAGGATTATCCTTTTTCTTATAAATCTTATTACTTAGTTTAAAATTTAATAATTTTCTTTAAAAGTCATCGATTTTCGTTGCAAATTGTTTGCTATTTTTATTTTGTTGTTAGAAAGTGAACTGAAATCTTTTTGGATGAAAATTAAACTATTTTTTAACGGTTTTTTGTTTAAATCATCTGTTTTAGGAGAAATTTCATCTTTCTTGAATAACAATGTAACTTTTCGGTTAAAAATTCAATTATTTTTTTGAAATGTTGTCTTGTTGATTTTAAAATACCTTTTGTTAAAAGTCCTTATTTTTGTTTAAAAATTCTACTGTTTAAATATAATATTCGGCGTTGAAAAAATAACTGAAATATTTTCTTAATGAAAATTCAACTATTTTAAAATTTTCTATTTTGTCTTTATTTGATTAAAAATTCATCTGTTTTAAGTAAAATGTCATCTTTTTTGGATAAAAGGTTAACAGTTTGGTTGGAAATTAAGCTATTTTCTTATTTGACTATTTCGTAGAAAATTGACTTTTTGTTTAAAATTTATGTTTTGATATTGAAAAATGAACTAAAATCTTTTCTGGATAAAGTTCCACTAAAAAAAGAAATTTATCATTTTTAATACAAATTCATATGTTTTAGCACAAAATTTAATCTTTTTTTGGATAAAAATGCAACTAGTTGGTAGAGAATTCATATCTTTTGCCAAGAATTCACCTTTATCATTGACAAAATTCGTCTCTTTTTAATGAGAATTCAATTTTTTTCGTAAAATCTTTTTTTTTTTGTTAAAAAATTCAATTTTTTTGTAATTAAAAATTATTCTACTTTAAGAGAAATCTTATCTATTTTTTTTATAAAAATCCAATTAATTGGTAGAGAATTCAACAATTTTGTTAAAAAAGTCGTCCTTTTTGGTCAAAAATTCGTCTTTTTGGATTGAAAATTCAATTGTTTTCGTAGAAAATTATTTCTTGTTTAAAAATTCATATTTTGATCGTAAAACTCGACTGAAATGTTTTTCAACAGAAAATTCACCTGTATTTTTTTTAAAGGGTATCTTTTTAATTTAAAACTTCATCTATTTTAGAAGAAATTAAATTTTTTTTTTAATAAAAATACAACTTTTTGGTTAAAAATCACTCTTTTTTGCTCTTATTTTTTTATCGAAAATTTAACTGTGTAGTTGAAAATATATTTTTCTTAATTTATTTTTTAACAGAAATTGTACTATTTACATTTTTTAAGATCGATCATTTTTAGTTAAAAATTTGCCTTTTATGGTAAAACGAAAATAATTTTTAGTTTCAAATTTCATTTTTGTTGTGTAAACATGCATCAGTTGCGTGGAAAATTAATTATTTGTTGTAAATCTATATTTTGTTTCTAGCTTGAAGGTTCAATAATTTAGATCAACTTATATTTACCTGTTGAGTGAAAAATCTTTATTTGTTGGAAATTCGTCTTTTTTGTTTAAAAATTCTTCTCTTTTGTTGTATTAATTTCATTATTTTTTGATTAAAATATAAATTATGACACTTTTTCGTTGGGAATTTGTCTTTTTAGGTTGAATATTCAACTATTGTCTTGAACATTTTCTTATTTTGTTAAAAAGTCATATTTTATAGTAGAAAAGACATTTTTTTCATTTGAGATAAATTAATAAATTTAAAAATCTAAAATTTGTATATGAAATACTGTTTTATTCCGCTAACAAAATATTATATGTTACAAGTATTACCATATTAAAATGCTGGTATTTGATTATTAATGACTTAAGGCCATTGGACGAGTGGGTCACGTGACCATATTCCTACCTTAACGTGACTTTTTTTATTTCCCAACTTATTTTCACACGAAGCGCCGCATCGAGTTGAAAATTTGGGATAAGAAATAAGAAGCACTAAGAAAGGCGGGTCTGGTTCTAAATTTCAATCATTATGAAAAAAGCAAAAAAACCATTATTTACAACAAAAAACTTTTTTCATAATTATAAAAATTTAGGACCAGGCCCACCCTTCTTAGTCACGTGATCCACTCATCACATGGCCTTAAAATGAAAAATTAGTCAAGGAAGATAAGGGAATTTTGAAAGTGTTCTGAGATTCGCATTTTTCCGCAAAAGGCACCACGAGCATGCAAACTAACTAAATCCGAATCCACGCGTCCAAGTTTTCCGGGAGTGGCGTCTCCTTATGCTACTTCGTGCTACAAATAGAGTTTTTAAATTCCCGAGAATTTGAGTTCAGGTTATATAACAGAGAATTTAAAAGAATTTAGAAGAATTCAGAAGAATTTAAGAGAATTTATGATTTTTAACAATATTTTTATTGTTCAGGTTATATCAACGGTTGAATATAAATTATTTTCTAGCTCAGACATATTCAGGAATTTAAAATATGCAAAGTAGTAGCTCATTAATTATTTAACACTGTTAGACTGAAACTCTATCCTCAAAATCATTAGAAGCGTGACATTTTCAAAATTCTCTGATTTTTCGATTAATTTTTCATTTCAAATCATTAAAATTCAAATACCAGCATTTTAATCTTATGACATTTTTATCATAAAATATTTTATAAGCGGAATAAAACAGTGTTTAATATAAAAATTTAATTTTTGCAAATGTACTAATTTATATAAAACAAAAAAAGTTTTTTTTTACTTTAAAAGATAACTCTTGAACAAAATACTGGAATTTTCAACAAAATAATTGAATTTTTAACATAATAGTTGAATATTCAACATAAAAAGAAAAATTTCCAACGAAAAAGTGTCATACTTTATATTTTAATAAAAAAATAATGCAATTTATACAAAAAAAGAAAGGAATTTTAATACCAAAAAAGCAAATTTCCAACAAATAAAGATTTTTCACTCAAAAAATAAATAAAAGTTTATCTAAATTATTGAACGAATTTTTAACTAAAAAGTATCAATCTTAAAGAAAGTGATAAAGTTACATTTTCTGTTAAAAAATGAATTCTAAACAAAACAAAACAAAATATTTTCCACAAAAATAGCAAATAGTTGCATTTTTATAAAAAAATATGAAATTTATCTTAAAGCAGAAAAATTTTTTATCACAAAAAAAGTTGAGTTTTTGTCCAAAAAAAATTCCAGTTAACTCAGTAACATCAAAAATTAAATTTTCAATCCAAAAAGAGTAATTTTTGAACCAAAAAAGATGATTTTTCACAAAATAGTTCCATTTTCTACCAAATAGTTGCATTTTTATACAAAAAAGATCAATTTTGTACTAAAACAGATGAATTTGTATTAAAAAACATATGTTTTTATAAGTGGAACTTTCATCCAGAAAATATTTCAGTTCATTTTTCAACACCAAAATATAATTTTTAAACACAAAGTTGAACCCTCAAAAAATATTATGATTTTTTAAACAGAAGATAAATTTTCTGCTCAAAAAGACGTATTTCGACCAAATATACGAATTTTCAATAAAACATTTCTATTTTCCATGCGAAACTATAAATTTTCTATTAAATACTTGGATTAAAAAATGTAATCCATAGTTACATTCTCAAAAAAAGCGCATTTTCTCCCAGTTAAATTTAATACAAAAAGACGAATTTTCAACAGAATTGTTAAATATAAGTAAATTAAAATATTTAAGAAAATTAAAATCGAGAGAACATGTTAAAAAATTCCGTTTTTACACAAAATAAGATAACCTTTTCAATTTTTATAATTTTTGTACCAAAAATTAAACTACCTGCTTTTCAAGTAATGCACTTGCAGATAAAAATAAACGTAATACGTAATACGTAAAATTGAAATTACGTTTTTCATATTTTTTTATGCCCTTTGTTGTGGCCTTTGAATGGGATACATAGTGGAACAAAAAATGTTCCTGAGTCATAACACTTTTTTCACACGTCATTTTTTTATGAGAATTAAAAAAAAGGAAAATATAGTATTTTTAAGTTATTTAAATTATTCCGAAGAACCTTGAAATTTATTATGCTTTTAGAATAAGGTCGTGGGAAGTAAAGCAAGGACAAATTAATTAACATAGTTAAATAAAAAATATAAATTTTTATGTCTATCAGTGAATATTAAATGCTGAGCATTTCGAATTGCAAAGGGAGGTAAATATGATACACAACACAGCCTGTGCTTTAATTTATACTAGACGGTTTAATTTTAATCATAAAAAATTGGATTATATATTATTTTTTAGAAAAATGTTCTCTAGAACATTTACTTAAAGTATTTTTTGTCAAAAAACTTATAGTTTAGTAGGTAGAAATTCAAACATTACAAAGTTTCAACGTTTTTAATATAATTATGATAAAAGAAATTTATCTAAATTTTAGTGCAGACTAAGCCAGAGCCAGATCAGAAGATGTTTGTATAATTGTGAATACGTACACAATAAATTATTGTAACTATACAATTTATTAGAGAATTACATAAATAGATATAAAAAATGGAGCGCGAAGCTCAAGTATGGTAATTAGAATATTTTCCTTAAGGCCGATAGAACCTTCAGTAAATTAATTTTTTTTGAGCTTTGAAGTTAAAAAGTGGATTTTTTATTTATGAAAATAAGTGATGAGTGTTTTTTGAGAATATACCATCTGTTTTGTCACTTTTGAACTCTTTTGGTAACAATAAAAAGAATTAACTTTTTTCATGGAAGGATTTTTTTGTAATTTGTTTTTTTAGGTTTGACAGGAAACTTTAGAGTTTTCTTTAATAAGTACTGCGAGATTAGAAATAAAAATACAATAAATTATTGATTCCAAAAGGAACAAATCGAAGCCTTCTTTCTATGTTGAGAAATTCAACAAAGCGTCCTTTTATGAAAAAAGTTAAATTTATTTATGACCTTCATGGTTGAAGGTCAAATATTAATTTTTTCAAACAGTATATGCTTATAATTAATGGAAAGGACATGAAAACCTCTATCGAAACTATTTTGCATGGTTAAACTGCGAGACGCCACCTGGCGACGAAAATTCGAACTAGAAAGAATAGGCATTTTAATTTGTGCATAAAAGTGTTTCAACAATTTTTTTTTGGCATTTAAAGTATTTATTGGATAATAAAAAGAAGTCTTTATCGGAAACAAAATGTTGGAAATGGAATTTACATATTATACAGTGAAAACCCACACTTTAAGACAGAAATATTTTCTAAATAAAAAAAAAACACTTATTGTTCTCCTTATTGGGATTTTCGAAAGATTATAAACTTAAATGGACATATTTTGAAGTAAAAATGAACTCAAAGTAAATTTTTAAAAGTTAGGTTAGAATTCGTATTTAAATTCCAGTCGCCTATTATTTGTATTCTTGGCATATATGTTTTTTTCGCGGTATAAGAGGGAAACTTTATCTAAAACTATTTGTTTTTGTTGGATATTAGTTTTTAGTATTTAATCATTGTTTTATACTTCACAAAACAATCGTAAAAACACTTTTATGCAAAAATGAAAATACATCTTTAAAATCGTACCTACTCTTTCTAGTTCCATTTTTCGACACTATGTGGCGAAATGGTAAACCATCATTCCCAATACTGGACAAAAT
Source organism: Belonocnema kinseyi (assembly GCF_010883055.1). Taxonomy (NCBI): domain Eukaryota; kingdom Metazoa; phylum Arthropoda; class Insecta; order Hymenoptera; family Cynipidae; genus Belonocnema; species Belonocnema kinseyi. The sequence continues at coordinate 115,962,597 of NC_046657.1, read as the reverse complement.
TTTATTATCGTCATTAGAAGAGTTAAAAAGTCACGTAAATAGACATCTACGAAAATCCTAAAATACTTGAGACATAATGCCACATTATATAAAATCCATGAATAAAAAAATAAAAAAGTCTTATAAAATAATAGAAGCAGGTGACATTTTTTCAATGTGGGAGGACGAGAGCAGATGGCATTAAAACATTAAAAATTGAATAGACTAAGGTCGAAAATTCAACAGTTAAACAATTTCAACAAAAATCGTCAATACAGAAAAACCAGTAACTCTTGACAATTCATACTTTTTAATTAAAGCATTAATAACTCTCCGGTTTAATTTTAGATTTCAGATTAAAAATTTATAAATAAGACAATTTCAATTGCTTAACCTCAAATATATAAAGCTGAAAGTCTACATATTTAACCAATTTTATTTTCCTAAATGTAATACATTTCAATTTTGAATAAAATCGATTTGAAAATATTCAGTATTAATATTTTCATATTTAAAGGCCTCGAAATAAAATTTGGTTCAAATTGGATATAGCTTCTGCTTCGAAATTGTACAATTTTATAGATTTTTAATTCGTAAATTGTGTAGTTTTGAATGTTTCGTTGAGTTTGTAGAATATTTAGCGTCTGACTTTGAACTCGTTTAATTTTCAATTTTTATTTTTCCATTTTAAATGCTTTAAATGAAGCGATGTTTGGCTTAAAATTCGATATTTGAAATTTTCCTTTATATTTTAATATTTCCAATTATGAATTCTTTACTTTTTAATGGTTGAATATTTGCTTGAAACATTAGAACTCTCCGGTTTAATTTTGGATAATTTCATATTGAAAATTTATAAACAAGACAATTTCAATTGCTTACCCTTGAAAATATCAAGTTAAAGGTCTTAATATTTAAAAAATTTTGATTATCATAAATGTAAAATTTTCAATTTTGAATAAACTTAATTTAAAAATATTCAGCTGCTGCTATGGAATTGTAAAATTTTATAATTTTTAAATTTGGAAATTATGTAATTTTCAAAGCTTCCTTGATTTTGTAGAATATTTAGCCTTTGAGTTTGATGTCGTTCAATTTGTATTTTTTATCTTTCAATTTTAAATGGTTTAAATTTATCAATTTTTCGCATTAAATTCGTTATTTGGAGTTTCATTATTTTTCAATATTTCTAATTATGTATTGGGGTTGTTACATACTTTCAAATATTTCCCCCCCCCCCCTAGTAAAGTTAAAAGAATATCAAAATAATGTAGCTACGAAAGGGAAATTTTTTTAAAATCAGTTTGAATTTTTTTAATGTTTAAAAAATATAGTTATATAGCCTAAACGATTTTCAAAATGCCTAGGATTTCACTAAGTATGCGTTAGATAATTTTATTAAATAAAGTTATAATTTTAAGTAAAAAAATATCTCTGTTATAAATTGAATGGTCAGGAATCACAGGAGGCTAACCCTCATTCAGAAAATTTTTCAGGAGAACGGAAAAAATGTATAATTTGTTATTTCCGTGTACTTTTTTGCTAGCGTTAACAATACTGAAAAAATCGTATAATCTACAACATATCAAGGTTTCAGAGCAATATTTGTAATATTTTTCGAATTGTGGGCTACATTAGACATACTATTCACATTTTTTTTTCTATGCGAAAAACCGACTTGGGGGAATGATTTTGATCATACTGCTTTGAAAACTCTGTGATCATAACGTTAGCGAAATTCGTGGATATTTTCAATAATTAATTATGTACGAATAAGCGCAAAAGCGTGTCCGTAGTATCTATACGGAGAGAAATTTCAAGAGATTATTTCATGGAAGCGCGTGATTTTATAGGTCTACAATTTTTACGTTCTTTAATGTCTCGGATTCTATGATCTAAGAGCACAGAATTCGAGACCTGAGAACAAATGAGCATGGCCTAATGCCTGAAACTTCATGCTTTAAAAGCAAGGATTCCGGGATATTAGTTCTCGCGCCAAAGCGTGATAAAATCAAGGAGCAGTGCCGTGAATTTATTTCCCGAAATTTCTTTCAGTGTACCTTTAGAACCGACAAATGGCACTGCAGACTAGTATTTTTTTTAAACCTCACGGGACTTACAGAAAATCATGAAATATTAAAATTGAAATTTTTCACTTTTCAAAAAAAGCACGATACGTAGGACAGATTGGATAATCAAAAAAATGCAAAAAAGTGAATTTTGAAAATTTGGTGGGTTAGCCCCTTATGGTTCCCGACCATTCAATTGTAAATTTAATTTTTGTCAGCCGTATGCTAGATACTTCGTTAGTCAATGGGTCATTATTCTGATTGGTTAAGTGGCTTTTCCGACGTGACGTTTCAAGGTCATAGAGGTTTTGAATCGGGATTTGAATTGAGTATTCTAATATTACGCCACACTCGGTCGGTAACATCAACATCTGTAATAAAATTACGATACAGCTTTGCTTTTAAGAAAGAAAAGCCATTTATTTCATTATTGTTGGAAATTTGGAAAATGTACGATTAGGCAATCCATCACCAAAAATTATAATTTGCCGTAATTAAGGTTATAACCTCAATTGTCGGCGACTTATGTCATAATAGTTTTTGTTAATAAGTGATTTTAAGTAGTTTAATATCAAAGAGATTTGAAAGAATTTTAAAAGAATGCAGAAAAATTGAACGATTTTGAAGGAATTTAAAAGATTTTTTTAAAGAATCCAACAAGGTTTAAGGATTTATAAGAGATTTGATCAAATTTTAAGGCAGTTTAGACGATTTCAAAGAATGTCAAGCAAGTTACTGAAAAGTTATTTAAAAAGATTTTAATGGATTTCAAGGGATGCAATTTTTTAAATATTTTAAGGAATTTAAGAAAATTCAAAGGATTTTGATTAACTCTACTCAATTTCGAAAATTTAAAATTATTTTAAAGAAGTTGAAGGAATTAAAAAAAAAATCGGATTTTCAAACAAAAAAAAACTTAAAGAATTTCTGAAAATTTAAGTTATTTTTAGAAATTACTGTAGGGACTGGATAGGATTTAAAGATTTTCTTTTAAAGGACTTTAAAAGATTTTAAAGCTATTTAAAAAGTTATTTAAAAAAAAAGATTTGAATAAATTTTAAGAGGCTTCAAGGGATTTAACAAAATTCAATGATTTAAGAATTTTCAAGAGATTTTAAGGAGCCTAAAAAAATTTAAGGATTTTAAGCGATTTTAATTCATTTTTCTCAATTTTGGAATTTTTAAAATGATTTCAAAGACGTTGAAGGAATCTCAAAAAAATTCGGAGGACTTTATGGATTTCTAAGAACTGATGTGATTTTAAGGAATTACGAGGGACTTGGCGGAATCTTAAAGTTTCTTTTTAAAGGATTTAAAAATAATTCAAAAATAGTACAAAAAAATTTAATAATATAAGAGATTTTACAAGATTTTACGACAGTTTAATGATTTAAAGAAAGTCAAGCGCGTTATTGAAAAGTTATTAAAACAGATGTAATGAATTTCAGGAGATTCCAAGGAATTTAAAGAAATTGATTGATTTAAGGATTTTTAAGAGATTTTAAAGAGCCTAAGAAAATTTAAACGATTTTGGATTTAAAAGATTTGAATTAATTTTAGTCAATTTTACAATATTTTGAATTATTCCAAATAAGTTAAAAGGAGTTTAAAAAATTCGGAGAACTTTAAGGATTTTCAAGGAATCTTAAGAGATTTCTAAGAATTCAAGGAATTGCTAGGGACTTGGCGGAATATACAAGTTTCTTTTTAAAGGATTTAAAAATAATTCAAAAATAATTCAAAAAATTTGAAGGATTTACAAATTATTTTTTAAGATTTTAAGACAGTTTTATTGGTCTTAAAGAATTTCAAGGGAGTTTTTGAAAAGTTATTTAAAAAGATTTTAATGAATTTGAAAAAATTGAAAGATTTGAAGGATTTTTAAGAGATTTAAAGGAATTTAAGAAAATTTAAAGGATTTTAAATTATTGTAAAGAAGTTGAAGGGATCTCAAAAAAAAAAAAATTCGGAAGAGTTTAAGGGCATATGATACTTACAGTTTCCCCGGCTTTTTTTCCACAAAAATGAAAATTTTTTAAAACTGAATTCGAAGATGCTATGAAATATCATAACGGACGTCCCCGAACTCTTTTTTTAGGGATAATGACAAAAAAATGTATTGTGCAAAATAAAAATTGTATGCATATGCATTATTCTGAAGTTACGTCGTTTTTCATCTTTGCCTTTCCGATAATCTGGAAAATTATTTATGAAATAAACTTTTTTCATTGCCAAAAATATTGTGTAGTTTGGAACTAACGCTCGGGTAAATTGTAACACACATAACCTCGAAATATACACGCACGTTGTTAGCAATATCAAAAAAGTGTGTGGGAACGTCCGTTAGCATCTTCGCTATCATTTCCCAAATTTTTAAGACAAAATATTTATTATTCTAGAAAGAAAGCCGGGGGAACCTAAAACTGGTAAAATCGACAATTTTCTAAGTATCACATGCCCTTAAGGATTATCAAGAAACCTTACAGGAGTTGAAAGAGTTCAAGTGATTTTAAGGAATAACTAGGGACTTGACGGGATATTAAAGTTTATTTTTAAAGGATATAGAAATATTTCCATACGTGTTAGTGACTTTGAAGAATGTTAAGCAATTAATTTAAAAGTGATTTGAAAATATTTCAAGTTATTTGCAAAAATTCAAAGATTTTAAGAATTGCCAAGACATTTAAAGGAATTTAAGAATATTTTCAAGATTTTATGCGATTAAAATTAATTTTAGTCAATCTCGAGATACTTCGAAAGATTTGAAATGATTGAAAAGAATTTGAAGGAATTAAAAAAAAAAGTCGGAGAAGTTTAAGGATTTTCAAGAAGTCTTATAGGATTTCTAAGAAGGAACACACTCCTCAATTGCTAACAATAATTAAAGAAAAGGTTTTTTTATCTGAGAAGCAAAGCCATATCACGATTTTTCACTTACTTTCGTCTACAAAAATTCATTTTAGTGAAACTCCTATGTAATCAATGCTTTGCAGTCCACCAAGTGGTATCGCCTTATAGATTTCGACATTACCGGTCGAGTATGACGTAATCATGGACATAGGAAACACGGGACTAGGCATGCCATCCTAACTTGGGCGAACGGGGTTGAATCCACGGGAGGGAGGAGAATTCCAAGGGGGCGCCATCTTACGATGTGCCATTTGATTATGCGCACAAGCATTTTGCCGACAAACTGTGCATGAAAATAGAAACATGTGGGCGCTGCCATGTTTGTTGCGGGACATAAAAAAGTGGCGGACCTCCCCCCTCATTGCACAGTTTGTCGGCAAAAATGCTCGTGCGCATAATCAAATGGCACATCGTAAGATGGCGGCTCTCCTCACTCATGGAATTCTCCCCCCTCCCGTGGATTCAACCCCGCTCGACCAAGTTATAGGATGGCATGTCTAGTCCCATGTTTCCTATGTCCATGTAGAATACTCAATACTTTTCTTAAACATTTTTTTCTCAACAATGAAGTTTTCAAAATTTTTGTTTTGCACTAAAATTCATGCATCGACCCCATTGTGTGGTTTTGAATGTTTGAATATGAACATTTAAATAATCGGGAAAAATGGTTCAAAATGGTTAAATTGCGTATTGTTTGACAGGTCATGAAGTTGTGATTGTAAAAAATGGATCGAGGGTTTGCGGTAGAGGTGGGGCTTTGACAAATGCTCCTCTAGCTCAAAGCAAAAGTTACTTTGAAGTAAAAGTACAGCAAGGCGGAGTCTGGGCAGTGGGATTGGCTACAAGATCCACTGATCTGAACACTGCTATCGGTGGAAATGATGCTGAGAGCTGGGCTCTCAACTGTGACGGATTTATTAGGCATAATCAGCAGGAATTGCATAATATCCAGAATCTCGCTCAAGAAGGCGACATTATTGTAAGATTTAAAAAAATTTTTAATAATTCCTTAAATCTCAGGTAATATACCGATTTTTGTTACTTAATGATGATACGATGTACAAAAATATACACATTTTGATCACTTTTATAAAAATATTACTAATAATTGTTCTGTTTGTCCTTTTCTTGTAGGGAATTTCTTTCGACCATATCGAACTCAACTTTTACCTCAATGGAAAACCTCTGGATGCACCAATTATGGGATTAAAGGGAACGGTGTATCCCGTTTTATATGGTAAGAAATTTAAAAAATCATTAGATATTTACTGTTGCCCTACGCCTACGCTGATAACGTATGGACTTTTTTAACTGCTAAATCCATTTTTTCAGTTGACGATGGTGCTATTTTGGACTTGATTCTCGACGAATTCTTCCACGCGCCTCCGGTAGGTTTCGAGAAAATAATGCTAGAACAATCCTTGCTCTAGCAAATCTACTCCGAGCCACTTTCCCCCGAACCTCATCCATTATTCCTAAACTGTGCATGTTCTACAAACGAATATGTTCGTGAAGCGAAAATTAACTTAAGATTAATGATTGTGTGAATCTAAAGCATGTCTATGACTGTGTGATGTAATTGTCTTAATATATAGATATATTTAATGAATAGAAATAAAGAATAACTAAGTTTTCAATAACTTGCAAATTTCTTAACCTAATTCCGAAAAATTGTTTAACAAATACATTTTTTTTCAAGTAATAAATTTTTCCAGTTATAACAAAAATTAATCAAATGCTCCACTTATGGATTACACATTCTGATGCAAGGGTTCGTAAAACTGACTGTCTCCGGCCCACATCGCCTCCAAGCCGTAACGGCGGCCATATTGATACCCCAGACGGTCTTATTTTGTATGGGAAGTGACTGTTTCTCACTTGTATTATTTTTCTAATTTTTCGTTTCCATGATGGTTATTTTTGCCATATTTGGCTGATCTAAAAAACCAACGAAGACTTCAGGAGTTCTTTTTTTTCAGTACCGGTTATTTTACGAAATCAGTGCAGTAAAACTCTGGAATTTTATATACCTGACGACGACCGCTTTGGATTAAACGTATTAATCACAAGAATTCTCAACAAAAATACGTGAACCTTTATACTACAGCTTGCAGTACACATTTTCGTTGTGGCAAGTAAGAAAGGTCCATTTTTTGTGCCTTTAATATTGTGCTCTGCAAAATTAAAAAGAAAAAGGTTTTGTGGGCAACTGGGAATGGTTAAACTGCGATATGCCACCTGGTGACAAAAGTCCGAACTAGAAAGAATAGGTACGATTTTAAAGTTGTACATTAATTTTTGCATATAATTTTTTTAATGATTTTTGTTGTGGAGTTTAAAATATTTGTTGGATAATTAAAGTAATTCTTTATCGGAAACAAAGGGGTGTATGCAATTTACATCTTACAAGGTGAAGAAACATACTTTTTTACAGAAATACCTGTCCAACTGTGATTTCCCTTCTTTTTAAAAATACATTTTCAGTTGATCAACTTGGAATATAAATTAATATTGATTTTTAAAATTAAACTGTTCTTTAAGATTTAAAAAGTGAATACTAATTAATTTTGTAAGGCAATTCGAAATCATTTCGGAATTTTAGAATTTCCAGTTTCTAACGTTAAAAATTATGTAAACTACTTCAATTGGTAAGTCTTATTAGTTAAATGTAAACATTAGTTAATAAAGATAAATATTGTAAATGAGACTTTATAAACTATTTTCATTTTTTAAATAACTTCAAAATTATATATTCATAAACAAAGGCTTTTTACTAAATATCAAATATTATTTCAGTCTAAAATATTCCATTTTTAAACAATTGAATTTGAAATTTTTTAATTAAGAAAAATAAGAATTACTTAATATTTACAAATATCTGACTGTTTATCTAAAATCAGTTATTGTATTTTAAAATTAAAAATGAATTTTTAACTTTACATTTAAATTGTTCTATTAAAAAAATTAAATTTTTGAACTTCGATGTATAAATAACAATAACATATTATTCTTACGAAATTTCAAGGAAATTGAAAAAATATTTGGAAGTTTTGACAAAATTCAAGTCCAATTTAAAATTTGAAATTATTTGAAATAATTTAAACAAAGTGTGTACGTGTACCGCCAAAATATAGATTTTGATAGATATTGAACAAAAAATTAAAAAGATTTTTAAGAATTTGAAATGGCTTCCGAAGATTAAAAAACATTTCCTATGAAAATTAATAATGATTTTTATTTTTAAAAGATAATTTTGACTAATTATTCAAAAAGATTTAGAATGATTAAAAAAATATCGAAAATGAATTTGGAAGATTTGATAGGAATTTGTCAGGGTGGCCGTTTTAATCGAAACAAAATTCCCGGTCATTTCCCGGTTCGAAAATATTTTTCACGGCCAATGAAATTTAAAAAATCAAACTATATTCTAATCATTTTTCCATATAAAGTAATAAACAACAAATTAAAGAATTCAAAGTGGAACACTTGAATTCCAAACTTTTAAAATTGAAGTTTAAAAGTTTTTCAATTCAAAAATTGTGTATTTAAATGCTCAAAAATTTACACGTACCAAATGGAAGGTAGTAACACTTTTCAAATAAACAATGTTAAATGAATTGCAAATAAACTAGGCATCCTTTCAAAGCTTTAAAATTTTATTTCAAAATCTGGAGAAATATAGAAGTTGTTTTAAATTTTTCCAAATTCAAAATAATTTTTGAATTTTTTTCGGAACTTTTAAAGGTATTTCAAAATGAATTGAATGTTTTCTATAACTTTTGGAAAATCCTCCAAAATAAAAAAAATTGAATTTGAATTTACAAATAATAATAGAACACTTATTATTTGTATAAATATTAGAGTAATTTTAAGAGATATTTAGAAGTTTTAAAAAGATTTGAATTAAATTTAGAACTTGAAATGATTTGAAATACTTACAGTCGAATTTAAAATAAAATGTAGATTTTTGAATATTTCAAACAAAAAATTTAGAATTTATTTAATAATTGTGAAAGAGATCAAAATAATAAAAAATTTTCTTATGATTCTTAGGAAAATTGAAATTGATTTTTCACTTTGAAAAATTGTTGTAAGAGATAGTTTAGATTTTAAGAGATTAAAAAAATTATCAAAGAAGAACATTGAAGATTTTAAGGATTCTTTTTAATTTGCAGGATTTCCAAAAGTTGTAGGAAAATTTTGATTATTTTAAAAATATATTTAGAAGTTCTGAAAAAAATGTTCACACACTTCGTTTAAAGAAATTGAAATAATTTCAAAGTTTTAATTAATTTTGAATCTTTTCAAAACTTCTAAATATCTCTTAAAATTACTCAAATTTTTTCTGCAAATAATGATTGTTCAATTGTTATTTATTCGTCAGTTTAAAAATTTCACTTATAAATTAAACTCTTTTTAAATAGAACAGCTAAAATTGTAAGGCTAAAAGTTTAAAAGTTATTCGAAAATCTAAATATTCAAAGCTTTCTATGTAAAATAATTCAGTTTCAAATTATTTTCTTTTAAATATATGGTTTCAATTTACTCGTCTTAAATGAACAGTGAAATATTGCTAAATATCAAATACTTATTTTTTTCTACATTAAGAAATTTCAAATTGAATGGAATGAAAATTAAATAATTTAGACTGACAATATTTTAAATTTAATAAAAACCTTTAATTATGACTATATTATTATTGATTTATTTTTAAGTTGAAACTAGTAAAACGGACGTTTACATATTTTAAAAGCTGAAAAAATTAATAGAAATAACATATTAATAAATTTATTTATTATAAAAAAACATAATATAAAGGAATACCTGAAACTCTGAATTAAAAATATATTAATAATAAATCATGAAAATTTTTATTTAAAAATAAAATTATCGGAATAAACGATATATTAATTTTAATTCTTAGCAAGACTTTCGGATTGAAACAGTTACAATCTGGAAATTCTCAAATATTGAACAGATATAAAATTGTTTTCTCAAATCAATTATTGTTCAGATTTTTATACTTTGAGTACAGATCTATTTTAAAAATAATGTATTTATTTTTATTTACAGTTTATAGAATAAAACTGTTTTTATCAAAAATTTTCAACTTCAAATGCTTTTAATTTTGAATTGTTCAAAACTTCAAAACGGCACTTTCATTATTTCAAAAACTGTTAAAATCGAACTTGGGCAGATTTTTCTTCTGATAATTCTGAACATTCCCGGTTTCCCTGCCCGGCGGCCACCCAGTTTTTTTAGAAGAAAAAGTCTTCGATTTTAAAAACTTCTAATTGTTATTTTTTTTAACCTTTAAAACTGCATTTTAAAATTCTTTAAATTAAAATATATGATTAAAAATTAAAAATCTAAAATGAAAAATTGTTGAAGTGAAAGATTTTCAAATTAAGCATTCTAAACCAAATAGTATAATAATTTATAAAAATCACAATTTGACAAATTATTTTAAAAGACGGTTGAAATCAAAGTTGGATAACATTTTTCTAAAAATTTTGTAAAATTCCCGGTCAAAAAATAAATTCACTGTCATTTCCCGGTATTCCACGTTTCACGGTCCAGCGGCCACCCTGTTTTTTTTTCATTTGGCAGGATTTAAAAAGAAATTTAGAAAAGAATGAATTAATTTTACAGGGTGTTTAGAAGTTCTCAAATAATTTCAAAAATATTTAAAAATTGGGAAAAAAATGTAAATAACATTCAGACATTTAGAGATTTTCAAATAAAATTTGGAAGCATATTAAGGATTTTTTAACCATTTAAAATGTAAATAATTTAACTTTTAATTTAAGAAGTGTTCAATTTATAGAAAAATGTAATCGCTCAATCATTAATGTTTCTGGCTTAAAATTGCTTTAAATGATATAATTTTGAAAAAAATTTAATTCATGGATTGATTCTTCAATTTTGACTTTAGAGCATTGAAAATGATAACTTGGAATTATACATATATTTAGAACTGAATCTGAATCTTTGAACTCTACAATTTATAAAAGTTAAAAAACTTATTTAACTGCATTTAATTAAAAATTCTTCAGTCTAAAAGTGTTAGTAGCTTCCATTGTATACAAGTAAATTATTTTTAAAGTTTGAAATTCGCAAGAGTTCCACTTTGAGTGCTTTCATTTGCAGCTCAGTTTTTATCAATTCAAATGGAAAAATTGTTAGCTTTAGAGTTCGATTTTTAAAATTTCATTGCCCGTAAAAAATGTTTGCGAACCGGGAAATGACCAAAAATTGTTTTCTTGGATTAAAACGACCACCCTGAATCGTCTATTATTTGTATACTTCGTATAATCCGGATAAAATTGGTCGCTACATACATTAATTAAATGGAAATAATATGGAAATTCTATCTAAAACTATTTATTTTTTATGAAGATTTATTTTGAGTACTCAATCATTGTTTTATACTTCACAAAACTATCGTAAAACCAATTTTATACAAAAATTAATGTACAGCTTTAAAATTGTACCTACTCTTTCTAGTTTTAGTTTTGGGCACCTGGTGGCGAAATGGTAGACCACCATTCCCAATACAAGTGGAAAAATAAACCCCGTAAGTTTCCAAAAGATCCGTTGCTGTCTCGTCTTGAAAATCATCCGACAAAACCACTCTCATTTCCAGCCCTCTATACCAGACGTCCCCCTTAAGTCAATAAATGTCCCAAAGTTTGAGAATTCTCAGGATTTATTAAAAGATCTACAGAAACGAACAGCCCTCGTTTTGTCATCACTAAGCTGCCTTACAGGTTACGACAAATAACAATATTTGTGTTTTCGAGTTTGCGATTCATTCATCGTCTCATGTGTATACACATATAATTAATATACAAGTTATATATTAAATGATAATTCATGAATGCTTAATTGGCAATTGGTATGATATTTACAGTGGCTTAAACGATAAAGGCATTAGACCGTACAATTTACTTTATTAGGCTACCGTCATGGGTTTTTCGTTGACTTAAAGCGTACATTTATATGTATTTTTTTCTCACTCTTGTTTACGAAAGTAAATCAAGTTCAGCTTTCGTTTATGGCTGTGCAACTATCGAGAGGTTTTACCGGCAGTCAATAACTTAACGAATCCAATTCTTAAATTCTGCTGGTAACGCACCAACTACAAATTTTTCCTTATTAAACATTGTGAGTTATCAACCACTGGTAAACTAAATATAGTCATTCACTCTGTGAGGCTGTTGAATTTATTGACTCATAAACTTACTTTGTGCGAACTTTGTTCAACATATTGACAGACCTTTTCATAGCTTAAATAAAAAATAGAGGAAAATCTGGCTTATTATGTCAGTTTGTGCTGCAAAACGTATATTATTGTTATCTTTGGTCCTTATATCTGTAAATATTATCTCGTTCCTCGACGAAAAACAAGTTTGTTCGTGATTGTTGCTTATTTACAGTCTAAACGTAAACCACCAAGCACTCATGTATAGAAAATTCTGCAGGGGTTTACAATCGGAACAGAGTGTCTGAAAATTGCGTGACCCGCCGAAACAACAGTTTTCTTTCATACTAAATTTTTCATATTATTTATTGTGCCTAAATAAATAAATAAATAAATAAATACCACATGCAAAATCGTACAAAATTGAACACATTTTTTCATAAGCCATTTGAATCACAAAAGGAAATTTTGAACACAAGAGTTTCTAGAATAAAAATAAAGTTTGAAAGGCAGTTTTTCGTGAATCGCCCGACAATTTTCAAGGCACTCTATGCAAAGTATTATGCATCATGACTCGATGTGACAATCTAACATCTATGGTAACCCATCGCTACTTATTGCACTTCCTTAACACCTATTAACTTAACATTACAACAACTTTCACTTTCATCTTTGCGTAAAAGCTAATTTTAGTCGAAGGAGCGTTAAAATCACGTGCGAGCTTTTTATTACTTGAAAATATTTTATCTTCTAAACTCGTATATGAAAAGCTACTTTACCGGCTACAGGTAACTTACTATCGGTAACCTACCGAATGTGATTTTACCTGCACACGGTAATTTTATTTTTCATTTTGAACACGAATTAGCCCTTTTTTCGTTATTAAGACTCGCACGATTATTTTTCTTGCCTAAATTCGTTCTCTACTATATGTATATAATATATATATATTTCTTACATTTATGCATATACTCTCGAAACTATGTACAGACAATGTAAATAATGCACCGCATTCAGTGAACGGAGCTTGCGCGATACCAAAAAGGTCGAATATTAAAAACATATTAACACGAAACAACAAAATCGGAGAAAATTATGTATCGAGCAGCCCCATATTTGAGATCTTCGGATACCACTATCTTTGATGATGAGGAAACTACTTTCCGAAATAAAGGCACGTAAAATAAAAAAAAGATCTGCGAAAACATAGAAAAATCGGTTCAAAAAAAAAAGAAGGGAATTGTCATTAAATGACAAATGGTCGGTAAGATGCCGATAGTCGGTAATATATCGACTGTCGATAAGTTACGCGTTCTCCTTAAAAATCTAAATATAATTTCAGTTCTAGAATTATCACTAGCGAAACAAGGATGTCGTATACGAAAGAACACTCTAATATAAATCGTTAACGCGTCGAAAGCAATATAAAAAAAAAGAACACTTACGTCTAAACAGCTTATACTAGTCACGTGTTTTTTCTTAATCTCTTCCTTGTTCGAGAGACTCTTTGGTTCCTGTTTGAACGGGAGTAAGTTTTCCATTGATGGGAAAATTTTCTCCTGAAAGAAACTATTGTCGGTGTTGTGAGAATTTTGCGGCAGGGTTTGCATGAAACTTTCAGGAGTTTATCAGAGAGGACATTTTCTAAGTCTAATTCACTAATTTGAATCACGCTTGGTTAATTCAGTCATTGTCCGTGGTGTCTTCGATGACCGAGTCCCAGTTAAACTCGGTGACACTTTGTCTCGAGGGTAATTCGCCCAAATGCTGAAAGCGCTGGACGAAATGGGGGTCGCGATCTCTCAAACGACGAAAACGCTGGAAAGCAACGTTTTTCGCAAATTCGTATAATTCGAGGTCGAGTTTGTTTAGACGACGAACTGACTCCAGTTGTTCGGAGGTTAATGACGCTAACGTTGCAGCGCTCAAGGTCGCATTGTGTTGCTCAAATGCCACCGCGAAACGCATTCCGAACGTCTCTTCAAAGGAGTATTGACCAACCTGAAATAAATGATAGATTTTTATCAACACCTTGTAGCGAAATACATGTATTTTAATTTTAAAACCAATTATACAATAATAATCTTCAAATACTTTTATTCATTTTGTCTACGTGGTAAATGAATAAGACCAGAAACTTGTTTTTGTTTTTCGTGGCCACCTTGAAATATTTATGTTGAGAATTTGACTGCTAATGATAAACAGCTTCTCACGCGCTAAGCGCGCGAATCACACTTTCTATTATTTGATAATTTTTTTTTTTCGTAAAACAGCACTATACACTATGTTTATTTCATGTGTTACTTCTTCAAGGTTGCCAATAGCTGGGCGGTAATTCTCGACTCGTTGAGATCTCGAATGTTAAGCACGGGTGGGTGCGGGTTAGCGCTCGGATGGGTAAAAGTTCGTTATTAACGCTTAAGGCCATGTGATGAGTAGGTCACGTGACCAGATTTCCTACCTTACCTACAATTTTTTTATTTCCCAACTTACATTTAAACGAAGCGCCACATCGAGTTGAAAATTTGGGATACTAAACAAGAAGTACTAAGAACTGTGGGCCTGGTCTTAAACTTGTATCATTATAAAAAAAGTTTTTTGTTTCAAATAATTTTGTTTACTTTTTTCATAATTATTAAAATTTAGGACCAGAACCACCTTTCTTAGTGCTTCTTATTTATTATCACAAATTTTTAACTCGATGTGGCGTTTTGGGTGAAAATAAGTTGGGAAATAAAAAAAAGCGGCGGTAAGGTTAGGAATCTGGTCACGTCACCCACTCGTCCAATGGCCTTAATTGTGTTTTCACTGAGTTTAACTTCTGTCGAGCGGGAGATTAGGCATGGCTCTGTTCAACATATTTTCCTATGATTTTTAAGATTATATAATCTATTTCTTCATAACTTTAAAATAGTGCGTTAGGGGTTTTTCCAAAACTAGGAAACACATTTTGCCGGTGTTTTTACCCCCCCCCCCCCTCAATTAGCCCGTTTTTATATTTTTCCTATAGTTTTTCGTCATTATGCAACCATATGTTGACCTCCCCCCACTATAAAAAATTAAGTGGTGAATGTGAAGTGGCAGAAAAAAATTATTTTATCCTTGTCGAGAATAAATCGTAAAACCGATTTCTATCATATTTTATTTTTAAAAATCATTAATTATGATTTTCATGAGGACCGATATGCAATTTTGAGATTTTGTAACTCTGTAACAAACAGTAAGAAAATCGCTCCCCCCCCCCCCGTTACTCTTACTCTACGTAATTTTTAGTCTCCTGAAATATTTGGATAGTTATGGCTAGTAAAATTAGACGGGTTGTCCAAAAACTTCTGTTTTCAATTTGCTCAGATTTTTCCTTGATTAATTTTACATTTTCCTTAATAAATTTTTAATCTAAAAAGATAAACTTCCAAAAAAAGTGTCATAGCTTATATTTCGATAAAAAAAATGAAATTCATTCAAAAACAAAAATTTTAACAAAAAAAAAAAAGAATTTTCAACTAAAAAAAGATCAATCTTAAAAAAGTGAAAGTTATATTTTCAGTTAAAAATTAATTTTATACAAAAAAGGCTTTTCCACGAAAGTATTAAACAGTTGAATTTTCAACCAAAGGCATAAGACTTAAATAAAAAAAATTTTAACAATGTAGTTTAACGTTTACGCAAGTAGTCGAATTTAGAAATCAACAATTATTAGTTTTCGACAAAATAGTTCAACTTTAAATCAAAGAGATGAATTTTTAACTAAAAACATAAATCTTAAAAAAAAAGATTTCCTAAGAAAGTGATTCAACCAAATCTTTCAAACAAAATAGTTGAATACTCAAGCAAAGAAGAAGAATGAACTAAAAAGATGCATTTTCATTTGAAAAAATGAAATTTGGACTAAAACAGATGAATTTTGTTTTATATCAAAAAGATAAATTTTCAAGAACAAAAGAATAGTTGAATTTTCTGTTAAAAAAAGTTTCGGTTGATTTTTCACAATCAAAATCTGAATCTTTAAACAAGAAATAAGTTTCTACGAAAAATTGTTTTTTCAGTCGAAATAGACTAATTTTTGGGTTACACCCGTTTCTACACAATTTTAATCTACACAAAATATATTGTACGCAAGTATACTGATCACATTTTTCCTACACAAAACTTTTTCTACACAAAATTTTTCCTGCACAGAATTTAATAGTGTGATATTTTTCCTACACAAAATTTTTTCTACACAGAATATTTCCTACACAGTATTTAATATTGTTTAATAATTATATTTTTTTCTACACAAATATTTTTCTACGCAGAAGATTTTCTACACAGAATTTAATATTGTTTAATACTTTTATTTTTGTCCTACACAGAATATGTATATTCTGCGCATGATTATCTAGTAATATTTTATTATCAAGATAATCTCTAAACATTGTACAACAAAAATATTATATTCAATATTTTTCTTGCATAAAATACATATTCTACATAGCATATTTAAAACAGTAAATAAAATACTATTTACAAAAAGTAGATCCTACACAAAATTAAATTATTATAGTTTGATGTAAATTTTGTTGCTGCTATAAAGACAATATCAGTTATGCCATAAAGGCCAGTGATGTGTCTGAACTTACAATATATGTCAAAGATTTAATTTCGAACTTTTGCTTTAGATTCAATTAAAAATGTTGTGCAGGAAAAATATTGGACTTAATATTTTTGTTGTAAAATGTTTAGAGACTATTTTGATAATAAAATAGTACTATTTAATTCTGTGTAGAATATACATATTCTGCGTAGAAATTATTTGGTATAGGAACAAAATAAAAGCATTAAACAATATTAAATTCTGTTTATGAAATCTTCTGTGTAGAAAAAATTTTGTGTAGGAAAAATATAACAGTACTAGACTATTATTTGCGTGCGCATGCGCGCGCTCACTTTTATACTCAATTTTATCATTGACTCAATTTTCTAATAGAATTTATTTGTTAAAATTTTCTGAATACTTAAATTCTTGTTTACATATTACGTAACGTTATTTTAAATCCTTGTACCTTCCCACACCCTAACTTCAGTTACGTAACATTTTTTTTGTATTAGTTTCAAAAACTGAATAGACGTTTTGTAAATAAAAATAACTTTTAGGATGAAGTGCGGTATAGAAATAAATTAAACAATATTTTTACGTAACACAAGAATGTTTTTTTTATATTTTTTTTTAGTCACACGTATTTTCAAATTATTTATAAGAAAAGAAGTATCAGCAGTTTTTTTAGAATTATATAAGTTTTATCATTTTCATGAGACAATTAGGAAAGATTTTTAAATATTTAAGATGTGTAAAAAAAAATGTAGAAAATTTAAAAATTATATATTTTATTTTATAGGATTTTACAAATTATTAGAAAAATTTTAGCCTTTTCAAAAGATATTTAGGTCTTTTATAATTACAGAAGAAATAATAAATATGCATTCCATACATTTTCGGAAATGCTTCCAAGGTTTAAAATATTTTAAATCTATGCAAAGCCTCTTGAATTCCCAGAAAAACTTTTCAGTGAAACCCATTTTTCTTGAAATTTTGAAAAATCATTTAAAGTGTAAAATATTTAACTCAAAATCTTTAAAAATTTCTTACGAATTTGAAGAAAATTATAAAAGATTTTTGAATATTTCAGATTCGCCAACAAAAAATCTAGATTAAAAAAAAAATATATTTTACGGGATTTTACAAAATAATAGGAAAAGTTCGAGTCCTTTTAAAATTAAATATCTACACAATACTTCTTAAATTCTTAAAAGTATTTTTTTCTGACTGGAATTTTTCTTGAAATTTTGAAAAGTTATTTAAAATATAAAACGCTGCCTCAAAATATCCCTGATTTTCCTAAGAACTTGAATAACATTTATTTCTTCACTTGAGACCTTTCAAAGTTATTTTATTTAAGAGCATGTGATACTTTATCATATGGGTTTTAAGTTTTCCACATTTTTTTCAGAATTTTTATTTTGAAAAAAAAAACATTAATGTCCAGACGTTTGCGTTTTTAACGTCTGGCTTTCTTTTTGTTTAAAAAATTTCACATAAATCTGCATTTGTTAAAATCTTCTGCAGTTTAAAAAGCTTCTTTATTCTCCTTAAATCTTCACAATATTTATAGGATTTTATAGTTTAATTTATTTTTTATTTTTTAATGTTACCAAATTAAAACATTTTGCTTTAAAAACTTCTACTCTATCTCGAAATTTAAGGAAATATTTGATGTTTCAAAATCTTTTTTGAATGTTCTCCTAAAGCTTATTTTTCAAATTAAAAAATATAAAGAAATTTTTTTGGGGTCCTAAAGAATTTATGTCATTATCCTGAATTTTAAAAAAAGTCCGAAAATGTCTTATAAATTTTCATTTTTTTTATACGTTTAAAAACTTCTAAATATCTCTTAAATTTACTAATCTTTGTTCTAAAATTATATATTTCGGCACGATGTTGCTTTAAGAACTTGTAAACCCCCTTTTTTAATTTTATGAAATAATTGGGAAAGTTTTGTAATCTTTTTAATGAGTTCTTAGAACTTATTAGTAAAAAAATGAAATGAGTTTTTTCAATAATTTTATTTTACTTATCTCGTTGAAAATTAAAAAAAAGATAACCCAGATGTAAAAAAAGAAAACATTTTCTTCTTAAAAACTATGGAATTATAATATGATAGCAAAAAAAGTTATAATTGAATCTTTATCAAGTTTGATGTTGTGGAAAAATTAGGCATCTAACAAATAATTGATTTTTTTATATGTGCTTTGATATTTTATTTTTTATTATTAAATTATTATTATATTATGATATTATTAAACTTAATGACTTCACAATATATCTATTAATTTAATAATCTTTTATATTATTTAACAAAATTAGATTTTAAGATAAACTTTAAATAATTATTACTTTAACATTGAATAAACCAATTAAAAATGTATTATTAAAAATAAAAGCTGTTATTGAAAGTGAAAATAAAGAGACAAAGTGCAATAATTATCGGCGATTGATAAAAGTAGAAATCTAGTTTTAAGTTCGATTAATTTTATGTATTTAGAACAGAGGTCGCCGGTAGCCATAAACTACGTAATTAACTTGACCATTGTAAGATTCAGCGCCCATGCGCTATTAAGGGAGGTTACGAGTTTTTATATGTAGGATTACATTTTGTGTGGGAAAAATTTTTGTAGAAAAAGTTTTGTGTAGGAAATATTTTACGTAAGAAAAACAATAAAAATATTAAACAGTATTAAATACTGTGTAGAAAATATTCTATGCATAAAAAATTTTGTGTATGAAAAATATAACAGCATTAAATTCTATGTAGGAAAAATGTTGTGTAGAAAAAGTTTTGTGTAAGAAAAATATGTTCAGTATACTTGTGTACAATATATGTTCTGTAGAATAAAGTTGTGTAGGACCAGCGTTTTCCCCTAATTGTTAACCAAAAAGGATGACTTTTTACTAAAATTGTTGAATTCTCTACCAAATAGTTGCATTTTTATTACAACAAGATGAAACTATCTTAAAACAGATAAATTTTTAATCAAAAGGAAAAATAAACAGTTGAATTTTCATCCAAAAAATATTCAAGTTGACCTTTAAAGATCAAAATATGAACTTTTAAACAAAAAATAAGTTTTAACGAAAAAAGTTAAATAAAAAGACGAATTTTTTCAAACAAAAAGGTTGAATTTTTAACAAAATAGTTTCATTCGCTACCAAATTAGTTGCATTCTTAGCCAAGAAAGACAGAATTTACACTAAAACTGAGGAATTATTAACGAAAAACGACAAATTTCTTTTAAACTTAAACTTTCATCCAGAAAAGATTTCAGTAAAGTTTTCAACACCAAAATATATGTTTTGAATAAAAAGTCAATTTTCTAGGAAATAGTTAACTTTTCAACTAAATTCAACAGTTAATTTATCAGCAACAAAATATGAATTTTAAACAAAAGGTTAATGTTCTAGGAAAAAAATTGACTTTTTAACCCGACAAGATGAATTTTTAACAAAACAGTTGAATTTGCAACCAAAAAAGATGTCTTTTTAAGAAAATTGTTAAGTTTTCAAACAAATAATAAAACTTATAACTAAAAATATACTTTTCAGGATACAGTTTTTTGCGAATTCTCAAAAATTACATACATGAGTATTCTACCGCAACAAATCATAATAAAATATATATACCCCCCTCCCCCCTCCTTGAGCTGTAATTTAATTAAGGCCCCTAGCTAGTATTTGCGATAGCAGACAATATTTTTTAATAACTTAGTGCAAATTACATATAATGAGTGAAATGCATGTTTTTGAAGAGAAAATTAGAAAACTTAAATATTACTTAATTTATGCAGATCTAATAGATATAATAATTTAATACATTATTTAAATCGTCAATTTTTTTTGAAAATTTCTAATATTTAATCAGTTGTTATTATTTTTAAAAAATGTTCAATCTAGAAGCGTTCAATGTTGGTAATTTTTTACTTGAGACATTAAAAAATTCTAATTGCGCGCGCGTCGCTTTGCGCCAAGTTTGAGCGCGCCCATGGCGCATGGGTACGATCTCGCGCTTCACGCTCGTTTTCGTACGTTTAATGCGTACACTTTAACTACATTTTTTCAAATATTAGCAATATAATAACTCAAATCGAAAACTGTGATTTAAACTTCTGAGGAATTAGAGCCCGATAATTGGCATCCAATTGACAAACTTCATCAAGCTAATTTGTAAATCTTGTTCAAATCAACAAAGGAAAATTACATATTTTTGAAAATGATCCAACTTTTTGAATTTTCATCTAATTAACCAATTTTATAAGAATAGTTTCGAAATACATATATTTTATATCTAATAGAAATTTGAATTGATATTTTTATCATATTTCTTTTATTTTTTTTTTAAATTTTCAAAATGTTTAAAAGCATGTCATTAGAATAATTTGCAAGTCTTTTTTCCATGTACCAGAAAATTGGACAAAAATATCTAAAAGTCATACATTTTTTTTTAATTTCGAAAAAGATCTAACTTTTTGAATCTTTGTCTAATCGAAAAATTTCACTGCGATAGTTTCAATAAGTTAAACTGACCATTACTGGGACAACGTAAAAATTATGTCCAATACTGGAAAAATAATAAATATCATTGTATATCTTTTATATTCCAATTACATTTTTTTTTCATTCCTAGTATTTTTGAAATTCTTTTGAATTTATTACCACAATTTATTTTTGTTCTGACAAGTTATACATTTAGTAAAAAATAATAAAAAATACTCCTCGAAATCTGTGAATAAACTGCTGCCAAATTCCCAATTTTGTTGTATTTCAAAACTTTCTGCATAACTTTAATGGCCCTGTATTATTGAAATTTCCTACACTAATAGAAAAACGAATGCTTTTGCACATTTTTAATACGTTTAAGAATAAAATTCATAACTTTTTTAGCGATTTTATTCAATAAGATATGAATATTTTAATGTCCCACATTGGACAAATTTTTGACGAAATTACCTTAAACACTTTCGCCGTGTTTTTAATTAAATTTCGTTTTTAATTTGGCAGTTCAATTGATTATTTACTCTAAAAAAGTTGTTCAAAGTAGTTTATTGAAAGTTCTAATTCTAACCTCAAATTTTGCCAACTGCTTCGGTAAGTAATTTAATAGTAACTCATAAATTTAATTTTTAATTAAATTAGTAAGTATGAATTACAATTTAATACTGAATATTATAAATATTCGTGAGATTAATATTATCAATGTACTTTTTTAAATAAATGAAGTGAATTAACTTTACTGTTGAAAATTTATACTTTTGAATAAAAAATATAACTGCTTTGAAGAAAACTCGTCTTGTTAAAATGAAAATTCAACAGTTTTGTTGAACGTTTTTTTCTTTCTTGACTGCATTTTTTTGTTAATAATATTTTAACTATTTTGTTGAAAATTCGTCTTGTTGGTTCTAAAATTTATCTTTTTAATTGTGAATTTCATCTTTCATGAGCAAAAATGCAACTGTGATTGAAAATTAATCTCTTTAGGTTGAGGCTTTATCAGTTTTATTGAAAATTCGTTTTTTTAAAAATTAATTTAACTGCTTTCAATTTTTAATTAAAAAATCTTTGGTTGAAATATCAACTATTATATTTTTTGATCAGAATCAACTTTTTTGGTTAACCTAATACTTCAATTTTCTAACAAATTGTTGAATTTTCAAATAAAAAAGACTAATTTTCTACCAAAAAGATGAATTCTAATAAAAAATATAATCGGTGATATTTCAACCAAAAAATGTTTTTAATATACATTAAAAACAATTAAATTCATTGGAAAAAATTTATTCATTTAAAAAACAAATGAATTTTCACTTGAACAGTTCGACCTGTTACCAAAACAGATAACATTTCTACCAAAAGATGAATTTTCAACAAAATAGTTGGAATATGAATAAAAAAAAGATTTTTCATTCAATGACATTGTCAAACAATTAATAAAATTTTTAACCAAAAAATAATTGAAATTGTTTGAATACTTTTTTTAATTTATGTACTAATTTTAATTAAGATGAATTCTATGTCAAAATTTGCAACTAAATAGTTGAATTTGCAATTAAATCGATAATATTAATCTTATTAATATTTATCAAATTTAATATTAATGCATACTTAGTAATTTGATTAAAAATTAAATTGAACGGCAAACGTGGAGCTTATAAGAAATATTTTTAATATTAATTAATTTAATAATATCTTGTTATTATGTAACAAAAATGTTAAAATGTTGCTATATGAATTTTATTTTAAAATAAAGGAAAATATATTCTTGATTTTTAATATATTCGATAATTTTAAGTTATTTGTACCATTTTATTTTGATAAGCCCCATTGGATTTTCCTTGTCCCAGTATTGGCTTATTTTGTGTCCCACTTAAGGATATACCCCAAAATTCTTGTCCTGATAATGGGCGATCTGACTAGCTTAAAAAATATCCATTTATATTAATTAACTATAAAATAAATAACGTACTTTCTATTCTAATCAATCAAATAATGTATGAGTCACTTATTATAATGGGTTTTGTACAAAAAATTCTAATTTGCCATTTTTAAATTGTGTTCATGTGGGTTAGCTTTTCGTAACTGTCCCAGTAATGGTCACTTTACCTTATATATTTGATATCTAGTGAAGACTTTAATTGAAATTTCCTAATCTATCAAGAATTTTTTTTTCTATTTTTCTTAAAATATCAAATTTTTCAAAAGTACCCATATAAAATTTATAATTTTCATCGAAATTAAAAATTTTATTTGAAGTATTTGCAAGTCTTCTACCCTTCTATAAGAAACGTTGACAGAAATTTTTTAAATTTGAAAAGAAAGTTTTCAAATTATGAAAATGCTCTGAATTTTTTCATATTTGGGTTGGAAATATCTGTTTAACGAACTTAACCTTAATTATGGGAACCTTAAGAAGTGTATCAAAGGCTGAGTCGATTGGACAAATCCTTCAAAAGTTAGGTAACCGTACATACAGACATACATACAGACACCGACAAAATTCTATGATTTTCGCACTCTGTGGGTGCCGAAACATAAAGATCCGTGAAAAAACAGAGATAGAAAATTTGAACAATTACATAACACTCTGACAAATGAGAATGTAAAAAAAAATTAAGGTCACAGCGGTTCAGTATTTCAATTTTAGGTCAAACGGGGTATCTCTTTCATTGATAAAAACTATTTATATCATATGCGTATTTCGTTAAACGAACGAAAGGGTCCTCTAACTGATAGTATTAATTTCAAATGAAAAAAATTGTAACTCATAGTGTTCAAAATTTAATAATGTTTAAATTAAAGTGCTTAAAATAATGGGCAATGACAAATTAAAAACATTTAAAAACGTATACATATATCAAATTTTATGACTCAAACTCTAGAAAATCGAAATGTCTGACCAGATAAAAAATGTAAAAAAATGTTCACATAAAGTATCATAATGAATAAATGATGATTTTTGCAATTCGCCCTTCTGAACTTCTGTAGAAAGTTAATTAAATTTATTTTTATTGCCTAAATTCAATACGGAGATGAAAAAAAAAAAAATTTTTTTATGAAAATTGATAGTTAAAAGTGGATTAAAATGAGAAAATACCATTACATGCAAAAATATTACAATACATTTTAAAGATATTTAGTAGCAATGTGATAAAAAGAAGCAAAAATACATATTAAAAATGTTTAAATGTCATTTTAATTACTAATTGGATTACAGATAACAATTGTTTCTCATAATGTGTATTCTACACTAGAAATTTAATTGATTAAATTATCTCTCAATATTAAATTCAGTCAATAACTAACATTTTCATATTGTTTAGAAAAAGTAAGACGGCCAAACTCGAAAAATCGGTGATTTTTTTCGTAAATGTATCTAAAAACTTCTTGAAACTTTTTTCTCCAAATTTTTCCAGATATTTTGTCGAATAAAATGAACGCAAAATGATATTTTTAACCTCCTGCGTAGCTGCAGTTAAATTTATGTCAAACATTTCAGCAAATTTCAACTAGACATAGGTGGATATTGATTAGTTTAGGGATTTATAAAGCTTCTATTTTAGGAAATTCTTTGTTCTATTTATATTTTATAGGTAACAAAATTGCCGTTTATAAGCGTTCAACTTTCAAACTTTAATTCAAATCTAGCTAAACCGTTAGATTTTGAAAATACAGAATGTAGGTAGTATAAGAAGAAAAACAAAAAACAAGACCACATTGCATTGAGGTAAAATAAACAAACGAAGAGGAGACAGCAGTGCCCAGATGTCGGGCAGAGTTTCTCATAAATATTTGGATACGGATCCCCTGATTTCAGAGGATCTCAAAATTAGAATACATTCTAGAGAAACCTCAAAATCTCGTTTAACTGAAAACAATTTATTAATTTTCATCTCACAGTTCTTGTTTACCAGTAAATTACTGCTAAGGCCTTCTTCAATTTAAACAGAAGCAAATTCCTAAATAAAAAAATAAATTTTTTAAATTGAATAAATCAACGCAAAATATTATTATTTTTAAAGTTTTAGGGTTTAAATTTAAAGATTTTAATGTTTAAAGCTTCAAATGGTTGAATTTTGTAAGTTTCAAATCGCATTGTATAATATTATGAATGATTGTTTACTCATTTTAAAAGTGCACGAATATAAAATATTGAATTTTGAAAGCTTGAATTCGAAATGTAATAATTTTATTATTTGTAATTTTTGAACTCTAATCGCCACCGATAAAAAAAAGGATAGAAAATTGTAAATTTTATTCTTTATCGTTCAAACTTCCCCATTTTCTTTCTTTTTTTAAACCACTGATATAAAGAAAATTATAGAATAAAGAAATGTTTATTCTTTGTCACAATTCTACATACCAAGACCTACAATTTGAGTCATTCCTGAAAAAATAGGACTGAAAAATTAACCACTCATAAGAAGCTAATCATATAATAGATAAGCGAATGAAAATATTTTTGCCTCAAATATACTACAGTAATTTAACCCTTAAAGTATATTGTGGGTCTCTGAGACCCCAAGCAATTTGAAATATCTTATAAACCATACTTAATTCGAAAAAATCGAGTAAGTGTCGCCATTTAGCTTCAGTTGGAAATACTAATTGTAAGTAAAGCAATTGAGCATACTGCGTCAAGCGTCTCTACTAGCAGCAGCAGCTGAAAGTAGAGCTAGAAAAATCTTGGGGTGTTGAACACCCAGTGTGCACTTTATAAATGAAAAAGTAATTTTGGAGCCATTTTGTTGTTGTTGAAATTTTATTGATTTTTGTTTACTTTCTAACGTAAATATATCATATGAAGTGAAACATATATATATATTTTTTTATTATCATTATTTTATACTTTTTTTCTTTGTAGATGGCTTATAACTTGCGGCAGCGCATCATGCGAGAGCAGACTGTGTATGTGTTGAATAAAATATAATTGTTGCAATATAGTTATATATGTCTCTTTTAAAAATTTCTTATATTCTTATAGTATTGCATGCTAAAGTTCCTCAATTCTTATAATAATAAATCGATTTAAAAGCAAACAATCTGATTCATCATTTTATTATAAACTTGACTTTTCAACTGTGTAAATAAATATCTTTTTTGAAAGCACCCATGTTACAATATTTTTTGTATGAATATAAACTATTTCAAAAGTATAGCCATACATTTTCAGGCGAAAATAATTAAAATTGCGTGACTAATGAATTTTTAAGTAAAAAACCCATTTTTTCAATTTTTTACATAATTTTTTTAACAAACTTAAAATAAATAAATGGCTATAAAATCAACTCTGCCTTATAAAAGATACATTAAACTATATCGGATAATTTTATTGCAACAAAATATTCAATAGGGGCTAAACGATACACGATTAAATACGGTGGTGTGTTGAACAATATCATTAGTGCAATTATAAAAAAACTATATAATTCTGTTCAGGGTCAAAGTGGCTCATTTATAAAAAGTTTAATATCAGTTTAATTGAAACAAAAATCAGAAGAAAAAAAGAATTTTACAAACAAAGTTGTATAAACCAATTAAACATAATAAAAATGCAAAAGATAAAAAGTTTTAACAAAAACTAAAAAAACTACATAACTAGGTAGATTAATTTGTTTGTACCTTTTGATATTCGGTGAGCATGAAGAATGGCATAAACTGTAAGTTATGTTTCGCACTTGCTAACATAATTCGATCCCTTTCAGCACTACTCAGTGAAGAGTTGTAACAACCGATTAGAGAAAGATCAGCCAACATTCTCGTCTGCCTATTACTCGCCAAATTGTTCGGACAGGCCATGAACTGAAAGAAACGAAAAAATATTTATCACGCCCAATTTTTCCTTGTGCAAATGTTTAATAGAATTTATTTACTATTTAAATTGTTCTTACAAAAAAAAAATAGTAGTTAAATTCAAAATCGTGTGGATCAGAAAAAACAAACCATTTTTTCCTATATTATTATATTTTGATGCAATTTTGTTAGGTCACTGAATCCAACTTTAATCTTCTATAAATGAAACAAGATTGCTGAGATAAACCTTCCAAAGTTCGAGGAGCGATTATGCAATCGCTATTCTGAGATTATAAAATCCGACAGTGTTTGTCACAGAACCAATTTACAATGAATATTGTAAAAAGCGTCGTATTTCCTCAATGAAACAGAGATAAGAAATATCAAGTAATTTTTTTTATCTTTAAAAGTTTACGATTACGGAAGCAGTATTGGATAAGGGTGATTCCCTTTGATTTTCCCCTTCCTATATTTTTATTTTAATATATGTTGAGTAATTGAAAAATTGCTATAATGAATTTATAAAATTATATAAACATAAACTCTGACGAAATTTTCTAAATTTGTTATAATATTTTCTTCGTACCTACCGTACAAAATAAATGATTTATCCTGGACAATAGCTGATTACAAACTGATTCAAGGATACATTAATTTCATCCGAACAATATTTTCTTGCAACTGCCGAAAATTTCAATTCTCATTTTGAAATATTTTCAAAAACCATTTAAAACTCATTTCAATTGCAATTACTATTATGTATAATCTTGAAAACGTTCATCAGATTTAAATATTTTTCATTTTTAAATGGTCAACATTTCAAAACCTTCAGTTAGGTTTTTTTCAGTTCAAATATTGTTTAAATTATAATATATTCGATGTTGAATATCAAATTATATAATTTAGGGCGTTTTCAATTATTTAAATTTGCTTAACTATTGTAAGGCTTTCTTTAAAAATTGTATAATTTTAAACGCTAAGGAATCGTCCATAAACTACTTTACTTCTTTAGGGTGTGAGGG
>NC_046657.1:115903592-115934525 GCF_010883055.1 Belonocnema kinseyi | reverse complement strand
GGGGTCGCCACAAAACCTACAGTTGGCCAGATCATGAATGTTTTTGGTAGAAAATTGATCTTTTTGTTAAGAAAATTGTGCAAATTCAACTTTTTGGTTAAGAATTCCTGAATTTTATTAAAAGTTGGTCTTTTTTTGTAGTAAATTCATATTTTTGTTTAAAAATTCAACTTTTTGGTTCAGAATTCTTGAATTTGATTAAAAGTTGGTCTTTTTTGTAGTAAATTAATATTTTTGTTTAAAAATTCAACTTTTTGGTTAAGAACTCTTGAATTTTATTAAAAATTCGCCTTTTGGTAGTAAATTAATTGTTTTGTTTAAAAATTCTTCTTTTTCAATTGAAAATTCAACGCTTTGATTCAAAATCCTTGAATTTTATTAAAAATTTGTCTTTTTTTGAGTAAATTAGGATTTTTGTTTAAAAATTAATCTTTTTCACTTGAACTTTCAAATTTTTTGGTTGAGAACTCTTAAATTTTATTTCAAATTCTCCTTTTTTGGTAGTAAATTAATACTTTTTTTAAAAAATGCATCTTTTTTACATGGAAATTCAACTTTTTGGTTCAGAACTATTGAATTGGATTTAAAACTCATCTTTTTTGTTAGTAAGTTAATCTTTTTGTTTAAAAATTCATATTTTTTAGTTGAAAATTCAACTTTTTGGTTAAAAACTATTGAATTTGATTAGAAATTCTTCTTTTATAGTTGAAAATTCAACTTTTTGGTTGAGAACTGTTAAATTTTATTAAAAATGCGTTTTTTTCGATAGAAAATTAATCTTTTTGTATAAAAATCAATCTTTTTGGTTAAAAATTTAACTAGGTCTGAAAGTTGGAACTAGTTTCTTAAAAATGCATTTTAGGGTTGACAATAAAAAATGTTAGTTAAAAATTCATCTCTTTGGTTGAAAATTGAACGATTTAGTTAGTCATTTTTTAATTGAAAATTAATCTAGCTTAGTTGAAAATTCAACTTTTGGGTTGAGCATTCTTGTATTTTTGGTATAAAATTAATTTTTTTTAAATCAAAATTTCAATTTTTTTATTTGATAATTCAACTGTTTCGTACAGAAAATTCGTTAATTTGTCTTGAAATTTCAATAATTTAGTAGAAAAAATCAATATTTGGCAGAAAATTCATTTTTTATATAATTTCAAATGATTTTTTTTTTCAATTCAAAGTTTAATTATTCCATTTTTCGTTCAAAATGTACCCTTCTTAGTTTAAAAATTCAATAATACCGGTATTAACAGTCACATAAAATTCAATCAGGTACATTTCAACTTTGACTCTGAAAATAACTTTTTTATTTTAATTGTTGATTTGTTATCGAAGTTTATAATTTACAACACGATCATATTGACAATATGGACATATTACCAACTTGAATCGATGTAAAGACAAAAAAAAATATTACAAACGTAAAATCGGGTTTTACCTGAAGGCTACGGTACTTTCAGTGGGGGGGGGGGGGCATAACCGAATCGATGGTTTTCGATGAGGGGGATAGGAGGGGGATAAAAATTAACAAAAAATTGGTAACGTAGTTTGTGGATGATCCCTAACAATTTTTTCATTAAAATTGTTTAATTTCAATTTCTTCGATTTTTAAATAATCAAATTCTAAACGCTAATAATTAAAAATAGTGCAGATGCAAACGCTTTCAATTTGTATTTTCGAAAACTTCAAACTGGTAAATTTCAAACGCAACAATTAAAATTTTTATAATTTATAAAAATTAAATACAAATTATTGAATGTGGAATGTATTTCAGTTTAAATTTACTGTTCAAGTAATAACGCTTTTGAATTGAAATGAAACAATAAAGCTTCGAATTTCAAAAAAGTTTTCAAAGTTACAATTTCAAATAGACCAATTTTGATTGAAATAATGTCAGTTATTCAATAAATTTGATGTTACATTTAAAATGATTAATTTAAGGCTTAATTTAGAATTTAATAATGGTAAATTATATGCAAATGTTATAAATACGGGCATAATCTTATTCTTCATTAAAATTTGAAAACATTGCAATTAGGAGTCAAAATAATGCGCAACCTGTAAAGCAAAATAGTTTTGATAAATTAACAAAATTTCAAGTTTTTTAAGACCTTTTAAAAATGTCATGCCTTGAAAGATTTTTTTAATGGAAAATCTCAGGTTCCAAATTAAAAAGACTATACTGACTAGTTTGTACAAATATAAATGAATAGTATGTGCTTGAAGTTCTGAACGTTCAAATGAACCAAATTTGTTACTGATGACTATGTAAATCCAAAAAAAAGTGCTAAATGTTTGTTTATTTATATTGGAAAAGAATTATCATGCATATTTTAAATTACAGTTGGAACAATATTTGTGGGAAAAATAGAAACGTGGAAAAATATTTCGTTCATTTGAACGTTCGAAACTTCAGGTACATATGATTAGTGAGGCGTGTAGAAAATATAAAAATGAAAATACCTGTTCCAAAGAAACCCCTTCCCAATTCGGACCAGGATAACATTGAGGAATATTAGTTTGCGTTCCTGCACACCAATGACGTGCTCCTCTCCACGTGGCGCCTCTCTGAACGTGTCTGAATTCAGAAAGATACCTAGCAATAGGATCTCTGATGATTGTCACGTAGAAATATCGTCTCTTCACGTTTCCCTCGATTTTATTTAATTCCCCATCCACACACCCAGTTAACTCAGTCCAATCTGCGTGCAATCCGCACTTCCATCCTGTCGAGTATCTCGAAAAGAGCCAATTCTCGTTTCGGTTTGGACGGAAGCAAAAGCAACGCTTTCGACGCCTCTGGCATGAACAGGGACGCTGCAAATCCAAGTCTCGAACCAGATGCTTGCCAAACAATGTCCCGCCTGTTTTAGAACAAAAAAAATTACTTTATTTATCCTGCCATTAAAAGGCCAGGATTCCCAGCGACATTCAAAGCTCGGAAAAAATGTTCTCTGATAAGTGCTGAAAAATTTACAAGGGTCACATTACGAATGAAGCAAGTCTAAAGCTAAACGAAAGTTGAATGAATGCTAATGGAATTTTTTGTGGACTTAGGTTGTCTGTCATCCCACGACCATTTTAAGATGAAAATTAAAATGACTGGTCAGGCACTTTAATAAAAAAAAGTAGATCTTTTATTTCATCAATTTGAAAAGTAAAAAATTTCCTAAAAAATACAGTAACTTTTGTCAAACATTTTTTTTATTGGTTCATTTTTTAATTGATTATTGTTTTCTGGCATTCCACAAACATGTAAAGATGAAAATTAAGAAAATTCTATGGGCCCTGTTTGAGTAAGATCGATTCTTGGAATTAAATGGTTTTGAATACAATATAGTTTTTGAAGTATGTATTTTATAATATTTCGTATGTTACTTGCACTTGAATTGTGAATTATAATAAAATTATGCGGCAACCATAATCAAATTTTTTGTTTTAAAGGAAGATTTTTGTAATTCGAATTAATTAAATAAGCATAAAAAATGAAAGTCTTCAAAAAGGGCCCGGTCGATTATTTGCATTTTTTTCCAGAAGTAATTGTGAGATAGCAAAGTATAACATTCAATTTTTTGCATTTTGGAGTATATGAAATCGCCATTAAGAGCGCGTATATTAAATTTCATATATATTCATGTTAATCACTTACAAGAAAAATCATATAATTTCATTTTTCACAAATTTAAAATAAGTTTAGCTGTAATTTTCTATTCTAAATAATAAAACATGATACATTCTTCCAGTTAACCAAAAATAAAAATGGATTATAAGTCGAAAAGTTCAATCAAGCAAATAAATAACAGACTTAACCTACAATTACTTGTATTCCCCTTAAATTTTGACCATTTAGAGCAAAATTAGGAAAATTTTGACCCGTACATTTCACTTTCATTATAAATAACAACTGTATCTACGAATTCTAGATTATTAATTTCATTGAGAATATTTGACAAGATTTAAAGAAATGAAAGCAGGTTATATACTGATCTGTATATTAAACTTCAGTAGCGGTAGTGCATATTTGCTTCACACACATGTATATTAAACCTCATACAGATTTTTCTAACAGTGAAGTTTTTCCAGGTATCCTTTTTCACATCAAATAATGAAATAAACGTTTGTTATATATGTAAAAATGAGCCATTTCATTTTGTATTGGCCAACAATTTTTAAAGAAATCAGAACCATACATTAAAAATTCTTAATTTTTTGCGAACATATAAGTTGTCTTTGAAATCTTTGTGAATTCATTTAAATCTCTTAAAGTACTCAAAATCTTGAAATTTCAGTCAAATCTTTTTAAATTTTTGTGAAATATTTGTGAAACTTTCTTTCATCTTTTGACATTTTTATGAAATCTTTGAAAAATTTGTGAAAGCTTTCTTTAATTTTTATTTGTGAAATACTTTTTGTTCGTCTCAAATTTGTTATTCTTTTGAATTTTTTTATGAAATATTTTAATTATTTGTAAATCATTCTGAAGTCTTTTGTATTAAGGGTATTTGATACTTAGTTTCCCCGGCTTTTTTCCACAAAAATGAAAATATTTAAAAACTGAATTCGGAGATGCTATAAAATATCATAGCGGACGTCCCCGGACTCTTTTTTGAGGGATAATAAGAAAAAAAATGTATTGTGCTAAATAAAAATTTTATGCATATGCATTATTTTGAGGTCACGTCGTTTTCCATTTCTGCCTTTTCGATAATCTGGAAATTATTTATGAAATAAACTTTTATGATTGTCTGCAAACAAGGTTAGTTCCGGAAAATTAGTTACTATGTTTATTTGTAAGTCCAAAGTTTTCGGCCAAAAATATTGTGTAGTTTGGAAGTAACGCTCGGGTGAATTGTAACACACATAATCTCGAAATCTACACGCATGCTGTTAGCAATATCAAAAATTTTTTGATAAAAAAAACACAAAAAAGTGTGTGGGGACGTCCATTCGAATGTTCGCTATCATTTCCCAGATTTTGAAAGCAAAATATTTCTTATCCTAGGGAAAAAGCCGGGGAATCTAACACTGAAAAAATCGATACTATTTCCTAAGCGCTATGCAAATTAATCACATTTTGCTAAATTAAAACTATTTGAATTAAACTACTAAAACTGGTAAAATCGATAATTTTCTAAGTATCACATGCTCTTAACTTAAAATCATAAAAATATTTTTAATCTGTGTAAAATCTTAGAAATCTGGTTTACTTTAACCTCTTTCAAAATTTTCAAATCTTTTAAATCTTTTGAAAGTTTTAAAATCTTTGGAAATGTTCGAAATCTTTGTAAAATATTTTAAAACTGGTGTACATGCATTGTTCAAATTCTTGCAATCTTTATGAAATGTTCGAAATCTTCAGGAAATTATTGTGAAATCTTTGAAATCTTTGTCAAGCCTTTTTAAATATTTGTGAAATTTTTCTTAAATCTTTCGTTATGAAACCTTTTTTTATTGGTTAAAGTCGTTGAATTATTTGAAAGCTTCGTGAAATCTTTCCGAATCTTCTAAAATGTTGTGAAACCTTTTGAAATCGTTTCAAATCTTCGAAATATTTTTTAATCTTTGAAATCGGATGTACTGTACCCTTTTTCAAATCTTTGACATCCTTTAAATGTTTTCTAAAGTATTTGAGATCTGGCGTACACGCCTGTTTTAAATCTTTGAAATCCATGAAATCCTTTTAAAATGCTCAAAATCCTTTTTAATATTTTAAAATCTTTGAAATATTTTGAAACCTATTGAAATCTTTGGTAATGTTTTGTAATCTTGTGTACACTTAAAAACCGAGTGATAAATCCCATCAAAAATCCATTATATTATATGGTTATTTGTAAATTGAATATCACAAAAAATTTATACTTTAACATTATATATGAGCGGGGAAGAAATAAAAAACTTAAAAGATTCTTCAAAATATTAAAGTCTGTTCATTTAAATCTTCAAATTATTGGTAAGATCTACAAAACATGCTTAGAAATTTCTTTATGTATTCTGTAATGAATAAAAGATAAATTATATTTTGATAAATAAAAAAACTGTTTCGTAGCAAGATTTCTTCTAAACGAGGTTTAATCTAGAAGGATTCAAAACACAATTTTAATGTTTATACCAGTTTTTAAGTAAACATTCATAATTATATATTTCCAAGTAATGAACGTTCCGAATTAAATAAATAGAAATGTACAGACTTACAAAAAAAATTGTTAAAGTCAAGATACGAAAATTTTTATTTGGAAGTTAATCTGTAAAATTCAACAATATAAAGTTAGACGTGCTTCAAACTGTAAAATTGACTATTGGAATCTTAGCGATTTTAGGAATTTCAAAACGAACTCGTTCAATTTCGAATTATTTCATATGTTATCCAGTAAAAACCCTGGTTGTATATTAAAAAAGAATTCCTTATCAAAAAAATTAATTCACCGCTATTTGCCAATCCAGCAGAAACTATAAGGAGTCCAATAGGATCAGAAAAGGAGTACAAAATGATTAAATTGAGTTACTAAATAATTTTTTTTCGGGACGGATGTGCATTGCAATTTTGCGGTTCGTTGCGATTTGCAGCCCACAGATTGGGATATGGCAAATGAATAATTCAACGATTTGCGAACACAATGCATCTTCCAGAACGGAAATTGTATTGTTTTCAGTGTCGTCTATCGCGCTGGCACTTGGCCAAAGAAATCTTTAAGTGGCTTCGAATAAAAAACGTTATTTTTTTATAGACAGAGTGTCAACGGACGTTTGACGCCCGTTTATATATAACGAGTCTGAAGGACATTGTTAATAAATCACTTGTAGCAGTAGCAGTGCGTCTGCATTTCTATTACATTTAAATAATGCTCAGAATTTCTCTCCAACATAAATTAATTCATTACAAGAGTGAAGATGATTTCATAAGCCGAGATTTTACGACTCAGCGAATTTAAGGAATCAATTGTGCCCATTGTCGAACTTGTACAATTGTAACAATTGATTTGTTATCATCATTCTTCACGAGGTGGCAACAACTCCTAAAAAACGGTCCAGCGGCGGTGAATTACTTCCGGATTAGACAGATTACAATGGATTACCAATAATTATACAGAATTATTCTCGATTACCTACGATTACTCTGGATTATATAAAATTATGGTGAATTAATCGGCCTAAGCTAGAATCATGAGAATTTTCAACCAAAAAGAATTACTTTAAACAAAGTTTTTGAATTCTCAACAAAATAGATGAGCATTTAACCAAATAGCTCAATTTTCAAATCAGAAATTTTTTCCGAAAAAGACGAGTGTTTAAAAAAATACCTACATTTTCAACCAATTAGTTAAATATTGAACTAAACAAAAAGATGTTCAATCAAAAATAAAATAGTTAAATTTTCAGTATAAAAAGTAATTTTTAACCAAGAGGTTTTATTTTCTACGAGAAAAAACGAATGTTCAACAAAATACATGAATTTTCAACCAAATAGATGAATATTAAAAAAAAATGAATGAAGAAGTTTAATTTTCTCCAAAAAAGACAAATTTTCAACAAAATAAATGAATTTTTAAGTAAAAAAAAATTGTTCACCCAAAACTGAAATAGATCAATGTTCAGTTAAGGAAATTAATTTTCCACAACAAAAATGTTCAACTACAAAAGAACAATTTTTAAAAAATAATAAAATAGTCCATTTTTCAGTTTAGAAAATACTTGTTAACCAATGAATTTAATTTTCTAACAAAAAAGAGGAATTATCAACCAGAGAGAAGGATTTGTTTGAACTAAAATGACGAAGATTCAACTGGAATAATTAATCATTTAAAAAATACATTTTCAACCAAAAAACCATGGTTTTTTAACAAAATGGTTAAATTTTTAAACAAAGAGATGATTTTTCAAATTAAATGTTACATTTCCAACCAAAAAATAAATGTTTAACAAAGCAGTTCAACTTTCAACCAAGTAGTTAAATTTTCAACCAAAAAAATAAATTTTCTACAAAAAAAATAACAATTTTCACGTTAAAAACTATTTGAACCAGAAAGTCGAATTTTCAAGCAAAAACATTAATTTTCTTCCAAAAGAACATTTTTAACGAAAATACACGAATTTTCAACAAAGCAGTGAAATGTTCGACTAAGGAAAATAGTTCAGTTTTTAAACTAATGGGATGAATTTTCAACTAAAATGAAAAAGGTTCAATAAAAAAAATAACTTTTTCACAAAATTGTTGAATTCTTAATAACAAAGTATGATTCTTAACGAAATGATTTAATTTTGAACCAAGAAGTTTCATCTGCTACCGAAAAAGACTATTTTTTTAACAAAATACATTCATTTTCAAACAAACATTTGAATTTTAACTAAAAAATATAAATTATCAACTACAAAAAAAATCAGTTACATTTTTTATTACAAAAAAAAATCAACTAAATAGTTCAATTTTCAACCGAACTGAAGAATTTTCAATCATTAAATTAATTTTCAAACAAAATAGTTCAATTTTTCACGAAAATAGTTGAAGTTTGAACTAAAAAAATAAATTTTTAAGAAAGAAGATTAATTTTCCGTCAAGAAAGACGAAATTTTAACAAAATACATGAATTTTCAAGCAAGAAATACAAAATTTCACCAAAGATGAAGTCATTAAAATTAAAAATAAAAAAATTAATGATCAACAAGAAAAAACGAATTTTCAAGAGAAAATAATTATATTTTCTACTGAAGAGATGAATTTTCAAGAAACAAGATTAATTTTATACAAAAAAAAAAGATAATTTATTCAACAAAATATATTAATTTTCAATTTAAGAAGAGTAATTTTTAGCAAATATTTGAGTCTTCAACTAAGTGGTAAACATTTTACACAACAAATTATTTTCAACCAGAAAAATGAATTTTCAACCAAAAAATATCAATTTTTCACACAAAAAAATTTTAATATTCAATTAAGATAATAAAAAAAAAATGTCAAAAAAATTGTTCCAAACTATTTGGATTACCTACAAGAATTCTTCCGAATTATTCCGTAATATTTGGATTACCTAAATTAATTTGAATCAGCATTATTTGAACATTTTTAATATTATGAAAGTTAGAAAGGCATTGAAAGCCCTTATGACAAAATTACTAGAAGAACATCATCTTGTAGCGATAAAGGGAGAACTTATACAAGTAAATATATCGATAAGACGATGACAAAATTGTCAAATAAACAAGAGGTGGTTTCTGATAACCAAAAAGCCACTGACCAATCCATGCAACAAATCAAGACAAGATTAAATATTATGGAAGCAGCGCTAACTGTTATCGAAAATGCGGGTTCGCCTTCTCATTCTATAACAAAATTGCTGCTAAAATCCTGGAACGACATCTCGAATTAAAGATAATATTTTTTGAAACGCCTTAATCCACTACAACTTCTTCAGAATCGAGAATTGATGGTGACAAATCCAAACTAATTAAGTAATTTTTAAAGTAATTTTCGGAAATTATAATTTTACTATTTTAAGCTCTCCTTTACATACTTCAGCCCAAGTTAGTTTTTAAACTGTTTCTAGCTTTTAAAAAACCGGTAAAGTTCTGGGTTATTTTTTAAAACATCTACTACATAAACCACCTGTTGATAGTGTTAATTGTTTAACACTTTTTAAAATCAAATTCTTTTCCCGTGTAAAATACTAAATAATAAACACATTTTGTACTAAAGCTTTATTCAATTTTTTAATTAAAGAGCTCAAATTTGAAGACTTAATTCAGGCTCAAAATAATGAAGAATAATAAATTAAATATTTATATTTTAAATGTCAATGCATACAAAATCATCTAACAAAATCGAAATTTGAAGTCGTACAAGTTTAATTTTAATTCATATGAATATCTGAAATTCGATGTAAACCAAATTAAAAAAAAATTATGTAATGCAAGTCAGAGAAATATGCAAATATTAGAAAATATTGGAAAGAATATCACAATTAATGGGACATTCTATTTAGATCTCATACTTTGAGAAAATTGAGTAGAATCTTTGATGTAATGATTTAACCAATTTTAGAATAAATATACAAATTTTAAGAAAAATGTACAAAAAATTATTTCTGAGGTTACTAAATATTTATATTGAAAACCATTTCGATATTAACTGCAGTGCATGATTGCACTTATAAAACTAAATTTTTTAAATAATTTTCGAATCTGTTGAAAAAAAGTTTCCTCTTCAAATTTCATACTTTTTAAAATTATTTCCTGAATTTTGAAGCGAAGACAATAAAAATAGTTTGACACAAGAAATATAATAGAAGAGTGAACATTTTCTCTGGAAACGCGTTATGAAATTTTACTCGTGCAATAAATCAAGTTAATGTACGTCCTACATTATATCCTTACACACAGTTGAAATTTTGCAAGGACAATAAATTTGAGTAACGAAAAAAGGTGATTTACGCTAAACAAAGTTGTCGTGTAATTCAAAAGAATTGGAATGTTTTTCCAGAATTAATTTCATTAAAATGAATAAACACTATCATTTTTATAAGCCTCCCATCTAAAATTACTGAAATTAAAAATGTTTGAAAAATTAATAATTTAATTAAATTACAATGAAATATTCTATGTGAAATAAACGTATGTTAAATTTTCGTAACGATATAAGACAATTCTCTTCAGTACTTGTATTTACATTTTTTCCAATTGAATGATTGTTTAAATAACTAATTTTGACTTGAATTTCAGAATTACTTTCTTATGATTCAATAATATAAGTGGGTGAAAATAAAAAAGTTGGAATTTGTTCAATTTTTCATTGAACAGAAACAAGTATTTCACATTATCATAAACATTTCTTTATTTATATTGATTACAAAATAAGTGTAAAAATAATAGTTTTCAAGATGAAGATGCACGTTCTTATTTTAGAATTAAAATTTTTGTGTTAACGGCAATTTTTTTTATATAAACTGTTTACGATTTTTTGTAAATCAAAAAAAAAATTAGATCTGCTTCTCGAGGCTGAAAATATGAAAATTATAATTTCATTTTTATCTTTTAAATACAATTAATTAAACAAATAATTATCAGAATATAATTATTGTATATTTTTGCGTCCTTTTTTCTATAAAAGAAATAATAACTTTCTTGTTGCAAAACATTATAATAAATATAAGATATCACTTTAAAATAAGTTTAAATCATTTTTAAATTAAGAAATAAGGAGAATTTCGATTAATTTCCATTTTGCAACTAATTTCACTCATTGCAAAAAAACTTGAATATCACTTATCAAATTACATCAAACTCTCGCTTTCAGTCACCCCATTCGCGGCCTTCCTAGAACTGCTAGCTCCCGCAGTCTCACTCTCTCCTAGTCAAGGTATCTGGTAGTATTGCACCCGAAAAAATCCTACTTCCAATGTTTTTATTGAAAAATTTCCTGTCGTATTTCGAAAATTTTGTCTCAAATAAGTATATTAAATTCATTTAGCATTTATAATACGTCTTTTACCATTATTAAATAATTAATTGTTTATAACAAAAGCTTGCTATCGCCACTTATTATTACTTTTTGGCCTTCTTTTTAGTATTATCGTGATTGCAATTGATTGAAAATGTATGATATGTTCTTTTATCAATAAACAAATAAAAAGCTGATTACAAATGTGATATATATTTCTCTTCAGTAAACAAATAATATTTGATTAATTGTTTAGAACAATATCTTATCATAACCACTTTGAATATTTTTCTAGCAAAAAAGTACGAACACTTCTTGATCTGAGTGTTGTTGCAAATGCGTGTTCATTTAAAAAAGATGGAAAACAATTTTAAGCCCAGGAATGAAGTGCGTTATTCAATTAACAAATTCAATAATAAATAATGTTTTCATCCAATTATTCATTAACAATTGATTTTTTATTCGGTTTATTCTAACCTATTGAACTATGTTGCCAATTTACTTAAGGAACTTTTAGACACAACCAATTTACATAATTACTTCTTAATTTATTAATTTAAAAAAATAATAAATTACATTTGTAATCACTTTTGAATAATCAGTTACTTACTTTCAATTCAGAAAAATCTTCACAGAATACTATCTACAATTTACAGAAATCACTGCAAAATACAAATGTATTGGACGTAAGTACGAAATTAAATGCAGAAAAAGTATTCATCAGAAGATATTGGTATAAACAATTATTAAAAAACTTGTTGTTTTCTGATGAAAAGTATATATCACATTTTTAATCAATTATAATGACCTTTTTGTTAGAAAAGTACTCAGAAAGTACTTAAAAGTGGTTATGACAAGATATTGTTATAAACAATTATACAAATACTATTTATTTACTGAAAATAAATACATATCACATTTTTAATCAATTATAATTACTTTTTTGTCACAAAAGTACATAAAAAGTACACAAAAGTGATTCTAACAAGATTTTATTATAAAAAATTAATTATTAATTAATGGTAAAAAACGTATTATACATGCTAAATAAATTATATACACTTATTTGACACAAAGTTTTCGAAATACGACCGTATTTCTACTTCGCGGTACGGTCAGGAAGAGTGCACTTTTCAAGGTCATATCTCGTGACCTATTAGGGTTAGGACAATTTTTTTTAATAGAAATTACGCCAAATTGACTTCACTTTAATGTAATCTTAAGTAATTTTGTTGTTGGATTTACAGGAAACGAGATATTTTCAAAAAAAAAAAAAAAACAAATTCTCTGTTTTTAGTCAAAAATGCAAACAAAAATCATATTTAAAACAATGCAAGTCCCAAAATAATATGTGTAAAATACCCTTTTTTTTAGATCTAAGCACATTTTTGTAGACTCTATTTTATCCTCTGGCATCATGAACGCAAACTAAAACGGACACAATTTATTTTGGAAAAACTGAACTCCACTTTTTTGCCCGTAAAAACAGGCAAAAATGGCAAACTTTGAGGGGTCATAACTTATGATCTATTGTAGGTAGGACATTGTTCTTTTTTGGTAATTCAAGAGAATTGGGTACACAGTGTTTTTTGAATCTTAGTGATTATTCGCTGAAAATCCAAAAAAA
The DNA here is from genome assembly GCF_010883055.1 of Belonocnema kinseyi. Lineage (NCBI taxonomy): Eukaryota > Metazoa > Arthropoda > Insecta > Hymenoptera > Cynipidae > Belonocnema > Belonocnema kinseyi. The sequence continues at coordinate 115,921,469 of NC_046657.1, read as the reverse complement.
TAGGGATTTTTCTATGTATTTTTCTCGAAACCTATGGAAGATAGCGGATAATTTTGTTAACAAAATTTTCTGATGTCAAAAGGGACACCTGAACGAAACTTTCTCATTAAAAACATTGGATGTCCCCCGACACTTGACTGAAAGCGAGAGTTTAATGCATTAAGTTTTTTTACAGGTAGAAATATATACTTTTCAGACGTTACTTCCATTCTTTCATGTTCGGTTTTTAATCAACACTGCAAATAACACCGTGATTTTTAATAATCGAATTTATTTTAATACAGAGTATAGAAAAAATAATTAGCACGTATTTTATTTTATAAAATACGGTTAATGAAATCCTGTTATTAAGAAAACTATTCTTTCAAACATAAGCGTATAATATTCTGGGGAAATGATATTGTCAACTTTTTTTACTTTCACCTATTTCAAATATAACATTTACCATAACGACTTTCAAATGTATGAATTATATTATTTATAAAATTTGAACAAAGTCGCAAGAATTTATCTCGAAAAACTTGGTAAATAAAATTTCCCAGCATAACTTTTGCGTAGTTGATGTAATTATGCTGAATTCTCAAATTTGCAGAATCCAATTTCATGGCCATCTTTTTCAGTGGCGTAATCAAGTTAAGAGTTGAAAGCGCTCAATTAAATTAAATTTTATTTGGAAATTTAAAAAAAATCAAAAATTTTACCGGTTTTATCCATAGAGACTTTTCGATGAATCTGTTTATTAAATATTAAGAAACCTCGAATCTTAATTTTCAAAATAAAAAATATTTTCAAATTACATATTTTTAGAACTTTTAGGGAAGAAAAAATATTATCAAAACAAAATAATCGGATAAAATCAAAATAATGAAACTACTGAATTTTGTAATTTATTTTTATTTATTTAAATGTTTATAAGTTTGAATAATGTTTAGCTTCTCGTTTTATGTAAATTGTGAGAGGATATGCACTCAGGAAATCACGTGCGGGAATCTTAATATACCCCTCTTATTTTTCAATTGTTTTTGTATTTCTACCTCCCTTCCACTCATTGGCAATCTACGGAAATCAATGGAATTCCTGGCAGTCGATCGCCCACTGAATGGTGCCCCTCGGTAAATTGAATAGCTTCGAAATTCCAAAATTAACATTTTCCGTTCCATTTTTTTATTCCAACGTTCATTCTTTAAACGAATCGACCCGCTTCCATTTGAATTCTTTTTAATTGCAAAGTTTTGTAGTATTTTCAAGACAGGATACTTTCAAACTCAATCCTTTTTATATTTTATACGAATATATTTCCTTGTAAACTTCAATTTCTTTATTTTGCGAGATTGAATTTGCGAAAAAGAAGCCACTGATTTTTAGTCACATTTCAATGATTCAAGTTTGAATGATTTAAATTACAAAATGAATCATTTCTAATGTTTTAATAATCAATTACTCTCTTTTAAGCGCTTTTAATTTGATATTTTTCACTCTTGAACGTGCTTAATTAAATTTGCTTACTATCAAATAGTACGTATTTAAATTTTGAACGTTTTAAATATAAACAACAATCAACCAAAGGGTTTTATCTTAAAATAGTAAGGAAGGTTTAACATTTTTAAATAGAAATCGAACATAATTAAATGTTATGCTCTAAAATTGTTCAAATTTAAAGGCTTTCGCAATTTAAAATTGTTGAATTTCAAACGACATTCAAAGTGAAAAACATTATTAATTCCCGAATGTTTAACGCTGCGTTAACTTGAAATTATTCTTCAAAAATGTTCAATTTAAAATTATTTTTAATTATTAAGGCTCTTATTTGGAAATTGTTTATTTCTTAACAATTCACGTAAAGAAAAATTTCTAATATTTAAATTTTTAACTGTGACGTTGAATGTTCTGAATTTTCAGTCAGTCAAATATTAAAATGATTTTGAACGTTTAAATTCTTAATTCAAATGTTTTTAATATTCCAGTTGTTTTCAGTCAACATGTATATAAATTTGAAAATTTAAATATTAATTTCAACTGAATTTGTAACATAAATGATTTCGATGCCCTACAAAAAATAACCATCACAAATTCCAAACTCTGCCTTATCTTGAACTTTTCTAATTAAAAATTTTCAATTAAAATATCCTTTAAAAATTTCCAACTTAAAATTATTTTTAATTATTCACGCTTTTGATAGGAAATTGTTTAATTCTAAACAATTAATGTGAAGAAGAGTCTCTAATGTTTAAATCTTAAGCTGCGATTTTGACTGCTCTGAATTTATAATCGATCAAGTATTAAAAGGCTTTCATTTTTAAATAATACGATTTCGAATAATTCAAATTTGAATTAAATAATTTAGAATTTTTTAATATGAAATTTGTAGCGAAAGATCTACCGAAAGGGGGTAGTTTTTTTCTTGTTGAAAGTCTCTTTAGAAAAAATTACTTTCAATTTTGTATGATTTGTGAGCTTTTTTAACTGAGACATTAATGTTCCTGAGACATTTTTACTAATAAAAAGAAGTGTTTTTTTCGACTCTTAACTCCACTGAAACAAAAGATTTTTTAAACTATTATTGTTATTATATTTTTTTATTATTAGCTATTATTGTTAGTGAACTTTAATTTTGATAAAATATTCTTAATCTTTTTGAAAAACTTCTCCTTGTAGAATATCTAAGATCTTCACGTGCTCTCAAAATAGAATTTTCAAATGTCCGGAATTTCTTCCCTCCCTTTAGATATCATTACTTTTTTGCAAAGTTAAAATTACACCACCTAATCCTTTTCATCTGAAATCAGCTTCTTGATACTACCCACAGACAACCGAAGTAGTACTTGTCAGTGACAAGTACAAGTGGTGCAACCACTTTAAGTTGTTTTATATATTCAATTTAAAATTTTGAAAATTGAATATCCAAATAATCCCTTTTAATACAAAAAATAATAGGAAACTTTATGCGAATTGAGGAAAATTTGTAATTTTAAATACTGTTGGGCGATAAAATTAAAACTTTCAATTTATCTAATAATAATATACATATAAAATAATAATAATAAATTATTCAAAATATACATGCTTCATGCTAGTACTTTTCATTGGAAATTAGCATTTTTAGAAAAGAATATCAATATAAATCGTAAAATAATAATTAATAAAATAAAACATTATGATTGAATTCCGGCAGTGCTTTTCATTGGAAATTATTAAATAAATTAATAATTTTATTATAAAATCATATAATAATAATAACTTATCAAACATATTAAACATGTTTTATGTTAGTACTTTTCGTTGGAAATGAGTATTTTTTAAATAATTTTAATATAAAATCCTAAAGTAATAATAATAATAATAAATTATTAAAAATATACATGTTTTATGTTAGTGCTTTTCGTGGCAATTCTAATAATAAATTATTATATTTCAAAGATGAAATTTTTTTCAGGAATTTATTTTCGGTAAAAAAAAGGATTAGATTGCACAAAAACATTGATATTTTTTGTAAAATTGTAGGTTAAACTAACGGTTTTCAATATAAATTTCAAATAAGATTGAAAATTTTGGAATAATTTAAGCTTATGTTAACGTTTTTTATTTATTTTAATTAAATTAAAACAAAGATTAAAATTTTTAAAGAATTCATTTTTATGTTAGGTCAGTGTTTTTTGTTGATAATTATTGGCTTCAAAAAATTAGATTTCAAAGAATATTTATAATTTTTAACAACTTTAAGTTATGTTCGTGAGTCTTACCTGCAATTGGTATTTTTAAACTATAGTTTCGAATTCTGCTGTTGTTTTACATCAGGAATTGGTATTTTTATTGAAAAATCATCACATTTCATAGAAAAGTCATAAATTTGTAACAATTTTAAGTTACGTTGAGGTTTTAAACAATGCTTTTTTTAAACAGAAAATTATCATTATAATTTGAACAATATTTAGAATCTTGTACCAATTTTGAATTATGTTAATCGTTTTCTTCGGTAAAACTTGAATTATCAACATTAGTAAATTTATCCATTAAAAATTGAAAAATATTGAAAATTGATGAAAATTATTGACTATTGCACATGTAAGTTTTAATATTCTTTAATTAAACAAAAAATTATTTAACATTTGAAAATTCAAATGTTGAAACATGATGAAAATTAAAAATTCCACTGTGAATTGTTGACAACTCAAGAAAAACACCAACTTTTTATTAAAGAAAAGTGTGGAAAATCTATTATTTACATAATTTTTTATGAGGATTTAATAGATAAACATTTTTATCCATATAAAATACGTGAAAAAAGTAGATTTTTTGGAATATGTGCAATATTTGAGCAAAAATAGGTAATCTTAGCATTTTCACCGAAAATTCGATATTATAAAAAAATATTATTTGACAACTTCAAAAATTAAACTTTCAATTTGGAACGTTAGGTTATTTAAATGTTTTCAACTATTTATAATATTTGAACAAAAATAGGTTATCTTAGCATTTTTCACCGAAAAATAGATACCATAAACAAAAATTATTTGACATATTTATTATTTATATTGTTTATTGTTCATTTTCTGGTAAAGTAAAAAAAGTCGCATGCTCTGGAATCTGTATGAAAGTACAAATATACTCTGAACATTTGAAACTCACCAGTCTTTTGAATGTGAAGAAAGATCATAACATCGTGCGCGTTGATGTCAAATTGTGAAGAGTCGTTGGCGAAGAGGCCGTCGTATCCGAGGCTGCCTGCTATACTCTGGAGGCGGAAGCCAGAGCGCGGTGGTCCCAGGATCCCGATTCCATTCGACGAAGGGAAGGTCCCGAGCGAAAGTCCCTCAGCGACCCTCGCTGACTCCTTGAGATCGCGATTCGTAAGCGCACACACATGATCGGGGCAGAAGTAACCGAGGTAAACGATACCAGCTAGAGCGAGCAGAAGACAGATGCCGACGATGCCGCGGAGTCGAGTCGCTCGCGACCGCGACTCCATCATCGCGGAACCAGAAGCAGCTTCGACTCGCACTTCCTGCGGGAGTAATTCTACCCGATCGCTAATCCCGTCTTCGCTCGGTCGCCTCCCCATCTCTCCCCATTATTTTCCGAACTAATAAACCGCCGACGCTCGTCGAGGCGATCCCAACTGTATTATTCTTCTAGCTGTATTCTCAATCGAAAATAAACTGCTTAGATCGACTTCTGCCACAGTGCGGACCACCGCGGCCATGACACTTTATACCAAAGGGCTGCCATCAAATAAATAATAATCTTGGCTTTGGCTATGGCAGGGGTAAATCAAATTGGACATTAAAAATTTATATCTTCTGTCGGTAATTGAATAAAAGAGAATGGCGTAGGTAATGTCGATTGCATTATCACTTACCAATAGAGATGGTAAGGAGAAATACGTACTAATCATAACCAGTACCATCAGTAATAATTTCATTAATAACTTTATTGTCCGTTAGAGGCAGCACCTTTTAGGCACAAATTGACAAAACTCTACAATCCTTTCCTTTTCTCCTAGATATAAAAACTCGTAACCTCCATTTAGTAGCGCATGGAGGCTGAATCTGACATAGTGGATTTAAGCACATAATTTATGGCGACTGGCGACCTCTGTTTGAAATGTATAAAATTAATCGAACTTAAAACTAGATTTCTACTTTTATCGATCGCCAAGAATTATTTTAATTTGTGTCTATTTTCACTTTCAATGACAGCTGTTATTTTTAATAATAAATTTTTAATTGGTTTATTCAGTGTTAAAGTAATATTTATTTCATGTCTATCTTAAAATTTCATTCTTTTAAGTAATATAAACGATTATTAAGGGCATGCTCTTGGTGACCACGTGACCAAACTAGTCCCCGGATATGAGCATTTTTTTGGTGTTCACTGTGTCCACACGGATTGAGATATCGTGTTTTAAATTTGACAGATTAAATAAAAAGCACTAAAGAACGTTTGTATACATCAATGTGTTTATAGTTTTAAAGAAAGTTTATTTATAAATCGATGAAAAAGGATATTACCATTCGAGTTATAGCACTATGCAGATAATTTTTGGTTTGATGCATTTCAGATTTTTTGGTTCGCGTATATTGAGCACTTATACCAGTTTTGGACTAATTCGTCTAAACCTTAAAAAAACTTAATGTAAGCAATAAAATTTGCACATTCGTTGCAAATCAACAAATGAGTATCTGCATAAACGTAACCTATAGTTATTTTTGGAGCATTTTTAGCGATTTCTAGCGGAGAGAAAAAGAAACTTTGACCGTCGATAAAGTCGAGATCACGTGACTAAGTTCATTCATAAAATTTTTGTATGGAGAATGAAATGATTTTCATTATTTTCGGTCCTCACTACGTCCAAACGGATTGAGATATCGTGTTCAGGATTTAGGAAGTTATACCGAAAGCACTAAGGAACGTTTGTATGTATCAAAATGTTCATAATTACGAAGAAAGTTTTCGAGTAAAATACTACAGGAATTAGGAAATAAATTTTTAACGTCGATAAAGTAGATGCCTCGATTTAAAAAAATCGAGGAACATCTTAGAATGTCATACTCGAAAATTCGTCCAAGTCCCATCTTGAGAAATGTGCATCTTCAGAAAATAATTAAAATTTTCTAATGGTTATATATTCTTGTACATTTTTTGTACTGGTATGAAACAATTCCAAGAATAAAAATAAAATTTCGCCCGAGGGCGAAAGACAAGGCGACTCCGACGCTGAGTCCCGCTGGTTGGTTCACTGTCAACAATAGTTATCAGCTGATCGATTCAACGTCAAGAATTATGGAAGTTGGTTGGAGAACTCCGACGAGTAAATTGTAGCACATTGCTGGTGTTGCTATGTTTCCAATTTGAAATTTATCTTTTATTTTTAGGACCAAAAAAATGAAAATCATTTTACACCGAAATTTCATGAACGAACTTAGTCACTTGATCTCGACCTTATCGACGTTCAAAGTTTCTTTTTTTCTCCTCTAAATATCGCTAAAAATGCCCAAAAAATAGTGATAGGTTACGTGTGCGCAGGTACTTATTTGTTGATTTGCAACGAAGATGCAAAATTTTATTGCTTACATTAATTTTTTTCAAGGTTTAGACGATTTAGTATGAAATTGGTGTCATTGCTCAATATGAGCGAATAAAAAAATCTAAAATGCATCAAACCAAAAATGATCTGCAAAGTGCTATAACTCGAATGGTAATATCCTATTCCATCAATTTATAAATAAACTTTCTTTAAAATTACCAATATATTGATGTATACAAACGTTCTTTAGTGCTTTTTATTTTATGTGTCAACGTTACGATATCTCAATTCGTGTGGACGCAGTGAACACCAAAAAAAATGTGCATAACCGGGGACTAGTTTGGTCACATGTTCACCGAAGAGCATGCCCTTTAATACCGACCTCACTTTTTCAGTTCACTGAATGTTTTTTTGAACATAAGAACTTTTTTTGTAAATAAAATATCGAGCTGAAACTTTGGAAAATGTATTAGAGTACAATAAAGTACGTTTAGGTACTGCATTTTGGTAGGAACTTCACTGAAAATTATTTCATCTTTTTTCTGAACCTCGACATTTTTTGAACGTTCGAACTTTTTTTATACATAAAATATCGGTCTCAAACTTTGAAAAATGCAAGAGCCGAAAGAAAACTACGTTTAAATACAAAGCTTAATAATAACAGATGTAAAAAAAAATTTCAACTATCAATTCCATCGGCATCAATCGGTAACGTTGTACACGAAAATACGAACCCTCTAGAGCCTCGTTTAGTGGCCGCCAGGGTTTGCATTTTCGTGTACAACGTTACCAGCTGATGCCGATGGCATTGGTACTTAAACGTAGTTTTCTTTCGGCTCTTGCATATCTCCCAGTTTTTGAGACCGATATTTTATGTATAAAAAAAGTTCGAACGTTCAAAAACTGCCGAGGTTCAGAAATAAGATAAAATAATCTTCAGTGAAGTTTCTACCAAAATGCAGTACCAAAACATAATTTATTGTACTCTAATACATTTTCCAAAGTTTCAGCCCGATATTTTATTTACAAAAAAAGTTCTTAGGTTCAAAATAATATTCAGTGAACTGATAAAGTGAAGTCGGTAATATAGGTATTTAGCTGTGTCACATGCCCTTAAATTAATAGATATATTGCGAAATCATCAAGTTTAATAATATTATTAAATAAATTATAATTAAATTTTTTATCAAAACGTAAAGTTATTACAAACTAAATTACAATTATATAAATTTATTATATTAATGTTTTAATTATGTTAATGATTTAATGTTGAAAAACTTATTAATTTTAGATTAAAATAAAATAATATCGTATTTTTATTTTATCATTATCTAATCAAAATGTATTAACTAATTAATATTAGAAAATATAATTAAGAATTTGAGTTAAAACGTGAAGTTATTATAAGCTAAATTACAATTAAATAAATTTGTTTTATTATTGTTTCAATTATGTTAAACATTTAATGTTGAAGAACTTATTATTTTTAGGTTAAAATTAAATAATATCTTATTTATATTTTTACGTTATCTAATCAAAATTTATTGACTATTTAATATTGGAGCTATATCAGTTCTAAATTTTATATAATTGAGTCATGAAAAATTTTGTTGTTGACGTTTTAGTTATAATAATAATATTCTCATGATTTCTATTTTAGCAAATTTTAAATTAAATATAATTTAAATAAATTTTAAATTGGTATATTCATTGTTACAAGAATAATTTAAAAATTTTATCTTAAAATCTAATTTTGTCAAATAATATAAAAAATTATTAAATCAATAGATATATTGTGAAGTCATTAAGTTTCATAATATTATAATATAAATTAAAATTTAATAATAAAAAATAAAATATCAAATTACAGAAAAATTGGATTTAAATTGTTTAATATTTAGTAACATAAATATGTTATTTCCTCTGATTATGTAATTAAATATTGGCTATTACTTTTGTAATAGATGTTTCTTTTGTTCTTTTAAATAATTGTATTGCAATTATATAATTTTTTATGGTGCTTCCGATATTGTGAAATGAGTATTTAAATTCAATTTTCTAAATTATATGTACACATATTTCAATTTTTTTAACTTAGCTAGAAAGCTTATTAATAAATTGAATGTAGAGAAATCCAGTTTTAAATTTGAATGAGAATATAATGTAAACACTTTTTGAATGTTTTCATTAAAATAATTGTGTAATGCTTTTTATGTTGTGAAATGATTAATTAATTATCTACTAATTTTACAAAAACTAACATTTTCTGGAATTAGTCTAAGAGTTTATTAATAAAGAAAAATATTAGAAATGAAAGTTGAAATTTTAAAAAAATGTATTAACTAAAAATTATTTCAAGTTTTTAGTGAGAATTATAGTTGTAATAAGTTATATAATGGAACATTAAATATGATTTGCATAATATAAATGAATTTATTTTTAAAGAACCTCCATTTCAATTAAGTAATTTTTCGGAATTATGCTGGTGTTCTGAGATTAATATCTTCATTCAATTCTCAAAAATATGTGTAAAAATGTTCAAATTTTTTCTCTTAAATGAATATTAAGTCACTAAAAAATGTAATTTTTATAAATAAAATTTAAAATTTGTTAAAAGATATATGAATATTTCAGTTAGAATAATTGTTTAATGATTTCTATGCTTTGAAATGACTGAATAATTTTTAATTGATTATATTACAAATCGAATTTCCACAAATAATTGCAAAAGAATATAATTATTTGAGGCTTTTTAAATTATGAACTGTTTAATTCATTATGAGCTGATTAACTTTGTTCACAATGTTAAATCATATCCAGTTTAGATTTAAATTGTTTTAAATTAAGTAACCTACATTGATTGCAGTAGAGCAAAGATTTGAGTAGAGTCTCGCTTGTACGAGCTATTGTGGACCGACCCCAATTTGGATAATAGGGAAACTCGGATAAAAACGGAATTTTAAACAAAAAGAAACGCTCGGTGTAATAAACTGAAAGTAGAGACTTATAACGAAGAGAGTATTTACATTATTAACAAATAAAAGCAGAGGTTTTGAAAATCTGTTCTGGTTGGTTAAGAAAGTTCATACGTATGAGTAATGCATAAGGGTTGAATAAGACGAACTACTATTGCGCTATAGCTCGGATAAGACGGGTAAACTACTTTTTTTTCAGCCTCGTATAATCGCGAACTCGGATAATACGGCCTCGGATAAGCGAGGTTCTACTGTATTTAGTTCCAGATGATGCATTTCAATATTAGCTGATACCTTTCGTATCGAAGTTTATTTTTTCTTTCAAACATTTATATTTCAAGTATATGAATTTTTACGATGATTGTGATAATTGTGAAATGAGATTCTGAATTTCATTTTCAAACTTATATTTACATATATTTTAATGTTTTTAAAAATTAATTTACAAGGTAATTAATAGATTAGAGATATACAAATGCTGCTTCAAATTTAAAGGAGAATATAATGTAAACAATATTTGAGTTTACAAATGAAAATAATTGTTTATTGCTTTTTATTTTGTGAACCGATTAATTAATTATGAAATTAAAAAGAATATATGTATGATTTACTTAAGATTATATAATTAAATATTGAATATAATGTGCATGATAAAAGTGAATTAATACTTCAAATACCACAGTTTTAATTAAATAATTTTTCAAATGATTCTGTTGTTGTGAAATGAGTATCTGCATTTAATTTTTATAAACGTGTTTTAATTTTGTTCACGGATAAGTATCAAAAGTTACCAAGCGATCAATTTTTCAAAAATGAAAGTGAAAATTAAGAAAAGGGAGAGGGGAAATCATTTCAATTTTTAAATGAAAATTATAGTTTAATTCTTTTTCTGTTATAAACAGATTAATTAATTATTAGTTCATTAATACTTTTCACAATGTTAAATTACATAAAGATTAAATTTTAAAATTTAAATTTGAATTAACAAATTGATGATTTAAGTGAATATAATATTATTAAATACCGGTTATAATTGATATAATAACATTTTATTAATATTTGAAATACAAAATTGTTAATTTTATTATTTATTCAAATTTTCATTTTGTTGTGAAATGAGTATCGGAATTATGATTTCTGAATGATCCGAGTATATATGTTACTTTTTTCTAAAATATTTAAACTTTTTATCAATAATACAAATTTTTAGAAAAACACCAAATAAAAATTATTTGAATAATTCATTATAAAACTAATTCTTTAATGCCTTGTATTTTATGAACAGAATAATTACTTATTATTAGCTCATTATTTTTTTCACGATATTTGATTACATGAAAATTGCATTCATTAATATAAGATATGAACTTTTTAATAGAAACATATTTATATTTAAACTGTTTCTATTAGAATTATATAGTTTTTCGAAATTTTGATGATGCTTTGAAATGATTATATGAATTAGATTGTCAAAATCATATGTACAAGTGTTTTGTTTCTTACAAAAACAAGTATTAAAGGTTACTAATAACTAAGATTTCCAGGAAGGAAGTTTAAAATATATATAAAGTAAGATTAAATTTATTATTTCAATTAAACAAATTATTTGAGGCTTTTTATGTTGCGAACCATTTAATTCATTATTAGCTGATAATTTTCTGCACACTTTCTTCATCTCGGTTTGAATTAGTGACAAAGATTACTAATAAATTAGACGTATGGAAAACATTAAAAAAGGTAAAATATAAAGTAGAGTACAAATAAATGTATTATTTCAGTGAAATTATTTGATGCTTCTTATGTTATGAACCATTTAATTAATTATTAGTTGATGATTTTCTTCACACTTTCTTCATTTTGATTTGAATTAGTGACAAAGGTTACTAATAAATTAGACGTATGGAAATGCTGTATCAAAATTTAAAGGAGAATATACACATAATGTTAACATTATTTGAATGTTACGATGAAAATAATTGTATCATGTTTTTTTTGTGAACTTATTAATTCATTAACATTAACATTCATTCATTCTTTTGTAAAATTGTCAATTGATTGTTAGCTAATTAACGTTTTCTGATAATTGAAGTAAATAAAGATTAAAACTTAGTTCCCGAAATTTAAGTACCATAATTTAATTATTGACCTAAAGGTTATATAATGGAATATTGAATATAATTTGAATATTAAAAGTTAATTTAAACTTGCAATTTTATTATTTCAATTAGATAATTTTTCAAATGATTCCCATGTACTGAAATATGTCTTTACATTCGATTTTTCAAATCATATGAAAATACGTCTGATTTCTTTCTGAAATTAGTATCAGAAGTTACCAATAAAACAAATTTTCAAAAATGAATGTGATATTAAAAAAAAATTTAAAGTAGACATTTTTCCTATGTTTGAATGAAAATGATTGTTTAATGCTTTTTTAAGCTCTCATTTATCAAAAATTCAATGAATTGTTAGATGACTGATTTTTTCACAACACCGAAGTAGATAAATATTCAATTATAAATTTTTTGCTACCATATTATAATTCCAGAGTTTTTAAAAAGAAAAAAATAGTAAATCTTATATAATTCTTTGAAAAAATGCTGATACTTCTTCCCTTGTAAATAAATTTAAGATGTGTGTAACTAAACAAATATCAAAAAAAGCATTGTTGTGTTACGTGGAAATATTGTTTAATTTATTCCTATACCGCACTTCATCCTGAAAATCTATGTTTATTTACAAAACATGTGTTAAGTTTTTTAAAATAAAACAAATAAAATATTACGTAACTGCAGTCAGGGTGTGGGAAGGTAAAAGTGTTTAAAATAACGTTACGGAATATATGACGACCCAGAAGAATAGTACTCGTACATTTGACGATGCATTGATACACTGAATTCATTCTTTCAGAATCTAATTTCAACAAAAATATAAGTTTTCAGAAAATCTTTACAAATGAATTGTTATTAGAAAATTGAGCAAATTATAAAAATGAGTATAAAAAAGAGCGCGCGCGTGCGCGCGCACATAATAGTCTAGTGGAGTTCTAAAGAGTTTATGCGACTGAGAATATATCTGGGAGCACGAGAATATGACCGAGAATTTCTTTGAGGAATGTGCTCTTCAGGAATTTACGAGAATTAAAAAATTTGTTCGTAAAGTTCGAAAAGCGAATCTTATAGTTTATACAATTATTTTTAGTTATTCTATGCGACTGAGTTATAGAATTTGAAATGCAAAAATAGTCTTAAACATTTGATGCTGAGTTTTAGGAGTGTTATGGGTTTAAAAGGTTTATTATAAACGTAAGAATGTTCTACGTGTTAGGCTATATTAATATTTAGAAGTTTTAACATTTTCATCATAAAAATAAGGCTCTTCTACGCATTAAGACTGTATAGTTCCTATCTGGAAAAGGGATCTTGTACTTTGTACAAATAATTATTGCTTCTATTTGCTTGAATTACTCAACTTAAAGCGTCTTAATATTCTTAAAAGCGTAAGATATTAAGCTTTGGAATTTTAAATATTTCTTATAAACATAAGACTGTTATACGTGTTAAGACTACAGTTTCTAATTCTAAAAAGTAATTGTTCTTCGGGCAGTTAGTATACCTATGAGGTCATTATTTCTTTTTATAATCGAGTTGTAAAGCTTGAAGTTAAAAAATAACATTAGTACAAATGTCAAAATATTTAGATTAGAACATAAGACATAATATGAATTTAAATATTACTTAAATACTTGAAAAGCCATTCCTTAATATTGTGTACAAGTAAAATACAGTTATAATAAAATAATTCATACATATATATTTGAAGGCCTAATAATACTTATCTAACATTTTTGCATTACTTAATTTTTATGTTTTCATTTAATATGTCGGCTATAAAGAAATTTTGATATCGAATTTCGATAATCCTGACGGACCGAAGAAACTGAATGGAGCCCTTACAAAGTACCCGCAAAGACCCCATTGGGTCCCCATTCGGTTCCTTTTTAAAACACTCAAAAAAACAGCAAGATCAACTTTTAAACTGTTGAACTTCGGATTCTGCGTTAAATTTTCGATTAGAAACTCACGGAGTAATCGCAATACTTTTTTTGTAGCGTTAAAATTTAAAAACTGTCATTAACTTCTGCTGAAGGTGACTTCAAGCGCATCCATAATAGCTCAAGTAGTATGTGGAACGCGAAGTTTAAAAATAAAATTCTCTCTCACTTGCATCGCAGCGTTGTTGTCTGAGGTTTCCACTGCGTGGCGCTAGCATCTAGACGAAATTCTTAAAGTTACCGACGGAATGCTTATTAAGGCCATGTGACGAGAGGGCTACGTGGCCAAACCTGGTCCTCAATTTTTCTTTCCCAACTTACGTCTAAACGAAATGAAGTGTCGCTCTGAAAGTTTGGGGAATGAAAGAGGAGGTAATAAAGTCCATGTCTCTGCTTTGTGCCAGTGAAAGTTTTGAAAAAAATAATTTTCGAAGAAAATACAAGCAGAAATTAGATCGGTACTTTTCTGTCCTAACTTACGTCCACATGGAATAAGATATCGTGTTGAAAATTTGGCACGCTAAATAGAGGGCACGAAGGAATGTGTCTCTGGTCCTAACTAATTAGGATTATGATAAAAGTTTTTTTTAATTACTATTTTGCAGCAATACCGACCGTGCTGTAAACCACTGGAAGCAATTTTCAAAGTTGCCAATGTGCTATTTATGAGGTTTATATTTATCAAAGTGGGACAAAACAACAAAAATCGCTCACGAACATTATGCACAAATAATGCAAAAACTAATGTTTGCACTTGAAATGCAAATAAACAAATTTGGTTTGACATACGTATCAAATGTGTCAAAGCAGCACTATTGTAGCGATTAGACAACTTTGAACTTCTACGGGTCTGTGGGTAAAACGGATTGCATGATTACCGACAGAGAAAGCTAGAAGGGAAACTTCTGCTGCAAAGCCTAAATGCGTCCGTCGATAATCATTATTTTCATAAATAAGCTTTTTACTTCCCCTAACTCTTTGCAAGGCCACAAAAGATCCTTTCATATTTATTAACATTTCCCGAAAAGAATTACCGTGTTATTTAAACTTTTATTTTTCAATATGGGTGAAAAAATATTGATCTTAGGACTGGCTTGATCAGCTGTTATAATCCTCAAATGGCCTTAACTGCTACTAAAAGAAGATGCACTTGAAGTCGCCTTCGGCCCATGTAACTGACAGATATTTTATTTTTTAAAGTTTTCAACGCTGCAAGAAATAGTATTGCGATTACTCCGTGAGTTTCTAATGAGGAACCGAATGGGGATCCATTGAGGTCTTTACGGGTACTTTGTAGAGGCTCCATTCGGTTCCTTCGGTCCGCAGGGAAGACTGAACCTTTTTCGTAATTTTATTGTTATGAAACTTTCATTATTGAAATTCATAGTTTTTGGGAATAAATTATAATATTATAAGCTTTAAAGATAAAGACAATATCCGTGCAGGCAAAATTCTCTTAAATTCTCTGTAAATTCTCAAGTTGTCTTAAAATGACGGTCACAGTAACGAGAACGTGACCGGCTTTTAAATGTCCGAGAAATTTAGAACCCTACGTGGTTCATGCAAAGAGCTTATACAGATAGAGTAGGCATGCCCGTAAGTGGGAACGTCCACGGTTAGAAAGAGAGAGACGATTGCGTTGGGTTGCTATCTTTCTCTTTCATAGCGTACTGCGCACGCGCGCAGCGCTGGTATAACGGTCAAACTTTAACCTATGTATCTCAATGTTATTGTTAGCAGTATAGCTGCGAACCAAAGATTGCTGGGCTGTATATGTTTATTTAATATGACTATTAATTGTTGTCTGTGAAAGAAGGAATCAATACCTGAAGATAAAAGACGTAGTTTCCACAAGTAAGTATCATACATATAAGTTAACGATTAATGACAGCACTTGATTGATGAAAAATATTTTGATGAACAAATTGTATTGCTACTAAAACTGCATAGTGATTTTATATAAAAATTATATTACGATTATATTATTATTATTGCAGATTCCCTGATAATAGTGAACTCAAACAGAAATGGATGAACATACTTGGAATATCCTCTGTAACCAAATCTACAAAACTGTGCAGTGATCATTTTAATAAAGATGCCTTTGTTGACTCTAATGGATATACAACCATAAGACGATTAGTCAGTACTGCAGTTCCTTGTGTGTCAGTTGTTGGTGTTGCAAATGAAATTGTTACCAGTACAAAAGATGCAACGCAGATGGATGTACAAATGGAACAGTCTGGCAGTGGTAGCAGTGCTGTTATCGATGCAATTTCTACAATTATTGCACAAATTATTGAAGCATTGTTTAATTTCCTACTAGTATTTATTAATTTATTCCAATTTCATTACATACTCTTCAAAGTAAATTTTGAAACCCGGAATGCAAAATTGATAGACTTAGACGCTACCGACTCAGCCACCACAGCTACTATATCGGGATATAGTTGAAAGTACTTCAAAAACTTGTTGCCTCAGGGGCTTGACACAATACTTGGCGGATAAGCTTGTCATATTAAAAAATACTTCATCATTATTTAATTGGTTGATAATCCAGTATGCACCTTTTCGTATTTGCATGACATTACGTTTAAAAAATATATGTCATAAACAAGCGATTCAATTCACGGGTGAACGTTAATGAGGTCAATGCGCATGCTCCAGTAGACAAAGACAGCAACCCAACGCAATCGTCTCTCTCTTTCTAACCGCTGACGCTCCCACTTGCCGCGCGCCTTTAGCATGCCTACTCTATCTGTATAAGCTCTTTGGGTTCATGATGGTAGGAGGAAAATGTGTTACGTCCTGGGGCGGTCCTGGCCCTCTGCTGGAACGTTGTAGAAAGTCCTTGGATACCGTCAAGTTTTAAAATTTGTAAATTTATAAGTTTTAAATTTTAAATTGTGATATTGTCCGCTACTGCTAAAAACGTTAAAAAGTTAGCCTGAAATTGGGATAAAGGTTCTTTCGTGAAATTAAAACACTGTGAATTCGTAGCAAGATTGACATTATTCAATGTTTATTGAATGCAGTGTGTGTGTGTGTGTGTGTGTGTGTGTGTGTGAGAGAGACGTGGTTGTGGCTCAAATTTTACCGCGACTTCGGTAGAAGCGGGTGCAACTTTCCAGATTACAGCACTGAGAAGCGACTAACCTCCGAGTTTTTTTTAATATGGAAAAATATGAGTTTCGAGTTTTGGTCAAACACTACTATCTTCGCAAGAAAACGATATCCGAGACCAAGGCCAAGCTGGATAAGTATTACTCGGACTCTGCACCGTCGATTGGAACGATTCATAAGTGGTTTACCGAGTTTCGTTGTGGCCGTACGAGCACAGTTAATGCTGAACGATCTGGGCGCCCAAAAGAGGTCACTACACCAGAAAATGTCGAAAAAATCCATGATGTGATGTTGAATGATCCCAAAGTGAAATTGTGAGAGGTAGCTAATGCTGTAGGCATATCATTGGAACGTGTGGGCAATATTGTGCATTCAGTTTTGGGCATGAAGAAGCTCTGCGCGCGATGGGTGCCGCGTTTGCTCACAGTGGACCAAAAACGAATTTGTGTGACAACTTCCCAGCAGAATTTGGCATTATTTTTGCGTAAGCCGACCGAGTTTTTGCGCCGATTCATGACCGTGGATAAAACCTGGATCCACTACTACACTCCTGAGTCAACGCAACAGGCAAAACAGTGGGTTCCACCGGGCCAAAGTGTTCCGAAGCGTCCAAAAACGCAACAATGAGTCGGAAAGGTTATGGCCTCCGTATTTTGGGATGCACATGGCATAATATTCGTGGACTATCTTGAAAAAGGTAA